>NW_026860475.1:0-353155 GCF_026571515.1 Ruditapes philippinarum
AAACAAACTTTTTTTAAAGAAAAAATTTTACTGAGTGATTCTATTATATAGTTTTTTTAAACAATGTGTATTCTGAGTGGGTGTGGTAAAATAACAAATTTGTCCTTTATCATCAAAATTAAAATTGTAAAGTAACTTTGTATTAAACTAATCTAATAAACGGCTTTATTAGCTCTTTTATTTTTTAACAATTTATTAATTGTTGAAATAGAAAATATGCAAATTTTTTCAACATATGAAGAGAAAATTGTTTAAATTAAAGAAACAGACCTATATTTTGAATATAATCTATTTGCACTTTCTCATTTTCTTTCCCTTTTAATGGCTTTTTTTACATAGACTGGTACATGCACTTGTGTCATTTTTGCTAAGCCATACAACTTTATCAAATAGCATTGTAGCTTTTCATATTGATTGTTTTCTACATTTTTTACCATGTGCATAAATGAGTGGGTGGGGAAACATAATTACTGTTTTACAAAATGTTGTACACTTAAAGGATTAAATAATCAAAGGGCTGCAAGCTCTTGGGTATTTTCTGATCTTGCAATCTAGTTCGTACTGTATATGCTGTATGTATTTTCCTTATAAGTTTATTTTTATATACTAAATTCGTGCTAACAGGGCACCGCGATGCGATGTAGATATTTTTCTATATAGTCAGTTTTGATACCATACGGAATTTTGCATGAAAAAGAGTTGCATCAAAATTATTTATGTTCATTTTTTATACAGCCACACTTTATCCTTTGCATATCGCGGCTACTTCTTTAAAAAAGACACTAAAAAGAAAAAAAAGTTGCTTCTATTGGGCATTTGAACTCCAGACCCTCACACCCTAAGCAGCGCGTCACAACTCACCAGCGGGGAAGTTATGCGAAGAAAGCCTAAATAAAATCAAACAATTCTAAATTTTAGAATTTCCATTTGGGTTATTTGGTAATCCTTATTATTGTCCAACAATATTGACCTGGCACTTTCATTAACTTTCGTAAAGGTCATATAAAAAACACTGACCAGTATCTATCGAATATATCGATATAATTTTTGCTAACCTCAATCGTCAGTGATGTGTGGTATATGGATGTCGGACTACCGATCTGATGGTCTCTGGTTCGATTCCTTACCAACACCACGTATATTTTTTTAATTTTACTTGCAAAATTTTTGAAATCGTTTTTTTTTACTCAGAACACCCTGGCTTTAGAATATCGCTTTTATGTGGTTGTTTTATATAAAGTTATATTTTTTTAATTTCATTACACGTATCTTTTTTGTTGACATATGCAAGCGTTTACATATATGCTTTAGAGCATGGGGGCACGCTAAAAAGGCATATATTAAAAACGCAATACGATAGAACACACAAAAAAAGGTTTGCAAATAGGTTTCAAAGAAAATGGCAATTTTAAAAAAAAAAATAAAATGAAAAATAAATACGTGAATATGGGTTCGAACCTACCAGTTGACGTCTACATTCTTCAAGTGAACCCATTTACCAACATGCGCTAGAGATATTTTTAATTAACACCGAATTTTTAACAATTAGATATTTTACATTCATATCAATTTACAAGTAGATCGTAACGTTTACGGCATAACCGACTACAGGGTCAAATGCAAGAGTACCAGGCCAATGTTGTTGGACAATGATTGCGGTATTTTGTTCACGATAAACCTGTTGTTTAACAATGATGTAAATAATTTAGTGAAAATTTCTCATGTCCCCGACATATATATATTCCAGCTATTCGACAGTCAGATTTATTTGTGTACTACGCTCTATCGACATCGCTAAAAATAACATTTTTCCATTGACTAAAATGATATTCATCCGCCCGTAAGTTTGTGATTGTGCTGCTTTATTGACACTTCTATAAACCAATGCTACTTTTAAACGGTTGAATGCGTTGTAATTTGTTGCATACTTGTACAAAAACAAAAATATTTCTTTCTTTTAGCATCGTTAATTTTAAGCTGTTTTGAGAACTACTTGTTGTTAGGTTTGTCGTGAAATTCTGTGTCAGAGTTGAATGTTAGCATTGTATTTCCTGATCTGCCGATCAGAAAAAAGCTGATTATCATTTTTTATTATTTCTGCGTCATTGAATCAAATATATTTCAGATGTTTATGTTTACCGTAAGAAACAAAAGTTTTTCATGGGTCAAAATAGGAAAGCATAGTCGTATAACATCTTAAAATCTTATGTACACTTAACTCTGTAGACAATTGATTTTTAAGCAGTTTTTACTTGTAACAACCAATTTTTATTTCACTTTTTTCATATTGGAATGTGCATGTACCTAAGATTAACATTTCAGATTCAGTTCAAATTCACTTTCAATGTAAAATATTTATCTTAAAACTTTGTCTTAAACAAAAAATGAAAATAAGTTTGAACATTACTAACTAATGCTTATTATTCTTGAATTTTTCGGTAAATTTTTTAGAATCTTTTTTTTGTAACAATATAAATGAATCATTATCGTTTCCACAGAAGAGAAAATGTTACAGAAAAATTAAACGCAAAAGAATGTTTCATATAATGATTGTTTCTAGTAGACTACTACATTTATAATTTTTTCAAATATATCAAGTGTAAAATTTTAAAAAAACCTCAAATTTACTTTCAATAACTCAAATGTAAGGTAGAAAGCGAACACATTCAAACGTTCTAGAAGCGTCTGCAAATTTATTTTGAAAGGTTGACAGATTCTGTTGATTATTTTCCAATTGTTTCAGCCATTTTTTTGAATACTTGACATCGAAGTTGACCCTCAAAGCCTGTTTTCAAAATATAGCGTTGCTGCGTATCCTTGCAACTGTTATGGGTACTACGACGCTACCGGCTAACAAAATATCTTAAGTTTTATACTATTCGCCAAAAAAAACGAACTTACAATATTCTCATTTACAGATGCAATAAAGTTTCATTTTTAATTTAATAGCAATGTATCTGTTCATTACTCAATTTTTTAAACGTAACTATCGCCAGTAATAATTAGTTACGCCAAATCTTTGTAATATACTGGCCTTTACAAACAACACAGTAAGTAAAACAAACAATATATAACAAATTAAATTGAAAGAAATTAATAACTGTATAAGGCTGCTAAGGCATTATACATGTATTCATTGAACCTACAACACAAAAATGTTCCCTGGAAAGTGTTTTAAGAATGACAACCAGACTAATTATATTGAAGGCTAAATATCGACGTTAATAATTGGTGTAATTATAATACAGTATTGCTTTTAATTTTAGGTATAACTGAGACATTGTCGATCATCTACTGGTATCATATAACACTCACAGCAACATACATTGTGTGATTCAGGGCACTTTTTTCAATAAAGTTGCATGTACTGTTAAGGTGCATAATTCTAAATATGGCATTACCTTATAGAAAGTGACTCGAACACAATGATGTCTGCTTATTTTAAAACTATATAATATGAGAAGTTTAGAAAATAGCTTTATATTTATAGCGAAAATAAAACAACAGTTATTTGTATGATAGTTTGGGGACCTTTCTGTTGAAAATGTGACAGAGTTAAATCGTCGATACATAAACATTGCACAGTGCGTTAACTGGAATGCAGGTATTAGTTACCCCGCACACATCAGAGCATGGTTTGGTTCATTTTTGTCCGGGGTATACATATTGTGACGACAGAGAAAGGGAAAGCGATGGAAATATCATATTCAGATGGCTCGTTCATTGGGTTTCTTTTTGTGGGGTTTCATATTGTGGTATCAGGGAACGTGTTTTTATTGTTTGACTATAATACAAAAGAGAAAGAACATCAAAAAACTCGGCAATCTGATTTATACTCGGGGATAACGTTGCCCCTCGTACAAATCAGATAGCCTCTCGTTTCGATGCTCTTTCTATTACATAATGCATGTATCTGTTTTACTGCAATTATAATCACTGTCGAATTCGCTATGGAAGCCAGGTTGATATTCTCAAACGTCAGTGATTTGAAAAGCAAATGTTTTCCTGATTTTCTTTTGAATGTAGTTTAAAATTTAATGTTATAAAATGTGTTAACTTTAAGATATGATGATATAATTAATGTGGCTGCTCGTTGCGGCCCAAAATATTGGCACATAATAGGCGTGGACTAATGCCCATTTCATGAGTTTATTTTCAACATTCCTGCTTTTCGGGTAATACATAGTAATGAAAACGAAATAAAATAAAACTGTCACAAGATATATAGCTGTCAATTGGGTCCAAACTATGAATTCAGTTAACCAAGATGGCAAATTTAATTTCTAAGTACATTTTAATGTAGACAATTTCCAGATGGTCGCAGGGTTTTGGACTGTTGACATAAAAACTGGAGAATGTGGCTCTCTTTTAATCGCTCTTCTGTCTTTATATATATACATTGTAACATGTATATTAATGTAATCTCCCTTTTGCTTTATACTTCAGTTGTTTCTCTGTTTGGATATTTTAACTTTTATTTATTATTTTCAATGACTTTAATTTTTTCTCTACTGTTTTTGGAATTTTATTTGTATGACAGGTACTTTACCGGTGTAAATAGTCATTTTGCCAGAAAAAAAAACGGATTAATCATTATTAATGAATTAATTATTATTAATGAATAAATTAGTGGGCATAGCTCGCTGATTATCATTATAAGCAAATGAGTGAATACATAACATTAGTACATGAAAACATTAGAAATCATTTTGTCTGAAATTTCCAGACATGGGTAGTTGAAATATAGTCTAATTTAATCTCTACATTGACTTTGCAAAAATCACTAATTGACCCTTTGGTTTAACTATCAAAAATATCCCCCATACTAAATTGAAGGTGCACAATTTCAATATAAAATTTAAGCAGATACATGGAAAATATATATCATAAGTTATGACCTTGGTCACAGTCATTTTCTTTAGCATACTTCATGCAATGGGGTAGCGATAACGAATAGGCCTGTCAGACTTTCATTCAGCTGTACAATGTATGTGGTAGATATTATATGTCTGCGTTTCGTTTTCTTTCGATGAGAACTTTTAAAGAAACCACTTGACTAATGTTGGTGTCGTATTTTTTTGCATAAAACCCTTTTACCTGATTTATTTAGTGACATCACCTTGTTCATAACTACCAACATTGTTCAAGATTGTTCACATGGTTGGGTCCTCCATTTCAATGTGCTTATTAAATGATTAAAAAACAGTTGTTTGAAAACATCAAGGTTAAAAACCTTGATATTATTAAGTCAACCTTTTTACCCTATATCGCAACCTGCTCAAGTTTATATTCTGCAGTCAAATTTTACTATCCATGCCAAAATAAATTACATGTTTGTTTTGTTGTTTTTTTTTTATCTGTAGTAGAAGTGAATTAGAGATGCAAATACATCTTAAAAGTAATATTTTTTTTATATACACACACATAAATACTTATCATTGTAGATCTCTGACAATTTGATGGCATTAAAGACGTCAATAATTAGTTGTTGTGTTTTTTTTTTATAAGTAAATCCAATATTGCATACTCTAATCCCAAAGTTACTGAATTTTGTTAAAAAATACAGATTTAAGTATTTCAAGTAGTTATATAAAATAACAAAACTTAAATAGATAAAAAAAATGTTACTTACAATAAATTTGTGATTTTGATTAAATTGTTAATTTACGCCCAACCACTTAATAAAATACATTTTCTAAAAAAAAATCCAATTACATTCAAAAATCAAAGCACAATTTTTTATGGCAGATAATGGTTTCTTGTAATACAAACCATAGTTTAACAAATTAATTTTGTAAATTGCATTATTACATGGAAAAAATGTTCGGACATCTTAAATATTAGTAATTTTTCTCCTTTTTTTTTTGCCGCAATTTTCAGCCTTTGTCTATTAAATGATATTTTTTACATTACAAAAGGTACTAAAGTTGTATGTGTAACATGTATTTTATACAAAAATGCTTGAAAAGAACAAATACACATGTTTTAACTGATTGAAATCAAGTAAAAGTACGTAGGTTGTAATTTCCATATTTTTTGGTGGCTATCTTGGACGCCATCTTGGGATTTCTCTGTTCGCCACAAATTTATGTCAGCAGTTTTGAAAACTACAAATATATTGGAACATACGCTTTGGGTTAAAAAATGGGTCCGGGTTCAAGTTTTCTAAATGTCTAGATTGTCACCCTAGCCATAATGAGTATTTGTTTGCCTGAAAAGTGAATTCCGTCGCCGGTTAATTTTGTTTGATTGGTATAGCTTGGATGAAATGTTTGTATTATCTGAAAATCCAGTCACTGTACTTTTACTTCTTATCATATACGACGAACATTTAGTTTTGATAAAATTTCTTTTTAGCTGATTAAGACTACGCTAACCCCGTGTTTATCTTGAATGTGCGTCTCGGTTTACTAACCTAGATCATAAAATGAAAACATGGCTGTTTTTTGTAAGTTTTTGTTTGTTTGATATTTCTATTTCTATTTTTTCACCGATGTTAACATAATTATTTGGTAGTATATCGGCTGTCAATCCACCTAACAGGCTTTTCCAGGATAACTAACCAGTAACAGTTCCGCTTATGACAGACTACTAATCCCACATGAAGGGGAAAGAAAAATGACCATTAGATTCAATGTCCGAGATTAATTTTACCGGAGAGATAACACCTTGAACGAAGATTCGAGCAGCGCCAACTATTTTTTATTTATATATGCTCGACCTATTGAGCTCAGCGGCGGAAAGTAAGAAATGACTTTATAGTGTCTGAATTGCGATATATGTTTCTGAACTTACTTCCTAACTCGTGGAACTGTTAAACTACCAATTAGTTCATTTGGTGTCGATATGATTTTACATGCATGATTCTACACAAATCTATTTGGTATATAATTTGGTTCCTTTAAGCATATCCGTTTTCTTCTTTTTCTTTCTTTTCTTACATTTTTCTTTCCTTTTCTTTTCGTTTCTATTTTTTACTTTTCCTTTCCTTTTACTACATACAGTGCAGTCATACTAATATATATATATATATATTATTATTGTTCCATAATCGTGTTTAAATGAATAATTCGGAATATAAACCAGACATTTTAGCTATCTGTCTAGTTAAATAAATAGTCTAAACACAGCTGCATTACCCAAACGTAAACAAAGAATAAACTTAAAGCCTGGTGATCGTGGAAATGTCCGAAAACAGATGAACATTAAGTATGCATTCGTTTTATTTAATGGCTAGGCGAGTAGCTTCCGCTAGCTTTAAATCTCAAAACATAAACTCTACCAACTCTGTTTTAAGTATCATTTCATATCAGTGTACCTTAATTATCCCCTAGATCAAATACTGAACAATTTCAAAAAGTCATGCGTTTGTTTGTTCTTGATCTTGTATTTGGAACATTTGGAACGTTTGATGAGCCTTCATCATTTTACATGTATCAAGTCTGCTACATCAGATTAATGTAAACAATTTTAAAAACATTATACTTCAGATATTTTCATACACAAGGTGTAAGCTTTGTAAGTGTCAATTTCATACTACAAATTGTATGTTAGATTCATGTATTTTGATAGTTTGAATATGTTGTCATGGAAGATTGATGATATAAGTTCTCTGGTTAAATGAAAACTTCATCATCATCATCATCATCATCATCCTCACCACCACCATCACCACAATCATCATCACCATATCAGCAATCTGTCATCACTGCAGCAATCTGTCATCACTGCAGCAATCTGTCATCACTGCAGCAATCTGTCATCACTGCAGCAATCTGTCATCACTGCAGCAATCTGGCATCGCTGCAGCAATCTGGCATCACTGAAGCAATCTGTCATCTCTGCAGCAATCTGTCATCAACTTGCAGCAATCTGTCATCACTGGCAGCAATATGTCATCACTGCAGCAATATGTCATCACTGCAGCAATATGTCATCACTGCAGCAATCAGTCATCACTGCAAGCAATCTCTCATCACTGCAGCAATCTCTCATCACTGCAGCAATATGTCATCACTGCAGCAATATGCCATCACTGCAGCAATCTGTCATCAATGCAGCAATCTCTCATCACTGCAGCAATCTCTCATCACTGCAGCAATATGTCATCACTGCAGCAATATGCCATCACTGCAGCAGTCTGTCATCACTGCAGCAGTCTGTAATCACTGCAGCAATATGCCATCACTGCAGCAATCTGTCATCACTGCAGCAGTCTGTCATCACTGCAGCAGTCTGTCATCACTGCAGCAATCTGTCATCACTGCAGCAATCTGTCATCACTGCAGCAATCTGGCATCACTGCAGCAAGCAATCTGTCATCACTGCAGCAAGCAATCTGTCATCACTGCAGCAATCTCTCATCACTGCAGCAATCTGTCATCTCTGCAGCAATCTCTCATCACTGCAGCAATATGTCATCACTGCAGCAATCTGTCATCACTGCAGCAATCTGTCATCACTGCAGCAATCTGTCATCACTGCAGCAATCTGTCATCACTGCAGCAATCTGTCATCACTGCAGCAATCAGTCATCACTGCAGCAATCTGTCATCACTGGCGTCTGTAATTCAATGTGTTTATAAGTTATTGTTTGTTTTAGATGCGATGATGATGATTTTGAAGGTGGTTTCACATGGACAGCAGTGCGAATGTCCGGCATCTCAGTGCCCTGATGCTTGGATAACATTCCGAGGTTCCTGTTACTATATCAGTGACAACATCAGCTGCGACTGGACAGAAGCTATTGTAAGATTCTGCTTGATTGAATTTAAAAATAAATAAAAGACAAGATACGTGAAACAAACCCTTACTGAGTACATATCTTATAAAACTATTTATAGGAATATATCTGGGTAGAATTTCTTGTATACATTTAAACATCGTAATAAAAGTTTTAATGCCTACATAAACTGTATATAAATCTTTAATAATTTTCCAGTTCCTCATGTCAAACAAACTCAGTTGCGTCCCTTTAATTGATGCAGCAAGTACTGTCGCCTTCGCTCGCGCATTTATTCGATTAAATAAGCACTTGCGCCTTTGCATCAAGTCATTTAATATCATTAAGCAAATATCATGATGTAAATATTTCAATGTATCCTTCAAGCATCATTGCCAACAACATGGAGCAGATTTAGTAATGATTGAAAGTAAAGATGAAGATCTTTTTATCAGAAGTTTGCTGGAACGAATGTATAGAACTCGTAAGTAGCATTCGTCCATATTTAAAATGTGTGATAAACTGTCTAGAAAGGTGTCTTCTTTGTTTAATATATGACCCCTTGTTTTCTCTGGATTTTTACTTAAAACTGCCTATGTTTTAAAAATAGCTTCATCATGTTCATGAAAACGTTAAAGAAGTACATGTACACCGATAGTCTTCGATTTCACTCATTCTGATTCTGAACGGATAAGGATCGCATCTGCTCATATTTCTAAACATGTACTTGTTATGTAAACTGTAGGAAAAGGACAACAACGATTTATGGTATTTATTGTCCATAATTTTCAAGTATGTGTAACTTCAACGGAACATTATGCATCAAACCCGGTGTATCTAACTAACGGTTCACACGAACGCACGCACACACGCACACACACACACACACACACATGAAACTAGATTTATTTTGTAAATACTAGTAGTATCCTCATAAGCCATATTTATTAAGCTTCACAGCACCCAGGTCAAGAGTTTTGGATAGGTGCTAATGACGAGATGATCGAGGGTTTATGGGTGTGGTACAAGGGAGATAAGCCTGTTAATTTCACAGGATGGTATGTTATCTTTTACTTTATGACATTTGATGGGAATAAGTCCAATAATTTCACATGATGGTGAGGATTTATCACTTAGGAGATGTAATTTAGGATTACGCATCTTTACTTCAGCGGATGATATTATTTCTTGTCATTTTTTGTTAAAATATAATAATCTTGTGTACATTTATCAAATTTCGAACCGCTAATAATGTAGGTACATGTATATGTAGTCAGCTGTAATCATTTGAAAAGTCATAACAAGATTAATAAAATATACATATATTTAATATGAATATAATAATATTTTATATTTCGGTGGCACAAATTGTACATCTTTTTGCCACCATTAATAGTAATACGTGCGTAATAGTAATAGTTTCGGAGAGGAACTATCTAAGATTTCATATCTTTCGTAAACATTGTATATATTGAATGAATGTATATAATGTACTGTGTATGAGTATGAAAAGAATATGTTTAAACTTTATATAATAGCTGCCAACGTAAAACTTAACACGTCACACATATCTATCTCTCGTATATTCAAGTACACATACAGTCAGTGGGTAGTTCAATAAGTGGCCTATTAATATTTTATCTGAGTTATAAATATGAACACACATTTATTTCAAATTCAACGTTTTTTGAATATGTTCAATCATGCGAGGCATATTTTAGGTATCCCGGGCAACCAGGAAGCGAGGGTGACGAAGACTGTGCCGTGATTGCAAGCAGGACTGACGTATTTAACGGCTGGCACGACGCTCCGTGTGCTGCCTCACACCACCCTATATGTGAGATAAGGTAATGTATTTAATTGACATCATATTCATTTATAACGAGTCAATGTGTTTATCCATGTATAACGAGGTCAAGGGGTATTTTTATGTATAAAGAGGTCAAGAGGTATATTCATGTATAACGAGGTTAAGGTGTTAATTCAAGTGAAACGAGGTCAAGGTGTTTATTCATATATAACGAGGTCAAGGTGTATATTCATGTATAACGAGGTTAAGGTGTTCATTCATGTATATCGAGGTCAATGTGTATATTCATGTATAACGAGGTAAAGGTGTATATTCATGTATAACGAGGTTAAGGTGTATATTCAAGTGTAACGAGGTCAAGGTGTATATTCATGTATGACGAAGTCAATGTGTATATTCATATATAACGAGGTCAATGTGTATATTCATGTATAACGAGGTCAAGGTGTATATTCATGTATAACGAGGTCAAGGTGTATATTCATGTATAACGAGGTTAAGGTGTATATTCAAGTGTAACGAGGTCAATGTGTATATTCATGTATAACGAGGTAAAGGTGTTTATTCATGTATAACGAGGTTAAGGTGTATATTCAAGTGTAACGAGGTCAAGGTGTATATTCATGTATGACGAAGTCAATGTGTATATTCATATATAACGAGGTCAATGTGTTTATTCATGTATGACGAAGTCAATGTGTATATTCATATATAACGAGGTCAATGTGTATATTCATGTATAACGAGGTTAAGGTGTGTATTGAAGTGTTACGAGGTTAAGGTGTTTATTCATGTATAACGACTTTAAGGTGTGTATTTATGTATAACGATGTCAATGTGTATATTTATCTATAACGAGGTCAATGTGTAAAACAGTTGTATCTTCTTCTTTATGAGTTACAACGGATTTGCATCAAGTCCTCGATATGTTGCTCTTAGAGGAAAATCAGAAAAAGTGCCCTTGGAATGTTGCCTTGCTGTTATATAAATAACTATGTGCAACACACTACGTAGGATTTAAGTAAAAAAAATGATAAAAATAGAAAATGTCGAAGTTGGCCTTTGTGAAACGGCAGATTTTACACATAAAATTCATCACACGTGTGAAATATACTTACGAAATCTTCACAAATGTGTGACAAATACGTATATGAATACGTCACAAATAGGTAGTGTGATGATAAAAATCTGCTCTAAATAACGCTCCGCTTTTAGACCTGACCGTGACCAAATACAATGTCATTTCTCGAGACCTTTCAAACAGCCAATCATCGGCGAATTTTAATAATTTTGAAAGCGGTTCTGTTTCTTGATTAAACGCTGGAAAACGAATATCGAGAAGGTAATCATCATGATTTCGAGATATTACACTGGAACGATTTACATATTAAATTATACTTCAACCTTCAGACAAGTCACCTCTGATTTTAAGAACTTTGATTGAGACACTACATCCACTAAAAAGGTCCTTATCACAAAGATATTTTTTAAAACATGTAGTAAATAACTTTATAGTTAGACAATAATTCATATTCTTATTAAAATACTGATTGATGGTGAATAAATTTGATTAATGATTTTTATATTTTTTGGAGTAATAATATTTGCGCACTAGCTATTGTTTGAAAATGAACGGAAGAGAATAATGTATATTGTAAGTATAACTCATTGGCTAAGCTATAAAAGTCACGTTTGTTTATTTAGTGATCATTTTTTTTATTCAGAAATACCACTTTAATCGAAATAACTAATCAATTAGGAGATAACTGCTGGAAAACAAACAACCAATAAACATGCTGAATCAACAAAAGTTACTAAAATAGTTTTAATAAACATAAAGCTTTATTTGTTGTTGAATCATTTATTGAAAATATTGGATGAGGGTCGAAGTGTCTTACTGAGGCGTAAAGTGCCTTGAGGGCTGCATTGTCTTCAAATGTTTGAGGTGATGTGTCTAGAGGCGAAAATGTCTTGTTCCCGCTGGAACAAACATGAGGCGTCCATGGACATATTTATCGGTTGTAAGTAAGTTTGAACTGGAACAACATTTTTGTTTTTCCCTAGTTAAAAGTAAATATAAAGTGAATGAAACAGTCACCAATACGCTTGTAAATGAAACTCTGATCTATTGATAATTAAGCACACAATCTGCATACCACTGTTCTTGAATGTAATATTTCTTGTATTTTTTATGTATAATTAACAGTTATAACAACATCAATTAATGTTTATTTTTCATTTGTCAAATATTAATTATTCATATTTTTGATGTAAAACTGTCCGTCCGTTATGCGATCGGTCATCAACCTTTTCCTCTTTAAACTTACGATGCTCAGATCTTTGTTAAAAATTCAGTGACATATGCCAACATAATATGTACTGGTGGTAGACTGTAAACTGTGTCAAATACATGGGAAAAAGCTTCTGAGAGCATCCTAGAATAAAACTTTTTTCCGGGGAGCATGCCCCGGTGCCCACATAGAACCACAAAATTGTCCACACGAATCACAAAAACGTGACAATGGGCCTGAAGTATGTGTGCTATGATTTTTCAAACAACAGAATTGACTTTTCTTGTGCCTATTTGTAACGGACGATTTAATTGGATAGCTAAAATTAGCAAACTCGGAACACAAGAATAAGTAGATCTTTACTAAAGTCAGATCGCTTGCTACAATGGCCTCGTAGTCCATACGGAATTTGCATATTGAAGTGACTGTTTCGTTAAAGGTATATCTTTGTGCAGATCTAGAAAAATGTTTAGATTGATATACTTTTTAACATTGAAATCATTGTTGTTCCTTATAACAGATTCAGATTACCATTTCGTAAAATTCCATTTTGTTTTTCTTTTAACATTACATATGATTTTTATATTTACGGTATATAATGTAACGTTATTTTATTGTATTTAATGACTAAATGTATACTATTTGAATTTGACGGATTATGGTTTCATTTACAGCACAACAAAGGACAATATTGAAATCATTGGTCGAAAATAAAATCAATCTTCAAACTGCTACAAATTCTTATGCTTATTATTATGTTGATATTCAGATACATGTATATATATTGAAAATTCTAGATATCCTTTGTTTTTTTGTTGTTGTTGTTTTTGTCATAATTATGTAAAAATAATGACATATCATACATGTATCTCCGTAACGCCTTCAAAATCCGTATTACATAGACAAAGAAAGAAGGAAATATGAAAGTAAAAAGATATAGAGAAGGAAGGAAGGAACTTTTTCACGACTGAGCAGACACGCAGCTATCAAAAATACAAAGGCATATCATATACATATGTATTTTAACGCCTCTGTAATGGGATAGGGGGCTTAATGGAACTCCATTGAGGTAAAAAAAAAAGTCTAAAAATATAAAATTTAATATTTTTACATAGATCAAGTGAAGCACTTTAAATTGAACAAGACAGTCTGAAGGACAGCAAAATCCCCTTCCACAGCTGACAAGAATGTGTACTTTTTTACCTTTAACAGACCATGACCTTGATGTTGTGCCATGTATATAATAAGCATATAGTCTCCTGGTAGTAATTATTTCAAATCTTCCATGAAGTCAAAAAGTTATGGAGAACGTTTAACCTTGACCTTGGGGGTAGCAAGCTGGATTATGGGTTCTGCACATCATGTCATAATGGTAATCATTTCTGCCAAGTTATTTAAAAAAATTATCAGTTGTTTAAAAGTTATGAAGAGGACAGAAATGTAGACATTTTAACACTTTACCTATAAGTGTGACCTTGACCTTAGGTGTTCCAACCCAATTATTGCACTCTGCACATCATCTCACAATGGTGATCACTTCAAATTATTTAAAAAAATCAGCGGTTTAAAAGTTATAGAGCGGACACGGAAGTGTTATGGACGGACAGACGGACATGCCAACATTTGGGGTTTATATGTTTTTTCTTTGATCTATATGTGGCATTTTCCCCATAAATTATTAAAATTAACACCAGTCGGTTTCTGGGATTTCCTTCTTTTATTAACTACAATTATGGACGGATTGAAGCTCATAGACCATCGGATGTTCGCCCGGACAGACGGACGGACAAACAGACGGACGAACGGACTGACAAACGGAGGCAATTCATATTCAGAAGGTGATTTAACAAGGGGAAATAAAGAATATAATCGCAAATTCTAAGTCTACATTTGAGTGAAATCGATGCAACGCTTTTCATTTCATGTCGGTTTGCACAATAATAATGATTATTCTGGGAAAAAAGTTTGGGAATGGTCAGAAAATTTGCACACACGCTATTGTTGCAGACTTTCAGTCAAATGGTTTGAAAATCTCGTAAATATATTTTCGATTTTGAGACTTTTTTCCGAGTAAAATATTAGTTAAAATTAATTAAATGTAGGGCCCTTATTGTTTGTGTATTTGCGACATTCAGCCACAGACACGTGCTGTGGCGCTATAGTAGAGGTTATGGAGACCATTCCTGACTTCATATTTCAAGTGGTTGCATTATACTGAGTAAGTTATTATAGGCTAAAAGTTTTTTTTTTGCAGTAAATTATGTATAGCCACCAGGAACGCCAGACGGAATGTCAGCATTGAATGAGGTCTACCATACAACGTTTGTAAGGACTAAACTTTTGGATATAGTCGTCACCTTAGTATATACTTTAATAGGAGCTCGTTTCTGTACTAAGGTTACAATATGCATATTTATTTCCAGGCAATTTCAACAACATGTAAAGGCTTCAACATGTCAGCAGTACAGTGCATTTCAATAATTGTCCTTTAAGGACTTTTGAAAAATTAATTCTTTAAACGCATGATTTCTGACATGAGTCAATAATACTCTATTATACATTAAAGAAAAACGAGCAATTTATCATTATGAAATATACTTGAACGAGTCTATACAGATAATTTATATGGCATAAGAAGAGCGAGCAAATGAGAGATGCAAATGCACGGTGTGTTGCAAGAAGACCTTGCACTTTTTCACCGAGTGCCAATGTTCTGATTTCTCCTGTACAATGATAAATCGGCTAGTGTATCCCCACCACCCCCAAAAAAGGGATAATTATTCAGTTAGTTATAGAATAAATCAGTTAATGAGTACTCCTAGCAGTTCAACGAGCTATGATAACGGGACAGCCCCCGCTAATAAGCGTGTTTTCGCTCCGAGTCCCCGCGATTTTAATTTTCGCTGCGCGCCATCGCAGTGCGACGTTTTATTTACTAAACATCGCCCGCGGCCTCGCTTATTAGCGTGTTTTCGCTCTACGCGCCCGCCATTTTAACTTGTTTATTCTTGACTTTTCGCTTGGCGGGTTTGCAGGACGAAAACACACTAATAAGCGAGGGCGCAGGGCGAAATTTTATTTATTGAAATTCGCTCTGCGCTCTCGCTAATAAGCGTATTTTCGCTCCGTGCACCCGCCGTTTATTTCTTAAATCTAGCCCCGCACCCCCGCGGGGCGAATTTTTATTTACTTACTTCGCCCCGCGCGCCCACTTATTAGCGTTTTTTTTTATCTCCGCGCCCCCGCCGTTTTAATTTGTACATTCTTGACCTTTCGCTTGGCGGGGTCGTGGGACGAAAACACGAATGGCACAAATAAGCCACCATAATATTCACATTTTACATACATTAGTTTCATGAAGCTTGAATAAATAGTAGTATGGAGATTTTACAAATCAATTTATTTTCTACCAATGTTGAGAAAGACAGGCCATTTTATCTTCACTCCATTACTAACAACTTGTCCTTCTTCCGTGCATGAACACTCAATTGTTCGACACCCTTAGAAAAAATGGATATATTGGACTACCTTTAAATAAATACCCTATTAAAATTGAGTAGGTCGAACTTAAAATAAATACTCTATTACAAAATTGCGTGTTGGGAGTATCATTGTCAGACCTGTGGAAGTTCTAGTTATTTATATATCAGTAAAACATTATTTAAAAAAATAGGAAAGGAAAAGAAAAAAACAAATTATAAGTTTAGGACGACACAAGTATATTTTACAATAGTATTTAAATTTCTTTCTACAATGGAAAACTAAATACTGTCTACAACAATAGACAAAACACCATTTGCAAAACAATGCTATTCTTGTCTGTAATGCAAAATAAATTGCTACCTGAAATGGTGGCAATATCACAATGTAATATAATAGCTGAAATGCTAGACATATCAATACCATCTGAAATGAAGGCACATTACTCTATATAATGCCTGAAAAATTTCTATCTATAATGCCTGACAATTTTCTCTATAATGCCTAAAAATTCTATCGATAATGCCCGACAAACGTCTCTCTTTTTAATGCCTGACAAGTTTCTATCTATAATGCCTGACATATTTCTATTTATAATGCCTGACAAATTTCTATCTATAATGCCTGACAAGTTTCTATCTATAATGCCTGACACATTTTTATCTATAATGCCTGACACATTTCTATCTACAGTGCTTGACAAAGTTTTGTCAAGTTCTATCCATAATGCCTGACAAATTTCTATCGATAATGCCTGAAAATTTCTATCTATAATGCCTGACAATTTTCTATCTATAATGCCTGACACATTTCTATCTATAATGCCTGACATTTTTTTTCTATCTATAATGCCTGACAAATTTCTATCTATAATGCTTGACAAAGTTCTATCTATAATGCCTGACAATTTTCTATCTATAATGCCTGACAAATTTCTATCTATAATGCCTGACAATTTTCTATCTATAATGCCTGACATATTTCTATCTATAATGCCTGACAAATTTCTATCTATAATGCCTGACATATTTCTATTTATAATGCCTGACAAATTTCTATCTATAATGCCTGACATATTTCTATCTATAATGCCTGACAAATTTCTATCTATAATGCCTGACATATTTCTATTTATAATGCCTGACAAATTTCTATCTATAATGCCTGACAATTTTCTATCTATAATGCCTGACAGATTTCTATCTACAATGCCTGACAAATTTCTATCTATAATGCCTGACAAATTTCTATCTATAATGCCTGACAAAGTTCTATCTATAATCTGACAATTTTCTATATATAATGCCTGACAAAGTTCTATCTATAATGCCTGACAAATATCTATCTATAATGTCTGACTAATTTCTATCTATATGCCTGACAAATTTCTATCTATAATGCCTGACAAATTTCTATCTATAATGCCTGACATATTTCTATCTATAATGCCTGACAAATTTCTATCTATAATGCCTGACATATTTCTATCTATAATGCCTGACAAATTTCTATCTAATGCCTGACAAATTTTCTATCTATAATGCCTGACAAAGTTCTATCTATAATGCCTGACAATTTTCTATATATAATGCCTGACAAAGTTCTATCTATAATACCTGACAAATATCTATCTATAATGTCTGACTAATTTCTATCTATAATGCCTGACATATTTCTATCTATAATGCCTGACAAATTTCTATCTATAATGCCTGACATATTTCTATCTATAATGCATGACAAATTTCTATCTATAATGCCTGACATATTTCTATTTATAATGCCTGACAAATTTCTATCTATAATGCCTGACAGATTTCTATCTATAATGCCTGACATATTTCTATTTATAATGCCTGACAAATTTCTATCTGTAATGCCTGACATATTTCTATCTATAATGCCTGACAAATTTCTATCTATTTCTATCTATAATGCCTGACATATTTCTATCTGTAATGCCTGACAAATTTCTATCTATAATGCCTGACATATATCTACCTGTAATGCCTGACAATTTTCTATCTATAATGCCTGACAGATTTCTACTTGTAATGCCTGACAAAGTTCTATCTATAATGCCTGACAAAGTTCTATCTATAATGTCTGACAAATTTCAATCGATAATGCCTGACAAAGTTCTATCTATAATGCCTGACAAGTTTCTATCTATAATGCCTGACAAATTTCTATCTATAATGCCTGACAAAGTTCTATCTATAATGCCTGACACATTTCTATCTACAATGCCTGACAAAGTTCTATCTATAATGCCTGACATTTTTTTTCTATCTTTAATGCCTGACAATTTTCTATCTATAATGCCTGACAATTTTCTATCTATAATGCCTGACAAAGTTCTATCTATAATGCCTGACAAATTTCTATCTATAATGCCTGACAAAGTTCTATCTATAATGCCTGACATATTTCTATCTATAATGCCTGACAAATTTCTATCTATAATGCTTGACAAATTTCTATCTATAATGCCTGACAAGTTTCTATCTATAATGCCTGACACATTTCTATCTACAACGCCTGACAAATTTCTATCTATAATGCCTGACAAGTTTCTATCTATAATGCCTGACATATTTCTATCTATAATGCCTGACATATTTCTATCTATAATGCCTGACAAAGTTCTATCTATAATGCCTAAAATATTTCTATCTATAATGCCTGACAAAGTTCTATCTATAATGCCTGACAATTTTCTATCTATATTGCTTGACAAAGTTCTATCTATAATGCCTGACAATTTTCTATCTATAATGCCTGACAAAGTTCTATCTATAATGCCTGACATATTTCTATCTATAATGCCTGACAAAGTTCTATCTATAATGCCTGACATATTTCTATCTATAATGCCTGACAAATTTCTATCTATAATGCCTGACAAGTTTCTATCTATAATGCCTGACAAATTTCTATCTATAATGCTTGACAAATTTCTATCTATAATGCCTGACATATTTCTATCTATAATGCCTGACAAAGTTCTATCTATAATGCCCGACAAATTTCTATCTATAATGCCTGACAAATTTCTATCTATAATGCCTGACAAAGTTCTATCTATAATGCCCGACAAATTTCTATCTATAATGCCTGACATATTTCTATCTATAATGCTTGACAAAGTTCTATCTATAATGCCTGACATATTTCTATCTATAATGCCTGACAAAGTTCTATCTATAATGCCTGACAGATTTCTATCTATAATGCTTGACAAATTTCTATCTATAATGCCTGACAGATTTCTATCTATAATGCTTGACAAATTTCTATCTATAATGCCTGACAAATTTCTATCTATAATGCCTGACAAATTTCTATCTATAATGCCTGACAAATTTCTATCTATAATGCTTGACAAAGTTCTATCTATAATGCCTGACAAATTTCTATCTATAATGCCTGACAAAGTTCTATCTATAATGCCTGACATATTTCTATCTATAATGCCTGACATTTTTTTTCTATTATGCCGGAAAAAAATCTCTCTATAATACCTGACAGATTTCTATCTAAAATGCTTCGCAGGCTTCTATACATAATGCTCAAAAACTGTCAGTAATGTCAAATAAAATCATTTCGGTACATTAAGTCGCATATCTTTGTGTAATATTAAAAGCCTAAAATCTGCTTGTAAAGCATTAGACACATTACTAATTATTTGCACTGCCTTAGAAGCATTTCTACCGGTATCTGTAATGCATTAGAAACATTACTGTCTGTAATGCCTTAGAAAATTACTATTTGTAATGCGTTTAAACATTGCTGTATTTCCTTTGACTGTCAGATATTGTCAAAGGCTACTAACTGAAGTGTTTGATTTGTTTGTCGTTTTACTGTCCGTATTATAAAACGCTTTACTGTTTAGTAGTATAATGTTGGAAACTTAACTGACTATGTTTCAGACTCTTTTAAATCTATATGGCTTAACGTTTTACTTTCTGAATTATCAGATGCTTTACTGTCTGTATTGTTAGATGCATTACTACCTGTTTTGTTAAACATTTCACTGTCTGCATTGTTACACGCATCACTGTCTGCATTGTTGAATGCTTTACTACGTGTTTTGTTAAACATTTCACTGTCTGCATTGTTACAAGCATCACTGTCTGCATTGTTAAATGCTTTACTGCCTGTTTTGTTTATCATTTCACTGTCTGCATTGTAACACGCATCACTGTCTGTATTGTTAGATTTACTACCTGTTTTGTTAAACATTTCACTGTCTGCATTGTTATTCGCATCACTGTCTGCATTTTTACACGCGTCACTGTCAGTATTGTTAGATGGTTTACTTTCTGTATTGTGAGACGTGTTACAATGTGTTTTGATACACGCGTCAGTGTCTGTATTGTTAGATTTTTTACTGTCTGTATTGTTAGATGTTTAACTGCCTGTTTTGTTAAACATTTCACTGTCTGCATTGTTACACGCATCACTGTCTATATTGTTAGATAGTTAACTGTCTGTATTGTAAAATGCGTCACTGTCTGTATTGTGAGACACATCACTTTCGGTTTTGGTAAGCGCTTCACTATCTGCATTGTAAGATGCTTTACTGTCTGTTTTGTGAGACGGGCCACTGTCGGTTTTGTTACACGCATCACTGTCTGTATTGTTAGATACTTTACTGTCTGTATTGTAAGATGCTTTACTGTCTGTTTTGTTCAACACTTCACTATCTGCATTGTAAGATGCTTCACTGTCTGTATTGTGAGACGCGTCACTATCGGTTTTGTTACACGCGTCACTGTCTATATTGTTAGATTCTTTACCGTCTGTATTATGAAACGTGGAATTGTCTGTTTTGTTACACGCGTCACTATCTGTATTGATGGATGCTTTAATGTCTGTATTGTGAAACGTGGAACTTTCTGTTTTGTTAAAAGCTTCACTAGCAGTATTGTTACACTCGTCACTGTCTATATTGCTAGATTCTTTACTGTCTGTTTTCTGAACTGACGTGGAACTTTCTGTTTTGGTACACATGTCACTGTCTGTATTGTCGGATGTTTTACTATTTGTATTGTGAAACGTCAAAGTGTCTGTTTTATTCAAAACTTCACTGGCAGTATTGTTAGACGCTTTAATATTTGTACTGTTAGATGCGTTACTATCTGAAATGCATAAAACAGTCTGTTCTGCTATACAATTAGCTTTTATGCATTCAATATTTGATTCATTAACGTTTTCAAGGGTGGAAACATGATGGTTTAGTGTGAGAGACAACTTGTTACATTCAATATATGACACACTCTGTTCTTCTCTATCTAAAGTTGTACAGTCAGCAATGTTTGAAAAACGACGGGTTGAAATTTCAGACGCTTTACGGTCTGTTTTTACAACTTTCGGTATTGAATTCCTTCTGGAGTCATCTGAAATCCTGATTGACTGGAGGCAGGGTAATCTTGACAGAAACTTCAGTGCTTGCAGACGACACTCTTTAAATTTCCAAACGTAAATCAACGGATCTATAGCACTGTTGACTATAATTAGATAGCTTGTGTACAAACGTTTATTTGGATCAAATTCACATTTTAGAACAATTGTTTCAATTCCTATTGGTATATGTAGAATTACAAAGAGGATACAGAATATCGAAATGGTCTCTTTACTTCTGCTGATTAGTCTGATATTACTTGCAAGTCCTTTTGATAAACTACTTTTGAAAAGTATAATAGTTTTGATACAACTCACAACAGTAATAACGCTAAATGTTGTGTGTAACGATATGGCAACCCAGCAAACACGTGTCGCTCTTTTTGAATTTCGTTGGAAAAAAGCCGTAAACACAAGTATCGCCGTTAAACATAAGAACTCAACTAAGATACAAGCCTTAATGTATGCTTTTCTAAAATAGATGCGATACTTTAAAGGCGAGTATATAGCAATAAGCCTTTCAACGGTAAAACCCATGACGGAAAACCATTGTCCCAAAACACTGTATTGCGTTGCACGGTAATAAAACCATTCGGGCGAATCAAGCAGTGTGTAATGCAGTACGTAAAAAATTACTACACATATGTCATAAAAAATAATGTTGCTACTCATATACCGTATGTTCGCTGCAAGTGTCGGCGTTTTTATGCAAATAATGAAAGAGATGATCCCACATATTCCAATGAATCCGCAAATGACGATCAGAACATAAGGAATCTCGTTTTCCCCTCCTTGTGGTGTAACTGGTGGCGTCCTTGGTGACGTAACGGATGAGTTGGTGAAATTCATTCTGAATAATGATACAAAAAAAAACAAATAAATCGGTTATCGAAATATTGTTAATAAGTAGTAATAACGGTAAAAGCAGAAAATGAAGGGTTAACGCTTTCAAAAGTGTTAACTCTAAAAAGCAATCTTAAAACACCAGCTCTTCTCGTATACTTCGGATTACAGGCCTCGTACTTAAAACAAGAATACACACCAACGTAATTCGCCTAATGATAATATAATATCCCTCAGTATTTATAGTTCTTCTCTGTCTGACACATTCTTCTGTTATACTTTTTTTTCAAATGACCAGGGTCACATTGATGGAAAATAATAAATTATGACAAAATTTTGAAAGTTTACAACTGACATAATATTAACGAACAAAATTGCGGAACCATATTGTAGACGGGTTTGATTTTCAGAAGTTAAGAGTCTAACGGAATTTTTAGTACAAGCAGGTAGTCAATCGTTTTTACATAATTCGGGTAAGCTGAATCCATTTTTCGCTTTACCACGACTGTACTCGAAGTCCTTGACCTTCTAAAGGTCAAATCAAATGGCGCCATTGACCTTTACCATCTACTTAATGATTTATTATTTCTGTGTTCATAGTGTATGTCCATTCAAGTTTCAATTACTTTTAGGCATTTTAATAATCAGCTGGTTGAACCAACTATTTTTGCATTATCCCCAAAATTTTGTAATACAAAGTTAAACAAGCGCGTGCCATTTGAAATGTCCGCGAAGCTCAGCTTGGTAAAGGACCAATGACCTTTGATTAACATTGAAAACATTTTTATTGTAATAGTGTTGCACGTCTTAAAAAAGAATAGAAACATAAAAAAAACATTTATTTATATTTACAGTATTTCAATTTTTCAAAAGCAACTATGACTGAATGACAATGATATAGACACAACAATGTTCTAAATTGACCTGTAAAGCTGATTACCTAGTGTTTAAGCATTACAATTAGTCCTAATGTACCACAAAAATATGCCTTGCTATGCAAATATCCACCCAATGAATGACAGAATTCATGACCAGTTATGACCTTCAAAATATTTATATGAAATGAGATATGACCTTTAATGTCTGAAATGATGCAACAATTCTTTTCTTACTCAAGACACATTGTTTCAAAGAAAAGTACCAATTTTTTTTCGCTCTCGATGGATAACACGTTTGTGGACTGGAAATGAGCACCAATGCACTTTCATGTCATAACATTTTGCATTCAATTGTGACCTTGGAACTTTTGTTCCCTACATGTCGTCTTACAAAGAGGCACATTTATTCCAAATATTTTTTTTAATACATCCATGAATGACAGAACCGTTGACCAGACTTTTGAGGCACTTTTACAAAATATTTTGTTCGAAGTGAAAGCATGTCTTTGGTTTTTGATCTACATCATCCGCTGGGTTTTACATGTGACTCATTGTCTCAATGTGCCATATATTAATGCAAAATTGTTTCAAAAGGCATCAATTAATTCAAAACTTATAAACCGGTCACAACCATCTTTCACATTTATATCTTGATTTATGTTAAAGAAGTTTAAGTCTACCACAACCATGTTTGACGTGCTCTTGCGCATGACACAACCTTTTCAAATTACACATTTACACGAAGTTATTGTCGTTCCAGGACTGCGACATATACAATTAACAAGATTTAACAATTTTTATTCGTACACCGCCTGCACTAGGTCAAACAAAACAGAAAATTTAATACCACATGATAACAAAATGGACGACAAAAGTCCTCATACAGAGGCGTCTGCGGGGCACGCCATCCGCCATGTTTTTTACTTTTGTCGGTTTTTTTATATAAAGAATAGAAATATTTTCTTTATGCACAAAGCTCGACACAAGTTTGTAGGCTACTATACGATAGACACTTTATTACTCTTTAAAGAAGGGACATTAACGTTTTACTCTATTGTTAAGGAAAGGGTCTATTTCATGAAAAAAATAATGGCGGTTCCTAGTGATTTTGGAAATACTAAGACTAGTTTTTTTATATCAATTAGTGAATGACAAATTGTTGACCGGATTCCCCACTAATGAACCTTTACAAAACAGATAGACATGACCCTGATCCTTGGGTTGTTCAATTGGCTTCTTGCGCAATTGACATTGACATAATAATATTATATCTCTTCGAAACCAAAACATTTTCATGGTTTCCCTGTTTGAAGATTAAGTAATCAAATAAAGTACATCATATCCAAATCCGTTATTAAGCCATGCATTTATGCTTAATTATTTCAAAATCCAACTTGTAATGACAGAATTCTAAACTGTGCGTTTTTCAAGCACTTGCATGTCTAACTTGAATTGTTGAGCTTTAAGCCATGATCTTTCTTATAACTTATCTCAATATGCCACACATTCATGCAATTTATTTCATAATCAATCCAAAAATGATAGATGTGGACGGGCATAAAAACGAACAGACAAACACATGTCTCACTGAATCACTTGTGCGTATGTCTGTGATCTTCATTATTGTTTCTTACTCCAAAAACATCATTTTTGTCTCCAATAACCAATGATTCGTCCTTGAGGTCGGGCGTATACGGAATTAATCTCCACGCCAACTTATAACAAACTGGTACTTGGCACGCTTTGATGAATAGGCAGATGGATAGACATTTGAGCAGCCCCCCTTTCAGGGCAATAAAAACAATTGAAAAATCATCGCAAAAGTTTTATTAAAGAACGTGTATTGTTTTCATAGAAGTATATATCAAATAACATCTAAAAAAACATACGCAAATATGACTAATTTTGTTTGTTATAATTTGCACCATAAGGTTTGTTCATGTAGTTTTAATGAATGTTGTTTTTTTTAAATCTGCGTTTTTAAGTCTTCATAAGTATGACTGTACTTATAATAAAAGAAAATAAGCCTAGTTAAAAGCCTTCTTGCGCTTATTTACTTTAAAAATACCACAGTGTATAGAAACATAGGAAATTGTCAGCCATTTTGAAATCAAATATTGCTACGGCAATAAATCATATTGTTTTAGCATCTATTCTTCTCGTTCACTCTTCAGCAGACTAAACTTAACAAAATTTTTAATTAAAATGCAACAAATATGTAAATATTTCGCCCATGGGAAAAAAAGTAAAAATAAAAAAAATCGATGGCGTCCATTTTGAAATTGATTTTTTAAGGTCAAGGACAAAAAATACAGCCGTGGTAGAGCAAAAAATGAATTCAGCGTACTTGAAATAGGTAAGTAAGCCCAACTTACTGCTTGTACTAAATCAAGCACAGAAGGCGCTTAATTTGTTTGGGTCTCAGAATGTCAGAAACGTGAAGGTTGTGAGATTATAAACCAATTTGTTTGTAAAGTGTCACCAAATTCTGTTTCCAGTGTTATAACTATAGAAAAATGGCTAAAAGACTAATTGCAACACTGATATTCAATTCAATGCTTATTTGGCTTAATCAATTAAAAAAGCAAAAAAAAAACCAAAAAAAAAAACATGAGTTGCCTGAACTGGGATTTGAACTTCGGACCTCCCGCTTCTAAAGCGAGCGTGTAAAACCCCTCAACCACGGGGAGTTATAAGATAAAAGGTTAAAGAATACCATATCATTCTGTATTAGAGTTTGTAACCCTTATGAATTTCGATATTTTTTGTTCATGGTAAACCTGTTGTATAACTCTGAAGTAAATAATCATGGAGCTGAATATAAGCATGTATATATCTATATAAGAATAACACAATATTAGAAATACGACCGATCGGGAACTATTTTTTCGTCACGGAAATTTATAGGCCTGTCATTTGACAATCTTTACGCAGTGATCTCCCCTTAATTTTTCGGCGTTTATGTACATATGAACATGATGAAGGGAAGTAACCATTTCGAGGAGTTTGGACTACTTTCGGCGTTTGCAAATTAGAACATCAGGATCTGAAATTTTGCTTCCATTATTTGTTTGGTCTGACGACCCAAACAAATATAAATGCCGTTAGGATGAACATTTTCCCAAAATCAAACCAGTCAATGGTGGCTGATTTGGTACACTTCGAGCGTTGCGTTGTCTATAGCGACATCACAACCTATATCGTTATTGCCTTTTCGTCTTGCCGTCATGTCGCTAACGGAGTACGCCAAATGGTGCGTTGTATAGTGCGTTGTCGTGCGGGGCGTTGTCGCGATGTCGCCCTGTCCCCTAGCTTATTTATATACGAGGGATGATCAAAAATTAACCGGACTTTGTAAATGATTCTTTACCTGTTAAATGAATTTACATAAAAATACACGGATAATAAATCGGAATCTATCCCCTGAATGATACAAAAAATACCAACAAGTTTATATTCACAGAGAAAAATGTTATGCTGTTATTTGCATGTACATGTAAAGCAATGCGGCGCACGGTATAACTTTTAAATTGACGTTAACGTCGTCACAAGCGTATAAATAGCCATACGCTGCACGGCAACGCTCCGTTTATCGTGCATACATGTAGTAAGCGACAGGACGACAAGAAGAAAGTCCGACAACGCGCCGTTTGGAGCTTTGTCGTGCTGTCGCCAGCGACAACACGACACACAAAAGTGTTCCAAATCAGCCATCATAGAATCATGTAACTGAAGTTTTTTTCAATATGTAGCATTATTTTGTCAGAAGTCTATATAGTGCAGCGATCATATTGTCGAAAAAGGTCCAGCTGACGAACTTCTGACCGTATTCATGATCCGATTGCATTGATCATGTTGATTCTGTATTTAAAGTGAAAAAAATAATATAAGCTTTTTGAGACTGTAAAGTTGAATGACTCAATTCATTGAAACTGTCATTTTAAATTGAAATTCGAATTTAATAGAGTTGATTGGGCCAGCAGCTCCGATTGCATTGATCATGTTGATTCTGTATTTAAAGTGAAAAAAAATAATATAAGCTTTTTGAGACTGTAAAGTTGAATGACTCAACCCAGTGAAACTGTCATTGAAATTGAAATTCGAATTTAATAGAGATGATAGGGCCAGCAGCTTTGAAAAGCGCTAACTTGGGTTTCCGTAAAATAAATAAATCCGAAGAATATAAACGCAGGAAACTTCATACCCACTGCTTTATCTCTATATGTTTAGGTTCAATGCGGTATGTCTGTCGTCGCACGTGTTAAATGCCTAATAAATTTAGAACAATTATAAATTGAATAATTTATTTATAGTAATTATCATGATAATTACCAATCTCAATCTTTTATGTGAAATATATAGAGGACATTCAAGTTTTTTTTCTATAAACGCAGAATTTATATCCATGGAGTGGTATAAAGTTAAATATTTCACGAGTGGTGGTACACGAGTGAAATATGATAATTTTCAAGTCACAAGATGAAAATAAATCCTATATTTTCAGTTAAAAAACTTGAATTTTCTGATTTTTTTTGGACCAAATAAAAAAGGCAGCACGCATCCAGAGTCATGTTAATTTTCGTAAATGTAAAATAGTGTGAGGTGAATAAATAAAGCAATTTACATATTGCAATCGGCACTTACAATCCAAGAAAATTACCAAAAGTGGTCAACATATGCATAAACAGCCCTTACTGCGTTAGAAACGCAGTAGAAACATGATTATAAAATACTGCAAAAGCAGTCTTAAATAACATAGAAAATATCACTTGGATCTTGAATGTTTTGAGTTTCTTAAAAATTTAGTACATTTTTCTCAACATTGATTTTCTTGAAATACTTTGGCTGCATTGGAGGCGTGCAGCTTTCAGACTTCTCCTTTAATTAGAATTGGATGAATTAAGAAGAAAGTAGTCCGGTAAGAAACCAAGACAAATGCGGAAAATATGTTTCACTGCAGTGAAAAATCAGTTTTTACAGTGAGAATACAGAAAATAAAAAAAATATTATTCATTTATTTTATCATTATTTCTCAATATTTCATTTAAAAGTATATAATAAATTATCATGTTAGTTGAGTATATACATTATATATAATAATTTAGCTCTTACTGGCCAGTAAAAGTCGTGGTTGACTGCTGCAATGCATTCAATTTGAACCAAATGTTGATTAAATCGACGATATCAAGAGAGTGGACAATTTTGAAATTACTTATACATTTGTAAACAGTAAAAAACATTATCACTCATATATTCTATTTGAAAGACACTGCCCAAGTTTAACATAAAATTTATTTTAACGCTACATATATTTACAGTATGTAATGAATATTTATAATGAATTAATATTGGAGAAAAAAAAGAAATAATTTCATAAATCGTCGACAGTCGTGTATATAGCTTATGTAACCGCCATGATTGCCTAAATGAAAAGCTTTTTGTCAAATTTACCTTTTCGTTGGATGAAAAAAGTTTGATTTTCTTGATAAACATATTCCAATATTTTTTTCTAGATATTTAAATCTATCCATAAATATATGTTTCATAGAAATTTAACACTTACCTTTAGATTTCTGTTGAAGTAGTGTCTCGAAGCTTTGTAAGATTTCGAAGAAATGGTCGAATCATTTTTTTCCGGCGATCAACGAAAGTTTTTTAACGTGAAGTGTAGAATATTAATTAAAAAGATCATATTTTAGCGAGCTCAAATAAAGATTCGAAATCATTTTATATCATCAATTGGAGGTTACATCTATAGGAATCAGTTTTCGTCCTCACTTATATGAATTGTCACAAAATGTGAGAAGGTTACATTATTTTCTGTGTCAATCGAATGCTGAATATACTGCAATGAATAATGACAATCGATAGAACAGTATGTATAAAAAGTTATGTTGATTACTGTTTGGACCAATGAGATTGCAGCTATATTTAGATCATATAATAAAACATAATAATATGGTTATGCGCCATCTTATTATGTATGCTCTTGTTAGCATGATGTCTATTTGCTATTTCATGATGCTAGTTCGTAGTTAGGTGATGCAAAGTTGTCATTATATCATAATATTATAATGATCATTTTCCATTATATGATGTCCGTTTATTTGTATATGAAGCATGCGTAACATGATGTAATCCTCGGGCTACTTTCAAGTTATTAAGTGGTATATCGTCATTACATGGTGTTGAATGTCCTGTAAGTACTTCACGTTGGCTCACAATAGGTGCACGATGCTGAGAAGAAATTATATATTGTAATTATGCCATTTCGCAATCCTTATGAATTATTTTACTATCATAATATTCTTACTTTTTTATTACAAGGAGCAACAAATCCCGAAACGGATCAAACTATCCCAAAACTCTTGTCACCCCAGACAGGGCCTCAATCCATATCACCAAAAGAAATGGAGAGTAATGCGTATTTAAATACACCTGGTCACTAGGCCAGACAGGGAGAGAATTATAACAGTATAACTGATGACAATTATAAGTGCTCGCTCGAACGGAATTATTGAGGCCAATGTGTAAATTCATCCTATATAGACCAAACACAATTTATTTTTTCTCTGTTTTATCACTGAATGTGTGTGGCTTAGTTTCTGAACAAAACACTCCCGAATTTTATTCATTGATACAAAAGTATGATGTTATCGGGTTCCAAGAAACAACTAGAAATGTGTCCATAGGACACGGGTGCCCCCACCGCGCCACTGTTCTGTCAATCTTATACTCTAGGTCAAATATTTGTTGAAAACTAAAAATCTTTTACTAAGTAAAGGGCAAGAACTTTACAAATACTGAATAAATCCACAAGCAAACCCCAAGGTGCATAAGTACACATGCTGACCAACATTCTTGTAAACTTTCAGGCCTACAAGTGAAATACTTTTTGAGCTATGCATGATCAAGTTGAAAATTGCAAATTAATACTACTGTTAGTCAAGGGCAATAACTCTAACAAAACTGAAAAAAATCCACATGCAAAGTCTCAGGTGCATAGCTTCACAGTGATGTGAATCATTATTCCTGTAATCTAGTGATGTTGATCATTGTTCCTGTAAAGTTGGTAGATTCTAACTCAAGCACTCAAGGAACAAATAACAACATAATGAAACGGTTTTTGCTAAGTCAAGGGAAATAACTTTAAAAATACTGGATAAATCCACAAGCGAAACACCAGGTGCAAAACTAAATATGCTGAGCAACCTTCCCGTAAGGTTTAATGACTCTATGTCAAATCCTTTTTGAGTTACATGCGACACAAGTTGAAAATTGCAAAAAATTTCGAAGTCAAGGGCAATAACTCTAAAAATACTGAATAAATCCAGACGAAAATACCCAGGTGCACAACTACACATGCTGATCAATATTCCTGAAAAGTTTCATGACTCTATGTCAACTCCTTTTGAGTTACATGTGACACAAGTTGAAAATTGCAAAATTTTAGTAAGTCAAGGACAATAACTCTAAAATACTGAATAAATCCAGACAAAAATACCCAGGTGCGCAACTACACATGCTGATCAACATTCCTGTAAAGTTTCATGACTCTAGGTCAAATACTTTTTGAGTTACATGCGACATTAGTTGAAAATTGCAAAATTTTACTTAGTCAAGGGCAATATCTCTAAAAATACTAAAGATATCCAGACGTAAATACCCAGGTGCACAACTACACATGCTGATCAACATTCCTGTTAAGATTCCTGACTCTAGGTCAAATACTTCTTGAGTTACGTGCGACACAAAAGAGAACGGAAGGACGGACGGACGGAAGGACGGACGGACAAGGGTAAATCTAAATGCCCGCCACTAAAGTGGGGGCACAAAAAACTGATTTTCTTGACTCGGTCCGATTTGAAAACTTTGATTTGTACTTTAAACATAGGAAGCATGTTGCACGAAGAAAATCGGGTGGGATTTGCGTGTATTAAACGATATATTTTTTTGTTGACACAGCCAGTTCAATTGTCCAATGGTTCGTAATTTCTATTAAATTACTATTATGACGTCAATCCTTTGTTCTGACCGTACTGTATTTTTAATACAGTACAGGTATACGTAGGTGTCCAATATTAATGTGTAAGTCCAATATTAATCGTGTATTAGATAGCGTGCCGTGTCTTGAAAGAAGCTTGTATAACCACAGGATTTTGTGGAAAATTCTCCAAATTAAAACAAAAACAAACGAAAAAAAAACAAACAAACAAACGAACAAAAAACGATTATAATTAAGTGAAATGTAACTTCTTATCACGAGGAATGATGCAATGTCATTCCTTCGCCCATTACGCATTTAACATAATTTTACGAGAATAACAAAAATTGATATCTGGCTCATTTAACGAATTATTATTCCAAGCCTTCTGATTTTTGATCTTCAAGCTCTTAACATCATATCACTGTTTACGCTTTCTAAGTGAAAGATAGCGGAGCGTCAATTAGGATATGATTTTTATGGGATTGTTTAATTTCTTTTCTATTGTCCGTTTTTTTTTCTTTTTTAGATATACGTTTAGTTGACCATTATACTTGATTTGCTTTATTGTATGTACGTTTTGTTTCAGTTAGGTCAACTTTTCAAATAAGGGTAATGGTCACCTTTTCAAATAAATCGATAGAGAAAATAAATTCATCTATTTAAAACAAAACTGCTAATATAAAGAAACGATTCCAGACTCCTGTGGTATGACAAATATCAATATAAAAATAAGAAAATATCATTTTGTTGCGTTAATATCCAAAATTTATACTAATTTCATTTCTAACAAAACATTTTACATCCTTGATTGTTGTAGGTAAAGTAAAAATATCATTTTAACACTAAATGGTCAGTATAAATCCTTCTTAAAAGTCATAGATTGTTAAACATTAATATTGTACATTTCTAGCACAAAAATACATTATTTCTAATTTTTCGATAGATAACATGATATTTGATAGTAAAAGTAGTAATTTAAGTAAGACTGACCAATAAGTAAAATACGCGCCTCATGAAATTCAATATTTTACATATTGGACAGTTTTCGGCTTATACTTACTAAAATCGGTGATATATTGTATCGCGTAATATATGTGCCACCAGAAAATTCTATATACACGGTTGAAGACCCGTTTGCAGAATTGCAAGCAGAATTAGATACATTATCAAATAAATATGAACATATCTGTTTATTCGGAGACTGGAATTCAAGAATCAAGAATTTACAAGAATTCGTTACTCCAGATTTTGACATTTTTCATGAAAATGATATGGACATTCTTTACAACGAACTAGATCGTGAATGGTACAAATGTTGTTCCTTTCAGGAACAATTATGGATATAAACTTATTGATTTCTTAAAATTTAATTAATGTACATATTGAATGGAAGAACTAAAGGTGACCAAAAAGGTGCAAAATACTTGTATAAGTTACGTAAAACGGATATAAATAAGCAAAACTTAAACTCTTTCAGTAAACTGCATAAAAAGTGTTTGAATAGGAATTATAATAAATACAAAAGGTCAAATGTAGAAAAGATTAAAAGCTCAAAAAGTCTAGTCCTAGAGAGTATTGGAAAATTCCGAACGGTAGTAAAAGAAATGTTGTTTCGGCACAATTAAAAGATTTGTATGAATTTATCAAAAATGTAACCAGCATTGATGACGCTAATTCTCCTCGTAACGATTTACAATTTGAAGACAATTCCAATAACGAAACTTTAAATAAAGACATCTCAATGCAAGAAATCGAATATGCTGTAAAGGCCCTCGAAAACAATAAAGCTAGTGGTAACGATGACATTTTAAACGAATATTTAAAGTACTCATTGCCCATTATGAAAAATGTATACCATAAACTATTCAATATATTTTTTAAATATGCAATTATCCCCGAATGTTGGACAGTTGGTGTTATATACCCAATATTCAAAAATAAAGTTGATGCTACTGGGTCAAGCAATTTAATTATCGACCAATAACTATTTTTAGTTGTTTTGGCAAATTATTTACGTCTATTTTAAATATACGTCTGCAGAAATTTTCTGACGAAAAAGAATTGATAAATAAGTTTCAATTTGGATTTAGAAAGGGATATTCAACTGTAGACAATATCTATGTACTTGAAATGATAATTGATATATTGCAAAATTCTAGAAAAAAATTGTTTTGTGCATTTATAGATTTAAAAAGTAAAGCCAATCTTATTTTATGGGTGTGAGTGCTGGTGTTATACTAGAAAAAGTTCAACTGAAATACCTGAAATATATATTGGGTCTTAAATCAAGCACACCCAACTGTATTGTATATGGTGAAACAGGTGTCAAGCCATTACACATTGAGATTAATACAAGAATGATAAGCTTTGGTCAAAACTTGTTGTACCAATAGATTTTAAACTGACATGTTCTTTGTATAATGTAATGCTTTACAATTTTAGTAACAGTGTTAATGTCAACAGACAAGCATTTAAATGGATCTTACATATACAACAAATACTTATAAACTGTGGTTTATTGAACATATGGGATAACCCTGAATTTCAAAATCATAAATGGTTAATTGATTGTGGTAAACAGAAATTGTCTGATTTATATTTGAATGAGTGGTATTCTATTGTTAGTAATTCTAGTAAAAACTGTAAAAACTACCGATTATTCAAGGAAATGTTCAATTAGTAAATACGCCTCATAACCTGCTTCGATATGTTATTAAATTTCGAACTCGTAATAATAGACTTCCAGTAGAAACAGGAAGCTGGAAGAGGACAGAACTTCACCAGCGAAAGTGCACACTTTGTAACTGTATTGGTAGCATTGGTGATGAGTTTCATTATCTATTAGACTATTTGAATGTAAAGAATTTTCTGCACTAAGAAAAAGGCATTTAGATCACCAAAATCACTATTTGCCTATTTTAAAAAAAGGAAAAAGAAAAGAAAAAGAAAGAAAAACTAGATATGCAACAGACGTCAAATGTGAGAGACGGATTGTCAACTGATACCTTGTTGAGAAAGTGACATTGATTCAAGATTTAAGGACTTTACAAGTGGAAAATATTTCACTCAGCGGATGTGCCTTTTGATTTTAGCGAACAAATTGTATTTCATTGATTATCTTTGTTTGTATTATTCGGAATGTTTGTTACAGATGCCCCATATGAGCCTCTGTGAAAAAAAAGAAACTCAACCGATATATAGCAGGTGCAAAAAAACTCAACTGCTATATCACCAACACTGCATTCGTTTCTTCTTTTCTATCTTTGTTGTTAGATTTTGATGTTCATTGCTCTAGGGTTTAGTTCTAAATATTATGTTCTTTTTTTTGTAAATAATTTTATAAAATTATACTGGAAACTTGAAACATAATTTTCTAGCACGCAGCAGTGTGACAGGTGTCATTTAATCATAGATTTAAACACGAAATAACGCAAATAACATACACTATCACACCGACGGGGTACAATAACTCTGAAATAATTTTATATCCAGTTAAAAAGGTGATGAAAAGATAATATCAATATCTATATATATTTAATTAAGGTGTGTATGTATAATATGGCAACGTGAAAATTTGAAGTATCTTTTACACTGCATTTATATAATGATTAATTAGGTTTATTCATACATTAAAGGTGTATGCCTTCGGATGAGCCCACATATTCTAAGAACAACATATGTGAAAAGAATGTAGTAATTAAAGTTTAAGAAAAGTTAAAGGATTCAATATTCAAGTTAATCTTATGTGCAAATTCAAGTTAATCTTATGTGCAATTAAAAATTGATTTTGTTGTATTTAACACCATATTTCTATTGCGTGACTAACGCTATAATGGTTATTTTTGCATATTTTGACATCGTTTTGGTAATTTCCGTGAATTGTAAGTGCGGCTTGAAATGTGTAAATTAATTTCTTTGTTCGCTTCTCAATATTTTACTTATATATATATTTCTTTAAAAAAATCATGAAAATTAGCATGAAGCTGGAGGCATGCTGTTTTAAAAGCGTATGCTAGGGTAACAAATACACATATAGCAGAATGAAAATTACATAATAGAATATAATTTAACTTTGCAAGATCTTAGAGAATTATAAACGCATTTACCTCGATTTCGAGTTATCTGCCATTGAATTTGAAAATTTGCTTAATCCAAGAGGAGATAAGTCATCAGTTAGCATATCTTATTTTTCTACGCTTTTCGTGTCTCTTTCTAGTAATTTTGCAAAATTTCAAGAACTGCCAATGAGTTTATTTTGAATAAGGATAAAATGGAAAAATATAAAACTTGTGCTATTGAAATCACCTGAAATATTCAAGGGCGGATTACTCGAAAATGAGGTCCATGACCCCCAGTTATTTTCCGCCTAAATGTTTTTTTTTCTTGTTTTTTGTTGTTGTTTTATTTTCATTATATTTAAGATCATGCAAAGTTTAAATACTAAATTGTAGTTGTTTTTATTCTGCTATGTGACCATAGCCTATACCTTTAACTTGATATACCGTGATACTGAGAATCAATATAATTGTGTATCAAGCTCAAATAACTTATGTAATAGGTACTGTACGATGAATGTATCTGCACAGTTTTCGCAGACCCAGGTAACGATTTGATCTGAGAGGGCGAAGAGTATAAACATAAAAATATACTTCAAAGGTTTTATGCTGTTGTTTTTTTCGCCGCAACAACACAGTAGTGGTCAAACGGCTTTACTGGTGGAGAAAGACCTCCGACACGAGCGTTACCTCCCATGAAAGAATCCAAAGTCCCTAGCGAGATTCGAACCCAAAGTCGTGAGGGACAAGTGGTTTTAGTCAATGACCTTATTCATTCGGCCACGGACACCCATCACCCTACTTCAAAGTTAAAACAATAGTAAAATAACCCATTCAGTGAACTCATTTTAGGATTACATTCATTTTATCTTGATCGGGTTTTAAGCTCTACAAATACCCTGCAGGTCATGGAGTAGAAGTAGTAGTAGAAGTAGTAGAAGTTGTAGTAGTTGTAGTAGTAGTAGTAGTAGTAGTAGTAGAAGTAGTAGTAGTAGTAGTAGTAGTAGTAGTAGTAGTAGTAGTAGTAGTAGTAGTAGTAGTAGTAGTAGTAGCAGTAGTTATAGAAAGAAAAAAAAAGAAGAAGAATGAAGAAGTAGTAGTAGAAGAAGTAGCAGCAGTAGCAGTAGCTGCAGTAGTAGTAGCTGCAGCAGCAGTAGCAGTAGCACAGGTAGCAGTGGTAGCAATAACAGTAGCTGCAGTAGCACCGGTAGTAGTAGTACCAGCAGCAGTAGCAGAAGTAGATGTAGCAGTCGTAGTAGTAGTTGTAGTGGTGGTTTCGTGAAATTCAACACATCAGTTAGACTCCTGAGATCGGAAACTTAATAATTATGTTATTTCATTCGTTGTAATCATTTTACATTAATTACATGTTGAAAAAAAGACAAAGTATTACAGCCCTTATGAATATATGAAAGAGTAAAGGATTAATATTGTAAGAAGCATATCACGATCAAAACTGCAATGAATTGTCCAAAACAGTTCAAGCTAGAACAATTCCTCTAACAGATTCGACCTTTTATTTTTTTAAAGAATACTAGTAATCTACGCAATTTTTACAAGTTAGCTTGACAAGGTTGTATGTTTGCTTCCAACCTGTGCATAACATAAATATCAAGATAATCATTTTAACTATATTTAATAAAGTGTATTTAAATGCAGGTCTAGAAAGAAATGGAAATCAACAACAGCATCCCTCCACCCCCAAAAACAACAAAAAACAAGAAACAAAACAATCGGATGTGAGATAAAGAGACAGAAACATATCTGTTATTACTATTTTGTAAGCACCGTATCAAAAGAAATAGACACTCATGAAGTAAAGATCCATCTCAGATAAATTGCAAAAGAAAGAAGAGAAACTTAGTAAAAAATATGAACATTATAATATGTCAGAATTGTCTCCCTTAGTAAAACGGCATCGTTTGAAATTGTGGCTACAAGGGGCTACAGATCTTAATATTCAAGTCATTTCCACATTGAAGTTATAAATTCCTATGCAACTGTAAGAGAGTGTTAATGGATTAGATAACATTAATTTTCGTGAAAAGGTTAATTTATTGAGACAAACCATTTTAAATACTGTAGAATATGGTAGAATATGCAAGAAAAAATTTATTTGACTCTTGTTTGCAGTTAAGGTCTGTATAACCTCTCCTCAGGTACCCGCCCATGGACATGAACATGACAAGCCTCGTAACTGCCCAGTGAACGGGTACCATCAGGACGAATATTCTGATCTGAAATGCAATACATGACAGATGAAAATCCTGTCTGATATCCAAGAATATGCTATATATAAAACACAACAAAGTGAGAAATCGTCCCCATTATTACAATGTTGTCAATCCTCAGTTTGATATATAATATAAATTAATCTTGTATTGTATCCTATTTATATCCTATATAAATATATGTAATTAATATTACATATTCTAATATTATCATCAATATATTAATTACTATTATACACATCATTAAAGTACGGTGGCACAAAGGTGACATGTGTGTGTTTTTATTTATCTTGTGCGAACGAGATACTATGTCGTGGCCACGAATTACTAAGTCGTAGCCACGCGATAGCTAAGTCGTGGCCATGAGATTCTATGTCGTGGCCACGAGTTACTAAGTGTTTAGGATCATATAAGAAAGTCACCTTCCAAGGCCCATCAGACATTTATTTTGACTATGTTAAGACAATTTTGTGATCGAATTGGTCAGTTTGTACGTACTACGGCCTGTTAATCTTGTTTATACGATAACATGAGAAAGAATAAGTCCTGGTTTATTTTATTTAGAAGGGACATTGCCCATGGACAGAAGATAGCCTATAATGATGTTTTAGGTCAAGGTAACCATGACACTTTATGAAAAATCTTTGTCTGATGAATAATTTAGAAGAAATAAGCCATGGTTTATATAACCCAGAAAGATCATTGCACTTGATCAGTAGATGACATTTAATAATTTGAGGTCATTGGGTCAAAAATCAGGGTCACATGACGCTAAATGTAACCTTATTTACCAGTCAATAAGTTGTATAAATGGCACTTTTACAGGCTGGTGAAGTAGGGGCATCATTGTACTATAGAACATGTCTAGTTATTTAGGGAAATTCATATAAATGGTGTAATCTGATTGGTTATTTATCTCGTGGCCACGACTAAGCTATCTCGTGGCATCTCGTGACCACGACATAGCTATCTCGTGGCCACGACTTAGCTATCTCGTGGCCACGACTTAGTAACTCGTGGCCACGACTTAATAACTCGTGGCCACGAGATAAATAAACACACACACACACATGTCATCTTTGTGTATAATTTTGTTGAAATTTTAGTGATATAAAGATATATGTGTTTAACTACTTCACTGTTGCAGATACTTATATATAACTGAAGAGATATACCTGTAAAAAAAAGAAACTGAATATTATTTTTTATATTTGGATATATTTTGTTTAAACTATATACGGATATGTAATTGTTCACGTTAGATTGTTCACAGACTACAAAACGGGAGAAGTATGAGGCGACAAATCCAAAAAGTAGAAAACTTTGTATTAAAATGATACGATAAAATGCGGGACATATTTCAAATGTTTACACCGTTTCCGTTACCAGACCCACTGCGGATGGTTTTAAGGGTGGTTCATAAGATAACAGGTTGACGCTCGGTACAAGTTTTATAGACCTCTATCATAGATGTTGCACAGAAAACTAATGTTTACTATCAAACGTTTTGACTGTTTTATATAATCGATAATCGATCTGCCATTGTGTATCAGAACTAAATCGGAAGTGGATTTCGTACAAGAAGGACCATCGAAAAGAAACAAAGTTAACCGAACTTATTAACAATTTCGACAATTAAATTACAAGTTATTTGAAACGAAAAACCTAAATATCTAAAATACATTTTTATATTAAGGATGTCTTTTTTATGCAATCATGTCATATTAAGTACGAAATATGAATTAACAAGTTTGGTTATTGTAACGATGAGATGTAATTGTTTTAACTGCAAAATTATATTTATTTACATTTTTTGTATACATTTAAATATATACTTTTGTAAATTATCTTCATGATTATTTATACAGAGTCATACTTATTTCTAACTCTTACAATACCTTGTATTGATAACTCTTTTTTTCTTCTGAAATTATAGAAAATAAATAAAACAAACATTAAAACAGAAAAAACTGTGTTTATTGCTTTTGATTCCACAATAGAAATAGAATCTTTTTTAAAAATCTATATTGTTCAGGGGACTGGGAAACAAACATTTTCATTATTCCTTTTAGTTTTAGAGTATCGAATAAGCAGTATTTGTAAAGGTTTACACAGAATAAAACATTTTTTTTTTAAAAAAAATTTTTTTTTTAAAAATTTAAAGGGAAAAAATTTTTCCCTTTTAAAATTTTTTTTTTTTTTGGGGGGGGTTTTGGGGGGAAAAAAAAAGGAAAAAATTTTTTAAAAGGGAAAAATAAAAAAAAATTTTTTTTTTCCCCCCAAAAAAAATTTTTTAAAATTTTTGGTTTTTTAAAAAAAATTTTTTTAAAAAATTTTTGGGGGCCCCAATTTTTTTTTTAAAAACTTTTTTTAAAAAAAAAATTTTTTTTTTAAAATTTTTAAAAAAATCTTTTTTTAAAAAAACAGTTTTTTTAAAAAAACCCCCGAAAAAAAAAAAAATTTTTTTTTTTTTTTTTTAAAAAAAATTTGGGGGGAAAAAAAAAAAAAAATTTTTTAAAAAAACCCAAAAATTTTTTCCCGGGGGGGGGAAAAATTTTTTTTTCCCCTTTCAAAAAAAAAAAATTTTAAAAAGGGGGGGGTTTTTAAAAAACCAAAAAGGAATTTTTTTGGTTTTTTTTAAAATTTTTTTTTAAACCTTTTTTTTTTTTTAAAAATTTTTTTTTTTTTTTCTTTTAAATTTTTCCCTTTTTAAATTTTTTTTTTTTTTTTTTTTAAAATTTTAAAAAATTTTTTAAAAAAAAATTTTTATTTTTGTTTTAAACCGGGGAAAAATTTTTAAAAATTTTTTTTTTTCCCCAAAAAAAAAAAAAAAAATTTTTTTAATTTTTTTTTTTTTTTAAAAAAAAAAAAAAATTTTTTAAAAGTCCAAAAAAAATTTAAAAATTTTTCCCTTTTTTTAAAAGGGCCTTAAAAAAAAAATTTTTTAATTAAACAAAAAGGGGAAAAAAAAAAAATTTTGTTTTTTTTTAAAAAAAAAAAAAAAAAAAAGGGGGGGGGAAAAAAAAAAATTTTTAAAAAATTTTTTCCCCTTTTTTTTTCCCCCAAAAAAAAAAAAATTTTTAAAAGGTTTTAAATTTTTTTTTTGGGGGAAAAAATTTCCGGGTTTTTTTAAAAAAAAAAAAATTTTTTTTTTTTTTTTTTTTTTTTTGGGGGGGAAAAAAAAAAAAATTTTTTTTTCCCCTTTTTCCGCCGCCTTTTTTTTTGGGGTTTTTTTTTAAAAAAAAAAAAACCAAAAAAAAAAAATTTCCTTTGGGGGGGTTAAATTTTTTTTTTAAAAAAAAAGAAAAAAAATTAAAAATTTTTTTTTTTTAAAAAAAAACCCCCCCCCCTTTTTTTTTTTAAAAAAAAAAAGGTTTTTTCCCCCTCCCTTTTTTCCCCCCCGGGGGAAAAAAAAATTTTTTTAAAAAAAAAAAAAATTTTTTTTTTTTGGGGGGAAAACCAAATTTTTAAATTTTTTTTGGGAAAAAAAAAAAAAAAAAAAAAATTTTATTTTTTTTTTAAAAATTTTTTTAAAACCCTTTAAAAAAAAAAAAATTTTTTAAAAAAATTTTTTTTTTTTTTTTTAAAAAAAAAGGGTTTAAAAATTTTTTTAAAAATTTTTAAAAAAATTTTTTAAAAAAAAACCCCAAAAGAAAAAAAAATTTTGGGGGGCCCCCAAAAATTTTTTTTTTTTTCCCCCAACCTTTTCCTTTTTTTAAAAAAACCCCCCTTTTAAAAAAATTTTTTTAAAACCCAAAAAAAAAATTTTTAAAAAATTTTAAAAAAAAAACTTTTTTTTTTCCCCCTTTTTTTAAAAAAAAACCCTTTTTTTTAAATTTTTTTTTTTTTTTTGAAAAATTTTTTTCCCTTTCCCCCCTTTTTAAAAAAAAACCCAAAATTTTTGGGGTTTTTTAATTTTTTTTTTTAAAAAAGTTTTTTTAAAAAAAACCCAAATTTTTTTTAAAAAACAAAAAAGGGGGAAAACCGGCCAAGTTTTTTTTGGGTTTTTAAAAAATTTTTTTCCCCTTTTTTCCCCAAAAAATTAATTTTTTTGGGTTTAATAAAAAAAAATTTTTTTTAAAAAATTTTGTTTAAAGGGAAAAAAAAAAGGAGCCAAACCCCCCCAAAAAAAAAAAATTTTTTTTTTTAAATAAAAAAATTTTTTTTTTTTAAAAAAAAATTTTTAATTTATAAAAAAAATTTAGGAAAATTTAAACTTTTTTAAAAACCAAAAAATTTTTTTTTAAAAAAAAATTTTTTTTTAAAATTTTGGAAATTTTTTTTCCCTTGGGCCCCAAAAAAACCCCCCTTTTAAAATTTAAAAAAAAAATTTTTTAAATTTTCCCCTTTTTTTTTTTAAAATTTAAAAAAAATTTTAAAAAAATTTTTGGGGGGGAAAAACCAAATTTTTCCCAAAAAAAAACCCCTTTTAAAAAAAAAAAAAATTTTTTTTCCCAATTTTTTTTTTTTTTTATAAAAACCCCCCCTTTAAAAAATTTTTTAAAAAAAAAAATTTTTTTAAAAAACCAAAAAATTTCCAAAAAAAAACCCCGGGGGGGGCCCCCCCCTTTTTAAACCCAAAAAAACCCCCCTTTTTAAAAGGGCCTTTTTTTTTGGGGGAAAAAATTTTTTTTTTTTTCCCCTTTTTTTTTTAATTTTGAAAAAAAAAAAAATTTTTTTAAAAAACCCCCCCAAAATTTTTAAAAAAATTTTTTTGGTTTAAAAAAATTTTTTTTTTTGGGGGTTTGGGTTTTTTAAAAACCCAACATTTTTTTTTTTTTTTAAAAAAAAAAATTTTTTTTTTTTTTAAAATTTTTTTTAAAAAAAAAATTTTTTTTTTTTTTTAAAAAAAAAAAAACCCCCCCCCCCCCCGGGGAAAAAAAAAAAAAATTTTTTTAAAAATTTTTTTGGGCCCCCGGGGGTTTTTAAAAAAAATTTTTTTTTTTTGGGGGGGGGGGTTTTTTAAAAACCCAAAATTAACCAACCCCTTTTAAATTTTTAAAAAAAAAAAATTTTTTTTCCCTTTTTTTTTAAAAAAAAAAAACCCCCAAAAAAAATTATTTTAAAAAAAAAAAATTTTTTTTTTTTTTTTCCCTGGGGGAATTTTTGGGTTGTTTTTCCCCCCCTTTTTTTTTTTAAAATTTTAAAAATTTTTTTTTTTTTAAAAAAATTTTTTTTTTCCCCTTTTTTAAAAATAAAAACAAACCCCTTAAAAAAGGGTTTGGGGGGGGCCCAAAAACCCGGGAAAAAAAAATTCCCTTTTTTTTTTTAAAAAACCCTTTTTTTTTTTTTTTTTTTTTTTTAAAAAAAAATTTAAAAAAATTTTTAAAAACCAAAATTTTTTTTTTTAAAAACTTTTATTTTTATAAAAAAAAAAATTTTTAACCCCTTTTTTTTTTTTAAAAAAATTTTTCCCCTTTTTAAAAAATTTTTTTTAAAAAAGGTTTTTTTTAAAAAAAAAATTTTTCCCCCCAAAAAACCCCCTTTTTTTAAAAAATGCCCCAAAAATTTTTTTTAAAGGGCCCCGTTTTTTTTAAAACCCCCCCCCTTTTTTTGAAAAAAATTTAAATTTTTAAAAATGTTGGGAAATTTTTTCCCAAATTTTTTTTTAAAAAAATTTAAATTTTTTAAACTTTTTTAAAAAAAATTTTTGGGGGGGGCCCCCCCCCTTTAAAAAAAAAAAATTTTTTTTTGGGGGTTTTTTTGGGTTTTTTAAAAAAAACCTTTTTTCCCCTTTCCTTTTTTTCCCCAAAAATAAAAAAAAATAATTTTTTTTTTTTTTTTTAAAAGGTTTTTTTTAACACTTGGGAAAAAAAAGGGGGGGTTTTTTAAATTTTTTTAAATTTTTTTTAAAAAAAATTTTTTTTTAAAAATTTAAGGGGTTTAAATAAAAAAATTTTTTTTTTGGGAAAAAAAAAAAATTTTTTTTTTAAAAAAAAAATTTTTAAAATTTTTTTTTTAAACCCCAATTTCCCCCCTTTTTAAAACCCTTTTTTTTTTTTTAAAAAAAAAATTTAAAAAAGGAAATTACTTTTAAAAAAACCCCCCCCTTTTTTTTTTAAAAAATTTTTTTTTAAAAAATTTTTTTTTTAAAAAAAAAAAAAAATTCTTTTTTTTTAAAAAAATTTTTTTTAAAACCGGGCCCCTTTTTTGTTTTGGGAAAAAATTTTTTAAAAAAAATTTTTTTTTTTTTTAAAAACCCCCCCTTTTTTCCCCGGGGGGAAAACCCCCCCAAAATAAAAAAAATTTTTTAAAAAAATTTTTTTAAAAAAAATTTTTTTTAAAAAAAAAAAAAAAAATTTTTTTTTTTTTTCCCCCTTTTTTTTTTTTTTAAAAATTTTCCTTTTTTGGGAAAAAGGGGGGGGGAAAATTTTTTCCCCGGGGGGTTTTTTTTTTGGGGGGAAAAAATTTCAATTTAAATTTTTTTTTTTTTTTTTTTTAAGGAAAAAACCCCGGGGGGGGTTTTTTTTAAAATTTTTTTTTTTTTTTTTTAAAAGGTTTAAAAAAGGGTTTTTTTAAAAAAATTTTTTGAAAAAATTTTTTTTTTAAACAAAAAATTTTTTTTTTTTTTCGGGCCGGTTTTAAAAAAAAAAAATTTTTTTTTTTTTTCCCTTTTTTAATTTTTTAAATTTAAAAAAATTTAAAATTTTTTAAAACCTTTTAAAAACCCCAAAAAATTTTTTTTAAACCCCTAAAAATTTTGGGAAAAAATTTTTTTTGGGGTTTTTTTTTTTAATAAAAACCTTTTTTTAAAAAAAAAAAAAAATTTTTTTTTTTAAAACCCCCAATTTTTTTTTCTTTTTTTTTAAAAATTTTTAATTTTTTTTTTTAAAAATTTTTTTTAAAAAAAAAGGGGCCCCTTTTTTTTTTTTTTTCCCCTTTTTAATTTTTTTTTTTTTAAAAAATTTTTTATATTTTTTTTTTTAAAAAACCCCCCCGGTTTTAAAAAATTTAAGGGGCCCAAGGGGGGTTTTAAAAAAATTTTTAAATTTCTTTTTAAAAAAAAAAAAGGGGCCCCCCTTTTTAAAAAAATTTTTAAATTTTTTTTTTTTCCCCCTTTTTTTTGGAAAAAAAAAATTTTTAAAAAAAAAAAAAAAAAAAAAATTAAATTTTTTTTTTTTTTTTTTAAAATTTTTTTTTTTTTTTTTATTTTTTTTAAAAAGGTTTTTTAAATTTTAAATTTTTTTTTTAAAAAATTTGGGCCCAAAATTAAAAACCCCCCCAAAAAAATTTTTTTTTCCCCCCGGGGAAAAAAAAAAAAAAAATTAAATTTTTTTTTTTTAAAAAAAATTTTTTGGGGGGTTTTTTTTTTTTTTAAAAAATTGGAAATTTTTTCCTGGAAAAAAAACCCCTTTTCAAAAAAAAAAAAATTTTTTTTTGGGAAAAAACCCATTTTTTTTAATTTAATTTTCCCTTTTTTTAATTTTCCCTTTTTTTTTTAAAAAAATTTAAATTTTTTAAATTTTTCCTTAAAAAAAAACCCCTTTTTTTTAAAAAAAAATTTTTTTTTCTTTTTTTTTTTTTAAAAAAAAAAAAATTTTTTTTTGGGGGGAAAAAAAATTTCCGGAAAAAAATAAAAATTTTTTTTTTTTTTAAAAAAAACAAAAAAAAACCCCCCCCTTTTTTGGGGAAAAAAAAAAGGGGGTTTTTTTAAAAAAATTTTAAAAATTTTTTGGGGGGGGCCCCCAAAAAAACCCCTTTTTTTTTTTTGGGGGAAAAAAAGGTTTTTTAAAAATTTGAAAAAAAAAAAATTTTTTTAAAAAAACCCTTTTTTTTTTTTTTTTAAAAAAAATTTTTTAAAAAAAAGGGGGAAAAAAATTAAAAAAAAACCCAAAAAAAGAAAAAAATTTAAAAAAAAAAAATTTTTTAAAAGGGGAATTTAAAAGGGAAAAAAAACCAAAAATTTTAAAAAAAAATTTAAAAAAAAAAAAAAAAAAAAAAAAAAAAAAAAAGGGTTTTTCCTTTTTTTTAAAAATTTTAAAAAATTTTTTAAAGAAAAAAAAAAAAATTTTTTAAAAAATTTGGGGGAAAAAAAAAAAAAAAACAAAAACCTTTTTAAATTTAATTTTTTTTTTTTTTTTTTTTAATTTTTTTTAAAAAAAAAAAAAAATTTTTTTTTAAAAAAATTTTGGGGGTTTTTTTGTTTTTTTTTAAAAATTTTAAATTAATTTTTTTTAAAAAAAAATTAAAAAAAAAAAAATTTAAAAAAAACAAAAAAATTTTTTTTTTAAAAAAAAAAATTAAAAAAAAATTTGTTTTTTTTTAAAAAAAAAAAAAAAAAAAAAAAATTTTTTAAAAAAATTAAAAAAAAAAAAAAATTTTTTCCCAAAAAAATGCTATAAAACAAGGGAAAATGTCTATAATTTGTCTTTAAAAGAAAATACCTACTTTTCACATGCTAGATGTTTCAGATGATGAAATAGTTGACATAGAACCTGACAATCATTTACAACATAATAAGCTAAAAGGGTTCTACACCCGTGCCGCTTTTGCGACTCCGTAAAATTGGTGTTAAACGGTCGTGCATGTAATTCTACGTGCACTTTTACGGACATTGCTTTATTATACAAACATTTAATGTAAACTTAAATAATTAAGTAAATACAGGATGCCAAAAGGTTTTGATAAAATATTACTTTGCCATTTTTGTATAGTTTATTTTTGTACACAGCATATCAGTTTCATGAAACATACGATAAAATAATCAAAAAATTTGAAGACATTGGAATATAGCATAAAAATACACAAACAAAAATTGATTTAATAAATTACATATAATCATGTTATCACAGTTTTTATATAAAACATGTATAAACCGGTATATATAGGAAAAAACGTGCCGAATATGTTAGACACATGTTGAAAATGAAACACATTTTTTTTGTTTCCTTGTGACGCATATCAAGTCATAATGCATGCACCTTTGAAGTAAATGAAAACTATTTTATACAAGTTAATTAAAGTTAATGCACTTGTGAAGTAAATGAAAACTATTTAAAACATTTTTTTTTATTTGAATAGTGTAATAAAAATATGTTTAATTTCAAATTAGCTGCCATGACATGCTTTATGATTCTTAAAACAAGGAACTTAGAAGCGTTACTTCATGTAAAATAAATGAATATATATATAACTATATATTTTTATAAATATTATAGTACAACGATAATCAAATAAATGGAACAATGTTAAATGATACACAGAAAACAGCAGAAATACACCAGAAATACAAATTATCGTCTCTCGAGCAATGGTGAATTGATAAAACTCAACATCTGTATAAATATTTACATTCTATAGATATATAAAATCAACAATAAAAAATGAAATACCGGTAATAACATTATATTGTACATAGATACAGTCTACTTCACTTATAACGAGATCGGTTTTAACGAGATACCGCTTACAACGTACATTCTACTGTGTCCCGGCCTTTTTCCTTCTATTTTCCTTTCATTTTTTATCGTTTTATAACGAGATCGGTTTTAGCGAGATATCGGTTACATTACAATTTAGAGATTAAAACATCTTAAGAGACTACAAAATCTAAATATTATGAACTACTTTTGCAGTAATTTATATGATCTCAATTTAGCATCATTAATGATTATATGTAATTTTCCTAGAAATTTGTTGAAAATATAAAAAATATTATAAAAATTAAGAACAACAATTTTCACACCCAAATTTTTAAAATATCTTAAAAATTGGTTTTAAAATTTTAAATATTCCCCTTTTCTTAAAATATTGGTTTTAAAACAATTTCCCAAAAAAAAATTTTTTTAATTTATTTTTGGAAATTTTAAATTAAATTTTGTTTTAAATTTAAAAAATTTTATAAACCCTAAGAAATTTCAAAAAATAACTCTTGGGCCCTCTTTAATTTACTTAAAAACAAAGGAATTCAAGAAAGAAGCTTTCCCTTAATCATTTTTTAAATTTTACAAAATTTTTTTGGTTTTTTTAAAAAATTGTCAACAGTTAGGTTTAAAAATTCAAAAATAATCCCAAATAAACAATTAATTTTGGGAAATAAACCAAATTAAAATAACCCTTTTTGGGCCCCCTCATTTTCATTTTAATAACCCCAAAATTTTTCCAAATTTCCCCAAATAAAATTCTTCTTTTAAAATTATTCTCTTTTAAAAACAATTTTTTTTTTAAACTATAAAACAGCTTTTTTAATTTTAACAAAAACGATTTTTAGTTTAAAGGCCAATTTTTGGTTTTTCGGCCGCCAAATAACCCCCAAAGCAAAGCAAAATTTAAAAGGTTAAAAATTAAAATTTAAAAAAAAAGCCTTTTACTGGAAAGCCTTTTACTATGCTCAGATTTTCATATTTTATTGTTACGGTTTTTCCTCTGGCGCCTTTTCAGACGGATGTTCACATTTATCTGTCATTTTGGCAGGCTGCTGCACACTTTTACCCATCGCTTACTTGATATTTAAGAGTAAACCTTATTAACCACATTTGTTTTCGAAAACAAAATGACGAAGCATACATTTATACAGAAGAGCATAAAAAATACCTTAAATGAAGAGAAAAAAAACTTTTTAAAGACAATTTCACCTTGACCCCCAGATGCCAGATGAGACTGACAACTTTCTGATGCAGCTTCTTTGGGAAATGAATTCGCAGATATTGGTTGCGTATGTAAGTCAGTTTTAACGCCAGCCGCCTTTCCCATATCATTTTTAGCATCACTTGTCATAGTGTCGGCCTCATACTCCGAGTTTAGACTACTTGGTCCGCCGTCACAAACAGGCGAACTGCGAGAGGATGTTTTTCCTATAACGATATGCAAAATAAAACATGTTAGATAATTTTCAAAGTGCACTTATTTTGATTCTTCAAAGAAACAATGTATTTCCAAAGGAATGGCTGAAAATTACGAGTATTTAAGCTATCAGCCATATAATTTACCTGAAAAATAACTGTACCAGTCGTACTAGGAAGTACAAGTATTTAAAAAAGCAAACATAAAAACATTGAAATACAAAATGTATAAATAGCATATGAAACATCTTTTGAAACTTCAATTGAAGCATATCTTCTTATTTTCAGTTTTTCCAAAATTGGCATACCTTTTTCTTCTACATCAAACGCTGTTGGACCTTTCCATGTAAAGCCAAGAACAAACGTGACCACTCTATTACTCAATACTGTACAAGGGTAGTAGGTGTTAATCCTGAATGTGTGCGTTCCAGTGGGATATTCAGCCTGTTATATAGTTTCATCAACATTGATATCTAAAGAGTTTTTTTGTACATAAAGCATTTTACAAGATTAAAGCAAATGTAAAAAATATTTTGCTCATAAAATTTTTTTAATTGTTCTATTTAATAAAATAATGAAATTATTCTAAAACAATGGGATATGAATTATATCTAATATAGTATCTTGTGAATCACAACATGTCCTGTGCCATCGACTGTTTCGTCTAATCGTTCTAGTCTATCTTCTACAAATCTTTCTCTACAAAAGAAATCTGCATATACTGGTCTCCGGACACGACCCGATGCTTTCTTCTTCTGTTCATCCACTCCTTCCTAATTGAATCTTAATCAACAATATCATTACCTGGGCTACCTTTTCCTAAGGCAAAATAGTTCTTTGGTCTGTTTTTGCGGCACTGCTCAGAACTCTTAATGTAGAAGTTTGCATTGTACGCTTCCTCCCAATCTTTGATAAGTTGCTCGTAGCTCCTCGTAGCAAGAACATCTAAGTCTAAGCTTGTTCTAGTCTTCAAAGGCCAATGTAGCATTGCATAATATAGAAATGATTCAAGATAGAGTCTCTTAGATCTCGGAGATGTTGTTTGAATAGAAACCAGCTTTGTACTGTAGGACAGAAGCCGTTTATACTCGTGTCCATTACATGTATCTGTTTCTTTACTCCCAACTTGACTAGAAAGGTTTATAATTTTGTTACCATGATAAACAAGCAGATCTCTTTCATCTACTGTTTCAATATCATGACCCTCGAGATTGTGCTTTGCTTCTTCCACACGCTGTTTTACCAATCTTGGCTTTTTCTCCTTGGCCACCATAAGTGGTTTTAAACCGATTCCATATGTGAATTGAAATTTTGATGTTTTATCCCGACTGCCGTAAAATCCTTCAAATCTTTCTCTAAGTCTCAACAAAAGTGTTTCATCTTCAGAATTTATAGTGTACAACTGCCTTTTGACTTGGTAATTTCTCTTCTCAGTGACGTTTCTAAGTGACTTTGAGAGGGTGTGTCTGGTTTTAGATTTTGCAGTGAAGGGCATGATTCCATTAGTTCTAACAATGGAGAATGGTAAAGTTCAAAATTCTATACATTCAAAAAGCTCAAAAATTCTTCACGGCTAGTGTAACACTCGAACCTTTCAAACTTCTCAAGTAGAAAAAGTGCCGTTTTTATTTTCTGTATGAAAACAACCCAAGTTTGTATCTTCTTCTTGTGAAACAGCAATATCCTGACCTTCCTTAAATTTTTACATTGCTTGGAAAGCAAGATTAATAATTTTCGCACCATCACCGTTAGTTATCTTTTCCTTATTTATTGTGGCATTTTCTATGAGGAACTCCATTTGTGACTTGAATATTTGCCCATACGTATCAAGCAAATAAGAACTGTTTGGTCGCTTCTCCAGGGAAAGTTTAATAGCAGCCTCTGCGTCTGTGAATTCTCTTATGTGAATGTTGATTCTAGCTAACTGCTGACCAACCATTGCATCATATGTTATGGTAAAACAACGCTGCATCACCCGCAGTACTCTGTGACTGTTCTCTTGCTCAGTGTTATTTTCTTCTTCGTGATCTAGTTCTAAGACCAAGTCAGAAAATTTCTCTTTCAAGTCGCCCCTTTCACTTTCCAAGAGCTGTCTTGTTTTGGAAAGACTGCAAACAATTTTTACGAAACGCTTAGACATTGGATTTGATTCTTTCATTTGTTGTTCTACTAAATCTAGCAAACTATTGACAACATTCTCCAGTGTTAAATTTTCATGAATTTTTATGTATTCGAGCACAGTTTTTGCAAGCATCTGTGATATGAAGCAAACACCACTGTTGTAAAAATCACAATCTTCTTTCTTTGTAATCAAAAGACTCATTGCATCTGACATATACATGTTCCATGTTTCATTTCGTAATTGTCTAAGGTTTTGTAATTCTGGTATAGAATGAGCTATACCCCAGGGTTGTCGAAATACCATTTCAAGATCAATTTGATCATTCATCATGTAATCGAATACATTTTCTGGTACGGGATGGTCGCTTTCGAAAGAGCTTATCAATGCAAGAGATTTCAGTACATTTACTTCTCTTTTTGATACCCTTTTTATAATTCTGTCGATTGTTTTCTTCATGCATGATATATCGAACGATTTTCTCATACAGTTAAAAGCAAGTAAAGTCTTGACATCTATGTTTTCTGACTGTTCCATTTCATTGTGCTTAGACTCAAACCAGTTTTGTTCAGAAGTGCTCAGTGTATGTTTCAACAAAAGCTTTCCTTCTGTTTTGGCATGTGTTATTGGCATTCTGCCAACAATAATTATCAAACAAAACAGTCTACCAGGAGATCCAGTTTTGTAGGCAAGCTCATGCAGTTTTGTCTTTAACAAAATGATTCTATCCTCACTTTTATTGTCAGTTAATATTATCAGTGCTTTTGGACATTCTCCATCTTTGAAATTCCGAAACCGTTCTATCTGATTAATAGTTTCCTCGGTGATACTTGTATTTCTGATTGCACAGCAACGATAAGCCTTTTCTAGGGTTTGTTTGAATTGACTATAGTACCAAAGTAAATGCCTACCAAGTGTTCTTCCACCAGCACCGGGATGGTGCTCAATATCATGGATTTCAATCAACGCTTCTCCTTTATTCCCAAGAAGTTTATCATTTATCTCAGTTTTATGACGGTCAAAGAGATCTCTTTTTGCAACATGAGACTGGTAATTAAAGTTCCACCAAGTGACTTCACCACCCCGATAAAATCGTTCCTGTGCCTCGTTTTTGTAAACCTTTCTCTCTCTCCCTATTTGTCATTTCTGCATAGTGCCCGTCATATCGTGGTAATTTACAAACAACATCGGGATTTCTTCTAGAAACACTATTCATCACATTTGAAATCTGATCCCAGGACAAGTCTGTGTGGAATGATTTCTCAATCTTTTTTGCACCTATTGTGTCCATTAACTCTTTTTTAAATTTGCGACAACATCCTTATTTTCAGCGATGACTATACACTGGTTTCTGAAAGAGGAAACAAATGCCATTCTTGCAATTTCATGCAATTGATTCCTTTTACCGTCATTTTCTTGGAACAATAGAAAAACTAATTTCGCCCTTGTCTTAGGAATAAGTTTTTTCATAACGTCCAGTGCATTTTGAGCCCTATCAGACCTTGCTTCTAACCAGTCTTCCAAAGTCATAGTTTCTTTCGACAATTCTTCATTTCCATTGCAATATACCCATGTTGGGCTTCTATGAGAAATATCAGCTTGATAAATTAGGTCCTCTGCTGTTTTTACAGTGTAAAGCATTTTGTCACCCTCAACTCTATTACGTAGCTTGACAGAACTATCACAGTCTAATACTAATTTTGCTGAAGTAAACGCACGTGTCATGTCAACTGCGCTTCTTAAATAATTTTCATCTGATGACCCAGTTATCTTACCTGAAACAATTATTGGGATGAATTCGTCTGTGATGTATTTATTTCTACCAGTAGGCATTTTACCAGTTCTTTCTACAAAACAATTTGTTTGTTTCCTTTTCTATCATTTTCCTCTTCCATAACAACCCGCTCCTTCAAAATTTTGGAATACATTTCTTCAACTTGCTGCAACTTACTTGGAGCAATCGGTAATATTTGGCAATCTGGCTTGATATCATAAACAAAGCACTGACTATGTTGAAATCCCTTTGGGGGAAAATCAATAGAAAGCAACTTAGGGCCAATATGATGGAACAACATCAGCTTTAATTACAACTCGATCGTCGTCTTCTACTGGAACTATTTGTAATGAACGCAAACATCTGAATGCTATAGAAGAAGAAACATGCTTCAACTGATATAGCTATTTCATGATTCAAACGGTCAACATATTTATCATTCGCTACTAACCCGACTACAAGACCTGTCTGGCATAATGTGGGTTTAATTCCAAAATGTATTGTCCCGTTCTTACGTCCATTGATGCAAGCAACTATAAACCTCATTATTTCTTTTGCAACATAGTATGGCGAATACATATTGTTAGTAGAAAGCCATCTAAATTCATGTTTGGGAACAAGAAGATTACCCGTCATAGGTCGGACATGGCATTTGCTGTAAGTCAATTTTCCACACGATGTATCAAATTGTCGCAAAGAACCAATATTTTCGGAATTGTTTGTGTCTTTTTCATTTCTAATTTGTTGTTGAATTGAAATCAATTCCTTTCGTAAACCAATACCAAATTTAATAGGTACTAGGTATAACTCAAATATACCTTTCATTTCTTCTTTTGTCATATCAACAAATGCTCGTGGCGATATACTTTCATCAACAAATGCCTTTTTGAAAGGTTCGTATAAAGACAAATTTATCCTTGATAAGGTTTCAGCGACAAAATTTGCAAACTCTTCGCATGCCATACCAGAATTACTGTCTCTTTTCTAGATTCTAAAAATATCAAATAGATTATAATTTACTTTTTCGGTTATTTCAGACGCATTTGAAAATTGTCTACATGAAATTTGAAAATAAAAGATCATCGAGGAAAGCTGGCAGTCAGTGAACGCATCTGCATACAAAACCAAGCTACACACGACACTGGCAATGGGGCCAAGCAGGACACAAAACAAAAACAGGAGAAGGCATAAGAGCAAAGAACGGACGGGCCGTTATTTTAAAGTGTGAGTGGTTTCATCTTATATTACTTTTAAATAGATTAGGCGTTTCTATGATCAAACATATCACTTTCTAAAACCATGTCTTAGATTTATCAAACTTGGGAGGAAACCGTACTTAATCTACAAATTTCGTGCTTACCTCTTTGTATCATCGTTCCGACTTTGCATTCTTCTGTCTTCCATGTTAATCCGGCAAAGCTTTAAAGATAAGATTTTATATCATTACATTTTATATAACAAAATTTAATCTATTTCTTTTTTCCCATATGACTATAAATATCTTAAAATCTTAATTATATATTTACTATAGAGTAGCACTCGAGTTACCTTTAAAGTGACAGAAGACACATTTTTATTATTATTTGCTGTGTTAAATTCAGTGTGAATTGTTAGTTCAAAATTTCTTTTTTATTTAGTTTCGCCTATTGTTTGCTCGTTAGGGGCACATGCATTTTTATTTAGGGACCATACGTCACTTTTCATGGAATGGAAGGTAAGAATGTGTCACATTTAAAGTTCAATGATAACCTCTGTATGAACACATCTGCGGATGTTTCCCAATTCAAAATTTCACCATGTTTATACTAAATATTGATTTCCGGTGCTGGGTACCTATACTGTGGTTTGCACTATCAAGTACCGTCCATTAACAGGCTCAATATAAAACGAGCCTACAACATATTCAATTAAGTCGTTTTGGTCCTTCTTTAAGGATTCTTTTTATTGTTGTCTATTTTAGTAAAGGCTATTGCAAAGAAACAATGTAATAATCAAAGAAACAATTTCTAATCTACTTATTATTTTCACACGACACTTATAATAAAATGTTCACCTATTATCATTCTCTTGGTGCCTTGCAGTCGTAAAACATTTCAAAACGCAGTTACTTATCATCTTTAAATCTAGTGTCACATCCATCCTCTGTTCTAAACAAATATGAACTTGGTCAGTTGACACAGAACTATCAATATCTTCTGTAAAAATTTCTTTTAAGATCCGAATCACATTTTCTTCTTCATATTGTTTCAGGTACTTTTCTGTGGAATAAAATTAACTCATCATAACTGGTTCCATATATATAAAAGATGAACTTTTTACAAAATCAACAATATAAAAATTATACTTCTTTTTTTTAAAGTTTTAATTTAGATTTAAGGAGTAAGAAAGCGTGAGCATTTTAAAAGTTTACCCTACCAACTTCAGTTCCATCTGTGTTATTGTCTTCTATCAGATCGGCGAGTTGTGGTGATAAATTTCTCAAACATCGACACATTTTTCACAGGTAGAATTTTGTTTCATTATCATGTGTAAGATAAGGGCACGCATTTGTTCTTCGCACGTGTATTCTTGCTGAATTTTGCGTTTCATTGTATCGTTTATAACTTCTTCGTCCTTCATCGTACGGATAAAAATACCAACATCTAAACCCTTTGATAGTTGCCTCACCCATTTCGTCAAGCCGATTTTTATCTGAATTGTTCCGTCTGCATTAACTGGAAATACATGTATATGACTTTGAACAATTACACCGGAAAGAATCGTTTTTCGCTTAATCATTCAGAATTAATAATATGAATACATTGTTTTTCCTAAAATGCGATTCATTTTACATGCCTTACCTAAAGTTAGAGACATATATGAACTCAAACAAACTTTTCAAACAAGACAAAGCCGTGGTCCAGTAAATCTAAAGTAGCGCAAAAATCCTGAGATTACGCGAATCATGTTATCTGATTCAGAATTTGCATCTATGACAGATTTATATGCAGTATCTTTATTTTCTTAGAATCCAATTTTGTGCCTGTCAATTACATAATATATTACCTCTACACGCTACATTTTACCATAGTTTATACAATTGCTTATAGCTTTCCAAATATAAACAAGGTATATTGAAAATCGTGAAACCAGCAGACCGTTATAGAAATCCGTTCACAAAACTTATAGGTTCATGGATAATGTTGCTTATTTTGTATTTTAAATACATACTTACCCCTCTCTGATCCTTGCGACTCAACAAGCTTAATTAGGAAATATTCATTGTTAATCTTAAAGCGTTTTAAATTGCTGCAAAAGTTGGCAAGTTATCTGTTTTTCAGTTCGTTTATGCTTTTGATTAACGCAAATGCATACTCTTTAATTGTTGTCACCTCTTTTGCAAGACCTACAATGTTCTGAAATGATTCCTTGAAAAGAGCAGCGTCATCTAACTCAGCTTTTACTGAATAAGCCAGTTTGTTTCGATTATCCTGCAAAGTTGTAACTAACCTTTGAGCTTCCTGCGTTAACTATTAAGGGAATGTGTTTAGAATAAGAACCGTTAAAACTGACACGTTTAAGCACTTTGATATATGTGACATTATTGATTTTAATGCTTACAACCTCTTGAATATGTCTCTGTTAACTTCTTCAATGTCATCGTTATCTATTTTTATCCATAAAACGATAATTAATTAATGTAATGCCTATAAAAACAATTATGAACAAAGATAGTAGTAAAAAGACGTTTCTCAATACTACATTATAAATAACTGATAAAAATCCAAAGGAAATCACCGCGGTTATAATCTAAAATTGACTTTTTTGGTAAATCCACTGCTAACCTATTTTTAGAACATTGATCCGTAAACAACACCACATATGAATGATCATATTATTTTTAGTAAAATTTGATAAATGAAATGTAAATCTTTCCTAGAAAGTTAACTTACATAATTGCTAGTCTATGTTTGTTTCTTTTCCACCCTTTGAAGTCCATGTTTTTAGGTCAAACATATCCGATTTACTTTATCCGAATTTCTTTTAAGGTGATTCCGCTTTGTAAGCCATGTTTGTTTTCACTAAAGTCTGTCTAAAGTGAAAGTAGGCCAAAATTTATATAACAACAAAGCTCTGATTGTAAAATGATGAACCATTTGAAAGTACACTTCCAGGTTTATATTTTAAGGACAATTATATACAAAATTAAAAATGATAACAATAAGAATATTTACCTTGAATGTGCTACATTTCTGAAGACCAAAACATTCTGTTGCAAAGTTTTATGCACATTTCATGAATGGCAAAATCCTTTTTAAAGTCTGTTTTAGTGCTAACAAAAGCTATTTTTTGCAGCAAATACAAAAATCTTTCAAAACTTAACTCCAAATAAATCAGTATCTCATGTCCTTCTAAGCACATGGCCTCCATTATTTTTTGTAAAAAAAGTAGTGCGAGAAAACAATCACCATTTATAACCTTATGAACTACAATTAAAATGAAAACACAATCAAACTTTAAAATCTAACCTTTTTATGTGTAACAGTGAAGTGTGTCTGTTTGTAATGTACACAAGAAATAGGTAAATGATGTTTATTTTCATGGTACTACTTTTTTACACATGTCATGGTGGCCATTTTTTTTTCAAGGTCAGATAAACTACTTTACTAAGATTTATGTTTTTTAAAGTTTTTTTATTTTCTGCAAAAATAGCATTTGTTGGCACTAAAATAGACTTTAAACTGAATTTTGCCATTCATGAAATGTGCATAAAACTTTGCAACAGAATGTTTTCGGTCTTCAGAAATTTAGCCCACTCAAGGTAATTTCTTTTTATTGTTATCATTTTACTTTTGTTTAAAATAGTCTTTAAAACATAGAACTGGAAGTGTACTTGCAAATGGCTCATCATATAACAATGTGAGTTTTGTTGTTATATGAATTTTGGCCTATTTTCACTTTGGACAGACCTTGTGAAAACAAACATGGGTGACAAAGCGGAATCACCTTAAGTTAAGAAAATTTCCTACCTCTTCCTAAAAGAAAGAGTGTCCATGTCAAAATTAATCTTATACGATTTATAATTTTTCACGACTATGCTGTCATTATAACCAGTATTTTTGACTTTAATAAACGTTACTCAAAAATGAAATGATCAATATATCCGGGGAACATTTGTTTACAATTTTCCGAAAATCCGCACAATCGGAAAACCCCGGCTATTATCGTCAGTTCATATTTAACTTGCAGTGTGAAACAAAAATAGATCATTTGCCAAGCATTATCAAATAAAGGAGGAAGTATTATTTAAAGACAAGATATTATAACCGACATGTTACAACAGTATCATGTGTAAAAGTCTCCCTTCGCAAATTATTTAACATTTCTATTTAAGAATGGTATGCGTATAAATGTATATAAAAAACACTCAGAAGTAGTCCCTTAGAAAAGGGCTTTTGAAAGAAAAGACATCGATTTATATAAATTCTAATAAAACCCCAAGCATTCATTCACTGTAGAACTATTTGCAGCGTGAGATGCTGTTATGGAAGTATTATCAAGTTAAACTTTTCAGCTTCTTTGTTCCAATCACCAAAATGGATAGAACATCCAAAATAAATTAATGATTGTCGTGGATTTCAGGGAAAAAATGGCAGTATACTCTGCAAGTTGCATCAACAAGTGTCCGCCATTGTTGAGCTGATATAGTTTGGGATGCATTAAAGAAAAACAAAATTAGAAAACAAGTTCAGATTTTAATCTTAAGCACGGTGTTTGTAAGAAACACTATTATACAATTCCGGTTTCTACTTGAAACATCGTTTCACGCCGCCAATGTGCAAGTATATAATTTCGGATGGATTATGATGAAAAATAAAAAAAATCAGATTCACATGATCTTAGGAATGGCAAATGATGACCTATTGTTTGTTCTTTGGTATGTCATTCTGATAACTAAAAGAAGTTCAAAACCACCAATATATTAGAAAAAATAATATTCCATATTCATTTTGAAAATAAAAAAATACACAATTCTATCTCATAAGTTTGAATGATCATAACATTTTTTCGGACATGAAAAAGAAACGATCTTTTTCATAAAATTTCTCAGAATAAATTCTAATAAGACCAATTGTAAGCCATCCATTCTCTGGGGTCCTTACAAGAAAAGGTATCATTATCATTTTGTATCTGTATGCCAGTAACAAATTGTTAAAACATTAAAAAAACGAACTTACAAACACAACTTATCAGATAAAAAGATCCCTTGAAAGCAATGAAAACAAGACATATGGTTGAATGTAGCTGTCTCAGTTATGTTCTTTTCTATACTTTTCTTTTCATCCATACAGCATCGGCTTGCGATATTCAATATTCAACCTTTAGTATAGGTATCAATATTCCCAGCGGACCGGAAACTAAAAAAACACTGAAATTAAATGACTACACTTTGACATGACGGGACTGAAAATAATTTTTCGAGACGAATTTTCCATTTGATCTGGATCTAAACAAATACGTTGTAAGTAAACTTTCAGATCATTGAAATTTGCTCACTATGTTATTCCAAAATATTTATTCTAATTGTGGATAATGACCCAAAAAAGAAAAGCGTTGCAATGTTTTTGACTCAAATCTGGCAAAGAATAGCACAAAAATATGACTTTCAGTATATTTTTTTACTATCTCTTGCAAATCTCTCTGTTTTAAGGGATCCAGCTGATCTATGTAAGATATTCAAATTTTTATGTTTTATGTTTTAGACTTCAGCGGAGTTTCTTTAATTTCGGCAAAACTCAACCAAGTCACCAACTAAAAATAATCTGACATAAAATTTCTGGGATTGGTCTAAACATCATGTGGTAAAAACAATGTTAAAATGCTTTGTCATACTACATTCATATCAGAATTTGTTTTGATATTCAACTTCAACTAGGGAGTATCATACACATCTATTTGTGAGATAGAATTTTGATATGGCCTGCACTGGAACAGAACGAACTTCTGACTCAAATCTCTGGCCGTTAAATTTACTGTTGTGCCGTTTTAATTTCACCTTTTTCGCTTAATTTTCTTGCGCAAATAATTTAATTGAGTATTGATTTTCTGTTAAAATTTTATAGCCTGGTCAGCAATGACTGTCAGAAGAATAACCAACACTGAAACACTGTTATGTCGGTACAGCTTAAGTAATCAAGGGACGTTAATATCCTTGAAAATGATATGCAGAGACCAGCATATCACCAAGAAATCAAGAATTGTTAACATTGAGCTACTGAATCAAGAAGTATCAAAAGCACTTTGCTAGTCACTACCATGGATATTTTCATGGCGCTGAATAATGAATACATGGGTTAATACTCCACACTTAAATGTCACTGAGTCAATTCAAAACACAACGTTTAGAATTAATTCCAGACCTGCTAAATGTTCACCAAAAGTCATTGAAAACTGGTCAAAATGTGTATGAATCATAATCTAATGGTTTTAATTGACTGAAATGAATAAGAACAAACAACATATACTCTCTTTAATCAGCTTTCAATTTACGATACTAATATTATTGGGTCTTCTAATTCAACAATGAAGGGAAATTCTCAAAAATCTGGCTTTTTTCCAAATAGGGACCGAACACTTCTGATTGGTGACTCCATCGTTAGAGGAATACAACCTAAAGGTCGATCGATATGTATGCAGCGGTGCCATTCTGACAGACATCGGACGTAAAATCAACCAACTAGATTTGACACGATATCAACACGTAATTATTTTTGTCGGGGGAAATGACGTCAGTTTAGGAAAACGCCCTGATGCGTCACATTCAAAACTCTTAGAACTCACTCGCTCTATTCTACATCACAAATGTAAAGTGCATCTCTGCACGATTTCGCCGCGACTCGAAAATATGAGGGACATCTGTATTAAAACAGGTGCTGAACTTATAGACACATATTCATCGTTCGTTTATAGTGATGGTAGCATAGTGAAGCACTATTGATACATCACAATAAATATGGATTCAAAACACTTGTGGCAGCAATAAATCGGTGCGTATACATCGTAAAAAGGAAAATGAATAATGATAAGGGAGAAATGCGAGCGAGATACAATGGAAAAGAAAACTCAGTTGCAGGCAGTCCAAAATACAGAAAATATAATTTAAACAGACATGAAAAGGTTCACAACTTTTTTAGACCTAGGTACTATGACCAAACTTCATGGAGTGAAACTTCACTTAATAATACCCTTCGCCACACCAGAACCGGAAGTGTATTTGAGATCGACAGAAGATCCGTAAGTGAAAATTATTATTATGGACAGAATAGCGTCAGAATAAATAGGAATTAGGAAATATCCGACAGGCACTCAAATTTTGAAAATCAACAATTTGAAACATGCAATTGTATTCATAATGAGGTAACTACTCATAAATCTATATTAAAACAAGATCTTTATAGCGATTTTCAAACTAATATATCAGTCGGTTCTAATGAAACTATTTCGAAAACTCAAATCTCACTTAATAATAAAAATAAGACATGTATTAAATGCAAAATAGTATTGGATAAATGCTTATGTGTAAATCGATCTTTTAATATCACAAACTCTCCAATATATATAACAAATGTTTTAGATGAAAATATGAATTGTAAAGATAAAACATCGAATATTATAAATAATTTCGAGCTATTGTTAGAAACGCCATGTACTACATGCACTCATGAGGGCCGCATTCGTTCTAATAATCATCCGAAAAACAATTTATTAATAAGTTATCACACACATGTATGTAAAACAACTAAACAACACACAGAAATACAAAGTTCAGTAGCCAACTCATTACTTTTTGATGGAATCGGACTTGTTATTGCCAGTCTCAATATACAACATTTATTACCAAAGTTGGATGAAATTAAACATATTTTACACAATTGTAAATCACCAAAAATCATTGGCTTATGTGAGACATTCTTAAATGATAATATTAATAATGATTACGTTTACATACGAAATTATAACTGCGAGAGACGAGATAGATCAAATGGGAAGGGTAGGGAATAATTTCTTATATTTCCGAAGAGATTACATATAAACGTCGGAATGACTTTGAAATAAATGATATTGAGTCAATCTGGTTACAGATTTTTATGCCAAACTGCAAATCCTTCCTTTTAAATTTTGTTTATCGGCCTCCCACTTCTCCTCAGTCCTGGATTAATTTGTACGAAGAGCTTCACTTATTGAATATTTTATAATGGGCGATTTAAATATCCCTTATTTACCAGGGCAGGAAACGGAAATATTTAGAAACACAAAATGGAAGAACACAATAACTAAGTTCGGTTTAATACAATTAATAAAACATCCGACGAGAACAACAAAAAAAGTTCATATATAATTGATTATATATATGCAAGTAATAATGAGAACGTGAAAAACACTTTCGTCTCATCTCTATCTATGAGTGATCATTTTCCTGTATGCATGGTTTATTCAACTAAAACTAACAAAAATAAAAAATTTGGGTTGCATAAGATGATAAAATATAGAATGACTTAAACTTTTTGTGAAGAAAATTTTCAACGTGATCTTTTAACATCTGGTATAGATATTACTGAAACAATTACAAATCCAAATAAATCTTTAAATTTCTTTTACTCTGTTTTAAATGATGTATTAGCAAAACATGCGCCAATGAAAGAAAAATGCGTAAAACGGGAGCACCAACCTAACTGGTTTACAGATGAAATTAAAAAACGATAAATTTGCGAAATAAGTGTCATAATAAAGGAGATTTCGATCAGTACAAAATTTTAAGATCGTTAATTAGAAAGGCTAAGAAAAATTTCTTTAAAAATGCCATTGAAGAGAATAAGGACTCAAAATATGTATGGAAAAACTTGAAATTAGCTTCTAACATCAATCAAACTAAACGGATAACACTTCCGTCTAAAATAGAAAAAATGATAGAGTAATTAAGAATGAATTAGAAATTATCAATGAACTAAATAAACATTTTATAAATATTTCAAATATCATTACCAAAACCACTTTTTCTGAAAACAATTTTTCCATTTTTAAAGAAAAAATGGATACATTGCTAGGGTCTCGCTTATTTGGTATTCCTTATATAACGACCATGGAAGTAAAGCAAATTATTTCAAAACTGAACACAAATAAATCTACAGGCCTTGATGGTATTGGCCTCGCAATTTTAAAAATTTCTGGGGATACTATTATTCCTTGCATAACATCTATTATTAATAATAGCATTCATTTAGGTATTTTTCTGATAAACTTAAGGAAGCTCGTGTCTTGCCTGTCTTTAAATCAGGAAGAGGAAGTAGGGACTTTTCTGAAAATTATCGCTCAATTTCAATTCTACCCACCATATTTAAAATATTTGAACGACATATTGAGTCACATCTTCAGAATTTTTTTCAAAATACAAAAATTATACATGACAGACAATCAGGGTTTCGGAAAAAAAACATTCTTGTAATACAGCTTTACTTAGATTAATTGATGCCTGGATCAAAGATATTGATAATGGTAAAATGATAGGTGCTATTTTCCTTGATTTAAGAAAAGCGTTTGATCTTGTCGATCATGAAATTTTGATACACAAATTGAAATTATATCATTTTTCTGAAAAAGCCGTAACTTTTTTTCGTTCCTATTTATCAAACAGAAAACAGACAGTTCAAGTAAGTTATTTAAAATCTGACATTTCACAAGTAAAATATCAGGGGTATACTCGGATGGAATTATTTTGCGTCTAATTGTTGGCAGTACTTCATCCCAGGTCATGCCGCTCCAAGTTAACCATCGAATCTGACAATGCCAGTTTTTCAAAACAAAATTTGCCTGAACGAACACTTGACATATGAGTCACATCTTCAGATTTTTTTTCAAAATACAAAAATTATACATGACAGACAATCAGGGTTTCGGAAAAAAAAAATTCTTGAAATACAGCTTTACTTAGATTAATTGATGCCTGGATCAACAACAATAGACAAAACACAATTTGCAAAATAAGGCTATTCTTGTCTGTAATGCAATAAAAATGGTACCTGAAATGTTGGCAATATCACAATGTAATATGATAGCTGAAATGCTAGACATATCAATACCATCTGAAATGCAAAACACATTTCTCTTTGTAATGCCTGACAAATTTCTATCTATAATGCCTGAGTCTATAATACCTGACACATTTCTATCTATAATGCCTGACACATTTCTATTTAAAATATCTGACAAATTTCTATCTATAATGCCTGATAATTTTTTTATCTTTAATGCCTGAAAAATTTCTTTCGATAATGCCCAACAAATTTCTATCTATAATGCCCGACAAATTTCTATCTTTAATGCTTGAATTTTTGTTCTATCTGTAGTGCCTGACAAAGTTCTATCTATAATACCTGACACATTTCTTTATATAATACCTGACACATTTCTATATATAATGCCTGACAAAGTTCTACTTATTATGCCCGACAAATGTCTATCTATAATGCCCGACAAATGTCTCTCTTTATAATGCCTGACAAGTTTCTACCTATAATGCCTGACACATTTCTATCTACAATGCCTGACATATTTCTATCTATAATGCCTGACATATTTCTATTTATAATGCTTGACAAATTTCTATCTATAATACCTGACACATTTCTATCTACAATGCCTGACACATTTCTATCTACAATGCTTGACAAAGTTCTATCTACAATGCTTGACAAATTTCTATCTATAATACCTGACACATTTCTATCTACAATGCCTGACACATTTCTATCTACAATGCTTGACAAAGTTCTATCTACAATGCTTGACAAAGTTCTATCTACAATGCTTGACAAATTTCTATCTACAATGCCTGACACATTTCTATCTATAATGCCTGACAAATTTCTATCTATAATGCTTGACAAAGTTCTATCTACAATGCCTGACAAATTTCTATCTATAATGCCTGACTAATTTCTATCTATAATGCCTGACACATTTCTATCTATAATGCCTGACAAAGTTCTATCTATAATGCCTGACACATTTCTATCTATAATGCCTGACACATTTCTATCTATAATGCTTGACAAAGTTCTATCTATAATGCCTGACACATTTCTATCTATAATGCCTGACACATTTCTATCTACAATGCCTGACACATTTCTATCTACAATGCCTGACAAATTTCTATCTACAATGCCTGACACATTTCTATCTATAATGCCTGACAAATTTCTATCTATAATGCCTGACACATTTCTATCTACAATGCCTGACAAATTTCTATCTATAATGCCTGACAAAGTTCTATCTACAATGCCTGACTAATTTCTATCTATAATGCCTGACATATTTCTATCTATAATGCCTGACAGATTTCTATCTATAATGCCTGACAAAGTTCTATCTACAATGCCTGACAAATTTCTATCTACAATGCTTGACAAAGTTCTATCTACAATGCTTGACAAAGTTCTATCTACAATGCCTGACAAGTTTCTATCTATAATGCCTTACACATTTCTATCTACAATGCCTGACACATTTCTATTTACAATGCTTGACAAAGTTCTATCTATAATGCCTGACACATTTCTATCTACAATGCCTGACACATTTCTATCTATAATGCCTGACAAAGTTCTATCTATAATGCCTGACAAATTTCTATCTATAATACCTGACAGATTTCTATCTAAAATGGCTTCTATCCATAATGCTCAAAAACTGTCAGTAATGTCTAATAAAATTATTTCAGTACATTAAGTCGCATATTTTTGTGTAATATTAAAAGCCTAAAATCTGCCTGTAAAGCATTAGACACATTACTATCTATATGTAATGCGTTACAAACTTTACTATCTGCACTGCGTTAGAAACATTACTACCGGTATATGTAATGCATTAGAAATATTACTATCTGTTATGCCTTAGAAAATTACTATTTGTAATGCGTTAAAACATTGCTGAATTTCTTTTGACTGTCAGATATTGTCAAATGCTTAATGATCTGTATTGCACTTCAATCAAGTGTTTGATTTGTTGGTCGTTTTACTGTCCGTATTATAAAACGCTTTACTGTTTAGTAGTATTATGTTGGAAACTTATCTGACTATGTTTCAGACTCTTTTATATCTATATGGCTAAACGATTTACTTTCTGAATTATCAGATGCTTTACTGTCTGTATTGTTAGATGCTTTACTACCTCTTTTGTTAAACATTTCACTGTCTGCATTGTTATTCGCATCACTGTCTGCATTTTTACACGCGTCACTGTCTGTATTGTTAGATGGTTTACTTTCTGTATTGTGAGACGTGTTACAATCTGTTTTGATACACGCGTCACTGTCTGTATTGTTAGATTTTTTACTGTCTTTATTATTAGATGTTTTACTGCCTGTTTTGTCAAACATTTCACTGTCTACATTGTTAGATGGTTTACTGTGTGTATTGTTAGATGTTTCACTGCCTGTTTTGTTACACGCGTCACTGTCTGCATTGTAAGATGCTTCACTGTCTGTATTGTGAGACGCGTCACTGTTAGTTTTGTAACATGCGTCACTGTCTGTATTGTTAGATGCTTTACTGTTTGTATTGTTAAACATTACACTGTCTGTATTGTTACACGCATCACTGCCTGTATTGTTGCACGCATCACTGTCTGTATTGTTACACGCATCACTGTCTGTATTGTTACACGCATCACTGTCTGTATTGTTACATGCATCACTATCTGTATTGTTAGATCCTTTACTGCCTGTTTTGTTAAACATTACACTGTCTGCATTGTTAAATGCTTTACTGCCTGTTTTGTTAAACATTACACTGTCTGCATTGTTACATGCATCACTGTCTGTATTGTTACACGCATCACTGTCTGCATTGTTACACGCATTACTGTCTGTATTGTTAGATTTACTGCCTGTTTTGTTAAACATTACACTGTCTGCATTGTTACGCGCATCACTGTCTGCATTGTTACATGCATCACTGTCTGTATTGTTACACGCATCACTGTCTGTATTGTTACACGCATCACTGTCTACATTGTTACGCGCATCACTGTCTGCATTGTTGTCAGATGCTTTACTGCCTGTTTTGTTAAACCCTTTACTATCTGCATTGTTTGTATTGTTAGATGCGTTACTATCTGAAATGCTTAAAACATTATGTTTTGCTATACCATTAACTTTAATGTATTCAATATTTGATTCATTAATGTTTTCAAGGATGGAAACATGATTGTTTAGTGTGTGAGACAACTTGTTACATTCAATATATGACACACTCTGTTCTTCTCTATCTAAAGTTGTACAGTCAGCAATGTTTGAAAAACGACGGGTTGAAAGGTTTGAAATTTGAGACGCTTTACGGTCTGTATTTACGACTTTGGGTATTGAATTGCTTCTGGAGTCATCTGAAATCCTGATTGACTTGAAGCAGGGAAGTCGTGACAGACACTTCAAGGCTTGCAGACGACACTTTTTAAATTTCCAAACGTAAATCAACGGATCTATAGCACTGTTGACTATAATCAGGTAGCTTGTGTACAAACGTTTATTTGGATCAAATTCACATTTTAGAACAATTGTTTCAATTCCTATTGGTATATGTAAAATTACAAAGAGGATACAGAATATCGAAATTGTCTCTTTACTTCTGCTGATTATTCTGATATTACATGCAAGTCCTTTAGATAAACTGCTTTTGAAAAGTATAATAGTTTTGATACAACTCACAACAGTAATAACGCTAAAGGTTGTGTGTAAGGATATGGCTACCCAGCAAACACGGGTTGCCCGTTTTGGATTTCGTGGGAAAAAAGCGGTAAACACAAGTATCGCCGTTAAACATAAGAACTCAACTAAGATATAAGCCTTAATGTATGCTTTTCTAAAATAGACGCGATACTTTAAAGGCGAGTATATAGCAATAAACCTTTCCACGGTAAAACCCATGACGGAAAACCATTGTCCTAAAACACTGTATTGCGTTGCACGGTAATAAAACCAGTTGGGCGAATCAAGCAGTGTGTAATGCAGTACGTAAAAAATTACTACACATATGTCATAAAAAATAATGTTGCTACTTGTATAACGTATGTTCGGGGCAACTGTCGGTGTTTTTATGCCAAAAATGAAAGAGATGATCCCAAATATTACAATGAATCCGCAAATGACGATCAGAATATAAGGAATCTCGTTTTCCCCTCCTTGTGATGTAACTGGTGGCGTCCTTGGTGACGTAACGGATGAGTTGGTGAAATTCATTCTGAATAATGATACAAAAATCAAATAAATTGGTTTTGTAAATATAGTTAATAAGTAGCAATAAGGGTAAAAGCAGAAAAAAGTGTCAGTCATTTTAGATTGAAATTCGAATTAAGAAAAGAGTTAATAGGGTCAGCACCAGGCCGTCGTGTAAGTTTTGAAAAGCCTTACCTTGAGTTTACGTAAAATGAATAAATCCGAAAAATAAAAAAGCAGAACATTTCATATCCACAGTTTATTTCTCAATGAATGTACATTATGTAATGTTATATGCCTGTAGTTGCAAGTGTTAAATGCCTAATACATTTAGAATTTGTCGAAGCCAATTTTGAATTGATTAATTTATTAAAGCGTATAAAGCTATTTATTGCTGCATAAATTCTTATTTGCATATTTAAAAAAAATCTTCCAAAATGTTTGTATGAAATAAACATGATAGATGATTGCCTTAAAAGCGAATGGCGCATGAACAAAATCATTGCTCTACTTAAAATAGCAACCGGAACATTTAATTCTATTTTATTCTGTTAACGTACAATATTCATGTGTGTTAAATAACAGAGACATTCTATGTTACAACTTTTCCGGAATCAACCATATAATAATGGAACCAATATAATGTAAATGATGATAGATTTTATAAAAATAATTCATAAGATATAGATTTATACCCTTCTCAAGGTTTTTAGATGAAATATATATATCGGAAATGTTCAAGTGTTTTTCTATTAACGCAGGTTTTTTATTCATGGAGTGGTATAAAATTAAACATGTCACGAGTGGTGGTACACGCCTCCTGTGTCATGTTAATTTTCATGAAAATTTTGAAAATGTATTTAAAAGTAAGATATTGAGAGGTGAATAAATAAAGGAATTTACATATTGCAATCGGCTGGTCAACATATCCAAAAACAGCCATTACTGCGTTAGAAACGCAGTAGAAATATGGTGATAAAATACTCAAAGACATTTTTAAACCCTAAATAACATAAAAATTATCACTAGGATCTTGAATGATGCAACTATCTTAAAATTTTAGTACATTTTTCTCATTAATAATTTTCTTGAAATATTTTGGCTGCTCTGGATGCGTGCAACTTTAAGACTTTAATTTGGTGTATTGGCTGAATTAAAAAGAAATGTTATTTATAAGTATTTAATAAATTATAATGTGAGTTGAGTATATACATTTTATACATAGTATAACTCTTATTGACCAGTAAAAGTCGTGGGTAACTGCAGCCACGCATTCAATTTGAACCAAATGTTGATTAAATCGACGATATCAAGAAGGTGAACAATGGTGAAATTACTAAAACATTTGTAAACAGTAAAAAAGAATTATCATTCAAATCAGGGTCTCTCAAATATTCTATTTGAAAGACCCTGCCCAGGTTCAACAAAATTTTAATTAAACGCTATATATCAAGCTTATATATCAACCATATACTACCGTATGTAACGAATATTTATAATGAATTTATATTAGAGAAAAGAAAAAGAAATTATTTGACAAATCGTCGGAAGTCGTGTGTATAACTTATGTAACCATCACAATAGTTAAATGAAAAGCTTTTAGCTTCTCGTTGGATGACAACAGTTTGTTATTCTTAATAAAAAAAATATGCAAAATATTCAAAGTTAAATTGTTTTTCATAATATTTTAATCTATCCAAAATGTTACATAAAAATTTAACACTTACCTTCAGATTTCTGTTGAAGTAGTGTCTCAAAGCTTTGTAAGATTTCGGAGAAATGGTCGAATAATTTTTTTGAGCGATCACAGAAAGATTTTTAACCTTCGAAAAAATACAATGAAGTGAAGAATATTAATTAAAGTGATCATCAAATCAAGGTGGAAACTCGATCATTCATAATGTATATCATTAATTGGAGGTTACAGCTATAGGAATCAGCTTTCGTCGGTAATATTATGAATTATCACAAAACATGAGAGGGTTACATTATTCCTTGCGTCAATCGAATGCTGAAAATACTGACACTTACAAACACAGTTAATAATGAATATCAATAGAATAGTTTCACGCGCTGATATATATTTGGTTAATAAACTGGTCGAGTGAACATTTATATTAAATTCTATAGAAAAGTTGGACTAACATGATTGTGTTCAACGCTTATGCCGCTGGAACTCTTTATTTTTTTTTTTTTTTTTTTTTTTTTTTTTTTGTAACGAGCCTTTGTCATCATGTCGCATTAATACCTTAATGTTCTAAGAGGACATAGAGGATATCAATCACATTTCAAAAATAAAGCTATGGCAAATCTTCACAGAATTGATTTTCAAGGTAAAATACAAGAGGTGATTCGCGAATTTTGAAACACCTTGTAGTTTTGTTTCTCGCGAACGCCTGCAACGCAAGTGGTGTCTTATCCTTTCTTAAGCAAACTACACATTTATCTTACACGTAGTTGTGATTTCAGCATGGGTAGACGTAAAATTGACTCAAGTTTAGAGGGTGTTATAGAATACCTGTTGAAGACAGGAAATTCCTATACAAGAATAAAAAAGGGACAGGGCCATGATGTATCTTTGTCATTACATAGAGTAAACATTCCATCGGCAAATCTAGAAATCCTCATACTAAAGAGCCGAAACCAGGTAAGTTTTGAAGTCGACCTACTAAGTGAACTGATGACATCGTTCATAAATTGCCTTTTTTATTCGAAGGGTAAATCCTCCAACCCAGAGAGCGATGGCACAACGTTTAGGTGTATCTCAGGATACTATTAACAGAATTATGCGATGTAAACTTCGCAAGAAAGTTTATAAGCCCAATGCATATCAAACTGAGAAAAAACGTCAACGTTCATGGCGTCTGTATCCATGTTTAGATGATAACAATTAGGGGGAAACATTGTCACGGCCGACGAGGCAATGTTCTATCTCGGTTGCAGTTATGGTCGTCGTCGGGTTTGTTATTACGGTAAAGGAGTACATGATGTTTCAAAACTTTTCTCCAGGATTCATCGCCTGGGCAAACGTAAGCTTCCATGGTAAAACGGATATCCGTATTATTCATAAAGGTATAAAAGTCATATCAATAAAGTTCTGAAGTCTTTGTTAACAAAGATCTTCCCAGAATGTTTCCTGGACCAAATTAAAGACATGGTCTTCCACCAGGATAGTGCATCCAGTCATATCTCAAAACACACACTGGCATACTTGCGGCAACAAAAAATATACATCAAGGGGCAGGACGTGACATGGTTGCACACTTGGTTCAAGCGATTGGTTGCAAACTACCGAGTCATGAATATTTACAACATCCGCACGTATTTTCTTCAGGTAAGTGGGTATGTATGCTATTTTGAAATTCTTTAATATGCTTACTATGCAATGATAAAGGCACACTCGGTTTAAGGTCTCAGCTTCAAAACTTCTCATATTACGAAGTTATTGAAGATATAAACTTGTTTTGTACATTTTTTTTAGATTTAACAAGTGGTTTGTTGTCTCCAAGAAATAGAAAATAGTAAAAACCTAGCAAAAGTTTATTTCATTTAAAATGTAAACGACGGATGACGGACGGCGGACACAGGTGTATCACAATACCCCACCTTGAGCACGTTCATGTTTATGTGAGCTAAAAAGCAGTAATAATAGAATTCTTGTGTAAATAACTACGCAAAATCAACATTTAGATAAAATATTACACTCAGAGTGCCGTGTACTTGAAGATTTAAAAAAAAAATGTAGAATCTTATAAATTTCCCCTTACATCGTGTCACATAGTGGTATCAGCAGTATTCGCAATTGACACACTGAGACATTTACGAAATGATATACATGTAATAGCCTTATAGACCATAATTGAATGATTAATAAACTTGTTTGAAAATACAAAGCAAACGTTCTAAATGCTTTAAAACTATAGAACTTGGTCAAACCTTTTTCAAATGATATATACCGAAACTCGAATATTTAAATAAAAAATTAATTGTCTGGAATTGAGGCGACGACTAGTGTAGAGCCAGGTCAAATGTACTGTTCTATATCTAAAACACGGCAAATCCGATATAAAAACTTTAGCAAGTAAGAGTGAAAAGTACATTTTGAAATAATACATACTAAATTTCATATTTTAGTAATAGCATAAATTATAGAGTCATTTAGTCTTCTTGTCGATAGAAACGTTACGTTACCAGTACTGTCAACCGCTTATGTAATATAACTTTGATATTGCAAACTCGTCTACATTTTCATAATTATAAATTGACAACGTATAAATCGATAAATAACGAACATTTTAAATAGACAATAAAAATTCATGAATGACAATGGAAATTTAAAATGAACAATTAAAATTCATTTTTATAGGTTGAACGTCGCACCAATACACTGAATGGTCATGTGGCTAGTTCGTTCCTTTTTTATCTTTCTTTCTCGATATTGCTGTTCATTGCTGTAGGATTTAGTTCACAATTTTATGTTCATTTTTTTTTTTGGTATATAATTTTATATAAGTATACTGGAAACTTGAAACATTATTTTATGGCGCCAGCAGTAGTGTGACAGGTGTCATTTAATCATAGATGTAAACACCAAGTAGCGCAAATTAATACACTGTACACACCACGTGAAACCCATTTAATTAAATTATTCCTTGAAAGGTGATGAATAAGATAACAGTTCTATCTATATTTATTTAAGGTGTGTATGTATAATACGGCAACGTGAAAATTGAAGTATTTTTTACTCTACATTTATATCATAATTAATTACATTCATATATGTACATTAAAGGCGTGTGCCTTCGAATGAGACAAAATATTCATAAGAAAAACAAACTTGAGAAAAATGTAATAATAAAAGTTTAAGAAAAGTTAAAAAGATTCAATATTCAAGTTAATATTATGTGCACATTCAAGTTAATCTAATGTGCAATTAAAAACTGACTTTGCTGTATTTATCACCATATTTCTATTGCGTGACTAACGCAATAATGGTTATTTTTGCATATTTTGACATCGTTATGGTAATTGTCGTATATTGTAAGTGCAGATTAAAATGTGTTAATTACTTACTCTTTTTTTTTCGCTCCTCAATATCTTACTTTTATATACATTTCTTTAAAAAAATCATGAAAATTAGCATGAAGCTGGGGGCATGCTGTTTAAACAGCGTATGCTAGGGTAGCAAATACACATATAGCAGAATGAAAATTACATAATAGAATATTATTAAAATTTGCAAGATCTTAGAGAATTATAAACGTATTTACCTCCATTTCGAGTTATCTGCCATTAAATTTGTAAATTTGCTTAATCCAAGAGCAGATAAGTCATCATAAAATTTAGTATAACTTATTTTTTCCGCTTTTCGTGTCTCTTTCTGGTAGTTTTGCAAAATTTTAAGAATTCCCAATGAGTTTATTGTGACTAGGGATAAAATGGAAAAAATAAGACTTGTGCGTATTAATCTGCTATTGAAATCACTTGAAATATTCAAGGTCAGATCAATGACCTCCCAGTGTTATTTTCCGCCTAAAAGTTTTTTTTTTTTGTTTGTTTTTTTTTATTATATTTCAAGATCATACTAAATGTTAGTTGTTTTTATTTGCTATGTGACCATAGCCTATACCTTTAACTTGATATACCGTGTTACTGAGAAACAATATAATTATTATCAAGCTCAAATAACTAATGTAATAGGTACTATACAAGGAATATGTCTGCACAGTTTAAGCGACTTTATCCGAGAGGGCGAAGAGTAAAAACATAAAAATATACTTCAAAGGTTTTATGCTAGGTTTTTCGCCGCAACAACACAGTAGTGGTCATACGGCGATATTCCTAGAAAGACCACAGACACGGGCGGGCACCTAAGTCTCCGACGTTCCGTAACCTAGCTGGATAGTTTCCTCACATGAAAGAATCCAAAGTCCCTAGCGGGACTCGAGCCTAAAGCCGTTTGGGACAGGTGGTTTGAAGTCAACGACCTTTTTAATTCGGTCAAGGACTTCCATCACCCTACTTCAAAGTTATAACAGAAGTAAAATAACCAAATTCAGTGAACTCATTTTAAGTTTACATTCATTTTATCTGGATCGGGGTTTAAGCTGTACAAATACCCTGCAAGTCATGTAGTAGTAGTAGTAGTAGTAGTAGTAGTAGTAGTAGTAGTAGTAGTAGTAGTAGTAGTAGTAGTGGTAGTGGTAGTGGTAGTGGTAGTGGTAGTGGTAGTGGTAGTGGTAGTGGTAGTGGTAGTGGTAGTGGTAGTGGTAGTAGTAGTAGTAGTAGTAGTAGTAGTAGTAGTAGTGGTAGTGGTAGTGGTAGTGGTAGTGGTAGTGGTAGTGGTAGTGGTAGTGGTAGTGGTAGTAGTAGTAGTAGTAGTAGTAGTAGTAGTAGTAGTAGTAGTAGTAGTAGTAGTAGTAGTACTAGTACTAGTAGTAGTAGTGGTAGTAGTAATACTACTACTACTAGTAGTACTACTAGTACTAGTAGTAGTACTAGTAGTACTAGTAGTAGTACTAGTAGTAGTAGTACTAGTAGTACTAGTAGTACTAGTAGTAGTACTAGTAGTAGTAGTACTAGTAGTACTAGTAGTACTAGTAGTAGTACTAGTAGGACTGGTAGTACTAGTAGTAGTACTAGTAGTACTAGTAGTAGTACTAGTACTAGTAGTAGTAGTACTAGTAGTACTAGTAGTAGTAGTAGTAGTACTAGTAGTAGTAGTACTAGTAGTACTAGTAGTAGTAGTAGTAGTACTAGTAGTAGTAGTAGTAGTACTAGTACTAGTAGTAGTAGAAGTAGTACTAGTAGTACTAGTAGTAGTAGTAGTACTAGTAGTACTAGTAGTAGTAGTGTAGTAGTAGTAGTAGTAGTAGTGTAGTAGTAGTAGTACTAGTGCTAGTACTAGTGCTAGTAGTAGTACTAGTGCTAGTAGTAGTAGTAGTAGTAGTAGTAAGTAGTAGTAAGTAGTAGTAGTAGTAGTAGTAGTAGTAGTAGTAGTAGTAGTAGTAGTAGTAGTAGAAGCAGTAGCAGCAGCAGCAGCAGTAGCAGTAGCAGTAGCAGTAGCAGTAGCAGTAGCAGTAGCAGTAGCAGTAGTAGTAGCAGAAGCAATAGCAGTAGAAGTAGTAGTTACAGAAAGAAAAAAAGAAAGTAGCTGTAGTAATAGAAGAAGTAGCAGTAGCTGCAGTAGTAGTAGCACAGGTAGCAGTAGTAGCAATAACAGTAGCTGCAGCAGCACCGGTAGTAGTAGTAACAGCAGCAGCAGCAGAAGTAGCTGTAGCCGTAGAAGTAGTAGTTGTAGTAGTGGTTTCGTGAAATTCAACACATCAGTTAGGCCGATATCAGTAACTTAATAATTATGTTATTTCATTCGTTGTAATCAATTAAAATTAATTACATGTTGAAAAAAAAGACAAATTATTACAGCCACTATGAATATATGTAAAAGTAAAGGATCAATATTGTAATAATCATATCACGATCAAAACTGCCGTGCATTGTCCAAAACAGTTCAAGCTAGAACAATTCCTCTAACAGATTCGACCTTATATTTGTTTAAAGAATACTAGCCTTCTACGCAATATTTACAAGGGAGCTTGACAAGGTCCATGTATGTTTGCTTTCAATCTGTGTATAACATAATTATCAAGGTAATCATTTTAACTATATTTAATAAATTTAATAAAGTGTATTTAAATGCAGGTCTAGTAAGTAATAAAATCAACAACAACACTCCCCCCCCCCCCCAAAAAAAAAAAAAAAAATAATAATAAATAAATAAACAGGATGTTCACTAGCTATGAAATCCAGAAGGGTCATTTGACTAAGTTTTACCGACTACAAGGCCAAATCCCCATGATTTTAACAAAATTTGACCCTCCAGTTAAAATCCTTAGGGGCAAGTCAGACCTTTTGGAAATTTGAAGGGTCAAAGAGTCATTTCAAGGGTCGAACAGACACCCTGAATAAATAAATAAATACATTGTAAATATAAATAAATAAATAAATAGATAAATAAATAAATAAATAAAATAAATAAATAAATAATCGGGTATGAGATAAAGAGATAGAAACATATTTGTTATCGCTATTTTGTAAGCACCGTATGAAAAGTAATAGACACTGCATCTCAGATAAATTGCAAAAGAAAGAGAATAAACGAATACGGGACTTGTGAAGGGAGAAAACTAGTAAAAAATATGAACATGATAATATGTCAGAATTGTCTCCCTTCGTAAAAACGGCATCAATGAAACAAGAATTCGTTTGACTCCACCACGGATAAAATTCACGGGTAGTTATTTTCAGCAGGAGATGGTTACGATGTAGTGCCTTCCCCGGTTTAGTATTTTCGCACTCAATAATTAGTTGAATAGTAATTACAGCAAGTTGTTTTAAATTGTGGCTACAAGGGGCTACATATCTTAATATTAAAGTCATTTCGCGATTATGAATGAAGTTATAAATTCTTATGCTAGTGTAATAAAGTGGTAAAGGATTAGATAACATTAATTTTCCAGAAAAAAAGTTAATTTATTGAGACAAACCATTTAGAATACTAAAGAATATGGTAGACTATGCAAGAAAATTTATTTGACTCTTGTTTGCAGTAAAGGTCCGTAAAACCACTCCTCGGGTACCCGCCCATGGACGTCAACATGACAAGCCTCGTAACTGCCCAGTAAACGGGTACCATCTCTGAAATACAATACATGACAGATAAAAATCCTGTCTGATATCCAAGAATATGCTATATATAAAACACAACAAAGTGAGAAATCGTCCCCATTATTACATTGTTGTCACAGTATATAACAAATTCACGAAAAACAAGCAAATCCTATATTATATCCTATTTATATATTTATATCCTATATAGATATATGTAATTAATGTTACTAATTCTAATATCAACATCATGCGCAAAAGTTATATTATTATTTAGTGAGCTTTATACGATATGTGAAGAACTAGTGAGAGAAATGCCTATCGAAAATAGACACGGTCAATCGTGACCAAGTTAAATATACTAATTATGTTTATGAAGGAGTTCTAATATAATATAAACCATAAAACCCTTTTATCAAATGACGGCAATATCAATTGAAATACTAATGCGATATGAAAGTAGTTAGCTTTGCGGTGTTTATATTTACGTATAGAAAAGCAAACACTTGACTTGATTTCAACACAGATGATAAATGTCACCCGCGCATACCTGACAAAACCTTACAGAAATATGAATTTAGCCATATTTGTGTAGCAGGTGAATATAGGTCAGTCAATTATTTATCATGTTTTACAATATCCCCTCCCTACTTTACCGTACCGTAACATTAGTACATTCCTCCCACATACTGTAGGGGGAAAAGGTTAAATGCATCCTATTTTCTACAGTTGTATAGATGGTTTATGAACTACATTGTATATCTGTATATATTCGATTCAATTTGGTGTTTTGCTCGTGTTACTTGATTCTCCGGATATAGGTCATTAATTTATGTCAAATATTTGAGAAGGAGTTGATATAAGGAATTAGAAACCATTAAATAAACGCTCTAATTATTGATTTTGATATTTATCAAGTGTTGAAATATAGATATTTATATTCGTTAAATTATAATATTCTTTGAAAGTATATGAAGTGAAACCAAAAAAAAAGTGAAAAAGTTTAACTTTTTAAATACGAAGACTGCGCCGGGCCTAACTGAAACGGATGGGGTACGATTTTGTTGAAATTTTAGTGATATAAGGATTGACGTGTTGAACTACTTCACTGTTGTAGATACTCATATATAACTGTATGATATATACCTGGAAAAAAAGAAACTGAATATTATTTTTTAATTTGGATATATTCTGTTTAAACTATATAAGGATATTTAATTGTTCACGTTAGAGTGTTCAGAGACTTCAAAAAGGGATAAGTATGAGGCGACAAATCCAAAAAGTAGAAAACTTTGTATTGAAATGGTACGATAAAATGCGGGACATATTTCAAATGTTTACACCGTTTCCGTTGCCAGACCCCCTGCGGATATTTTTGAGGGTGGTTCATAAGATAACAGGCTGACGCTCGGTACAAGTATTATAAACCTCTGTCATAGATGTTGCACAGCAAACTCATGTTTACTAACAAACGTTTTGAACTTTTTTGTATACTCTATAATCGATCTGCTATTGTGTATCGAACAAAAGATTGAAAGTGGAGGACCATCATGAAGAACCAAAGTTATCCGAACTTAATAACAATTTCTACATATAAATTACAAGTTATTTAAAACAAAACAAAACTATATATCTTAAATACTACATTTTTTTTTTAGTTAAGGATTTCTTTTTAATGTATTCTTGAAAGTCATATTAAGATCGAAATATGAATTAACTAATTGGCTTATTGTAACGATGAGATGTAATTGTTTTAACCGCAAAATTATATTTATAAACATTTGTGTATACATTTAAATATATATTTTTGTATATTATCTTCATGATTATTTATACAGAGTCATACTTATTTCTAAGTCTTACAATACCTTGTATTGATAACTCTTTTTTTCTGCTGAAATTATTGAAAATAAATAAAACAAACATGAAAACAGAAAAAAACTGTGTTTATTGCTTTTGATTCCACAATACAAATAGAAATTTTAAAAAAAATCTATATTGTTCAGGGGACAGGGAAAAAAATTTTTTTTTATTATTCCTTTAAGTTTTAGAGTATCGAATTAGCAGTATTGTACATGTTAACATAGAAAATAAGCATTAAGGTAGCGTTGTATTTGTAACTCTCCAAACGGAAGTTCGAAAATCGAAAATCAAAACTTTAAAGTGGATTGGTCTGCAATAGAGACATTGTCAACTATTGATACATGTAAAACAATAGAAATGTATTTTTGGAATGTTCTTATAAAAAGGCCTATTTGTTAAAATAAAATGTTGATCAACTAATCAACAGCATCCATCATACGTTGTCAAGTATTACACTAAATACTATCAACATAATTATTCATGGTATAACAGATCTTCCAGTAAGGACCAAATCACTTTAACAAGTAAGGAGCTTTGAAAAAAAAAACAACAACAAAACTAAACGTATGGCATACATTCATACATTTTATTTAGTTTTTATAAAACAAAAAAGGTCAATGATGACTGTGAGTACACATAATGACTATTGGGGCTTGGGGTAAATAAATTGCTATCAGATTCTGTTTCTTGTACAATTAAAGTTATTGAAAAAAAATAACTTTAATAAGGCTTCTCTGAACTAAAAGGACATCTTCTTTGAGGTATCCTATGTAGATTTGCCCCTTTAAATATAGATTTTAAACATTTTTTTCTGAATCCTCTTTTAAATGAAACTCGAGTTTTACATCAGAATCTAAAAAACGTCTTTTAAGTGAATTATAAAAGCTTTAGAATATAAACCAATGCATGTACCTCGCTTGTCGATTGTAAAGACCCAATTTTTTTGTATAAATAGTTTATAAACTTCTTCATATTCAGTCATGTGTTAAACAAATTAAAGTGACAATAAAATCATTTAAAAATAAACGTCTGTACCGCATATTTATTGTGTAACCACGCATTTATTGTGCTAAAGCTGATTGCCTCCAGATGAGCCAAAATGTATCAAGAAAACAATATATCAACTTGAGGAAAATGTACTAAGATTTTAAGAAAGGTAAAAAGATTCAAAATAAAATTAGTGATTTAATTACGGATTTTGCTAATGTTATCACCATATTTCTATTTCTACTGCGTGACTAACGCAGTAAAGGCTGTCTTTACATATTTTGACATCTGTTTTGGTAATTTACCTGGATTGTACATTGTTTGCAAGTTACTAACTTGACAATACCTTAATTCTAAAAAAAAATTCACAATCTTCATGAAAATTAGCATGAATCTGTGGTCATGTTGCTTTAAAAAGCACCCATATATGAAACATGATTTAGTAGATGTTTATATACATGTACGATACTTAAAAAATTATTATCATTTTTGATGGTCATTGTTGGAAGAACTTGGGGCAAACCCTTTTATTATTTATTATTTCAAAAACCTGTTGTTTCTTGTATATTAATATGTATATAATTATTACACTGTATATATTAGCAAATATTAGCAAAAAGATATCATTTGATAAAAAATAAACTTCAGAATGTCACTACATATTATATATTTCGTGAAGTATACATGTGTAACGTACTGAGTACGAACGTTGTATAATGAGATAATTTATTGAAATTTTAGCATTATTGATAATATTTTACGATGTTCGTTGTTTCCGCAAGTTTTGCAAGGCATGGTGAAATGTTCGACCGGCAGTATGTCCTAGTTAATGTATAATCAAGAATAATCATAAAAATTTTCAATCTATATAATGTAAGCTGTGAAAGTTGTATCCGAAACGGCAAAATTGAAAATATTGTAGGCTCGGTTTAATTGGGCCTGTTCATGGACGGTAGAGGTACCGTCCACGCTCCCAAGCACAGGCATAAGCAGAATTCACCATGACATGGTAACATTTTTAACTTAGAAACAAATGTGTTCATATGACGCTTTTCGTAGAACTTTCATTGTGATACGTTGTTCAATTTCATGAAAGGCGGCGTAAGATCAACAAATAAAAGTAAGCGAGTGTCCTTAACAGAAAACAATTGGCGGAACTAAATAAAGAATTTCTGAGGTTATGAAGCCTGCATATCACAGACAGACGACAAAGTCGAAGCAGCATTTTTCAAGTAGGAAGACTGGATGATCTAATAAAATGAACTAAAATACCACAAACACAACAATAATGTTGTGCTGAAGCATCTATTGTATAAGATTTTAAATCATCTTATCTTCACACGAATAACTGACAACAGTGTTACAGATCGGGTTAACGAGAAAAACAACACCAATCAATTTAGTAAATTTAATTATTATTATTTATCTGGATTCTTTTTATTCAACTTGTTACTCAACGAACAAATAATTTACTACAGATATACCGTGTAACTATTCTTTAGCGTTGTGTAATTTTAAGATATTATTCAACTTATCAGATTTAGGTGCTCATTTAATTAACTAAAATACCTTATAATTATTTTATTACAACAAAAAGACACTAAAAAAATAACTGTTTGATGATAACCAAAAACACCTTCTATAACTGTTTGATGGTAACTAAATAAGCCAAAATACGCTGTTAATGTTTCATGATAACCAAAAAAAGCTTCATCTGTTAAATGAAAACTTAAATAAGTTTTAACTGTGTTTTATGACCAAACTGCGCTTTAACCGTGTGATTGTAACCAAACTACACCATAACTGTTTCTTGATACTAGTAAACAAAAATTAAACACGTTACAATTATAAGAGGATAAACAAAAGACCCTATACATGTTTGATAATCATCATAATACACTATATAACTGTTTGATGCTGGATGGGAAAAAACACCTAAAATAAGACCAAACTACGCTATAACTGTTTCATGATAACCAAAAACGTTGTAACTGTTTTATAATAAACAAAATACCATATACATGTTTAATTATAATCAAAATAGACTATAACTGTTTGATGACAACCAAATTACGGTATATAAATGTTTAATGATAAACAAAATACGCTTTAACTGTTTAATGATAAGCAATTTAACCCTATAACTGATTACTAATTTCTAATAAATGATACTTTTTTTTTCATTTTGTAATAGTTGAACACACTTTACACAGTAGAGCCTACATAATAACCCAAACAAAATCTTTTAATTGTCAGAACGTGAAATAGTATAATAATAACATCTGAGATCAATTGAATCATAAAAATAGTACAATTCAAAGTAAAACCAATGTAACATTTAACAAAAGCAACAGATAATCCGAGCATAAAAATCCTCGGAAATCCACACAAAAAAATGAATAACAAAAATATTGTAAACTAAGTAATGGATGATCTATGTTTAACTTTTTATTTTGTTTCTCTTGCATCCTTCATGAACGTTGAATTCAAATTCACATTTTGTTATTCTAGGCATTTCTAATACTACACGTTGACTTTGTGTTTTGTTACTTTTGCAATTGTATTACGAAATATCGTTGCTCTTTTTGCATTATTGATAAACGTCGAATTCAAATGAATATTTTGTTCCTTTTGCATTTTTAATAAACATCGAAATCAAATACAGAAACCTCAAATGGACAGACGGCCGGATTTCTGAATCTGAAATCTTTGATTTCAATGGCGGCCATATTGAAATCTCATATAAAATCTGCATAGGAAAATCGTTAATATAAAAAAAACATGAAGTGAATACTTAAGGATTTCTGACCTTAATCAATCATAAACTTTGCATAAATTACGTTCCTGAATTGAATTTGACTGAAATTGATATTAACAATAAAAAATCTTCAATATAAAATATGAAGTTACAGATTTCAAAGATGTCTGTCATTGGACGTCTGCTACAGAGGAAATATAAAAAGTAAATCAGTTTTCTGCTATACATAAAGGTAAGTTAACATTTCTATCAGCTTAAATTGCAAAGTCAATAAGTGTCAATACAATGTTCCTTGATCAATCAAGTAAGTGAATCTTTTTCTTGTAGAAGTCAACAATATATGAAGCTATAGGATTTCACAATGTCACTTGGATTTCGTTACAAGTACTGTTTTAAGTACATTTCTGAATTATGCTAAAATATCAGATCCTTACAGTATTGTTTTAACTTGCGTGCTTAATAATACAAACATTTGATGTAAATTTGAATAATTAAGTAAATACAGAATGGAAAAAGGTTTTGATAAAATATGAGTATGTCATTTTGATATGGTTTATTTTTGCACACAGCATATCAGTTTGATGAAACATACAATAAAATAATTCGAAAATTTGAAGGCATTGGAATATAGCATGATTTCATAATAAAAATAAACAAACAAATATTAATCAAATAAATTACATATATGTTATCACAGTTTTCCGGTATATATAGAAAATATTGAGAGAGGAAAAAAAACATGCCCAATTTGTTAGACTCATGTTGAAAATGAAACACTTTTTTGCTTTCTTGTAACGCATATCAAGACATAATGAATGCACTTGTGAAGTAAATAAAACTATTTAAGACAATTTTTTATTTGTATTGTCTAATGAAAATATGTTTAAATTAGCTGCCATGATCTGTTTTATGATTCTTAAAACAAGGAATCAAGAAGCGTTACTACATGTCATATTGTCATATACATATATGTAATAATCAATGATAATCACAAAAACAACAAAGGTACACATGTAACCAGAATGGAGCAATATTTAATGATACACAGAAAACAGCAGAACTACAAATGTATCCAGAATGATACACAGAATACAGTAGAAATACAAATTGTCTTCTCTCGAACAATTGTTGTGACTTGATAAACCTCAACATCTGTTTAAGTATTTACATTCTATAGATATATAAAATCAACAATAAAAATCGAAATAACAACATTGTACTGTACATAGATATATACAATTTAGAGATTTTTTAAAAATCTTAAGATGACTACAAAAGTTAAATATTATGTTAAAAATGTTTATTTACACATAACATGCTCTACTTCAGACTACTTTGCAGAACTTTTTAAGATCTCTATTTAGATCATTTAATAATATATGTATTAAAGGAATTTCCTAGAAATCTGTTGAAATACAAAAAAACAACATTAAAATATGCTAAAAGTTATAAAAAATTAATTTGATTTTGAAAAACACATCAATTCTAACAATAATCTACAACATAGATTGTGGCATTTCGAGGGCATTTTCTCTCCGCTTACATAATGGTTTGCAAAACAACTGTCGAATAAAATAACTTTTTTTTCAAATTTCCATATAGTTTATGTTTAATTTCATTTAATCTTACAATCAAAATGAGAGTCAAGGGCATCTTCTGAAATGTCATTTACGTTAAATGTAGCTAACACTATATCTCATGGCGCCGTCGTAATTTATAATTCAACAAATCGTCAAACAGCAAAGCACATTAAGCAAAATATGTACAGGTTTATGTTCTCTTTTACACTTTTATACACACATTTTTAATCAAAGTTATCAAACGTGTCAACATATTTACGGAACATAAACATTCAACGAATATATCCAAATTAAATATACATGTATAAGTCTTTGAAGAATATGATATTTCCGATATAAATAGTTACTTTTTGGTGCGACTAATTGGCTCAATGGCAAGAGCTTCGGATTAGTAATCCAATGATCCGCGGGCGAGGAGTAATTTCTTCGTTACCATTAATCTCTAACATTAAGCCAAATGGTCATTTAACTTTAAAAGCTGATTCAGAAAGCATGCGTGATTAGTGGTCGGTACTTTGCGAAGAAATCGGTAAAATCTAAAATGACTATTTAGTTTTCCAGGAATGCCGGTTTGTTGAATCGACCGCCGAGACAAATGTGTTTAAATCGGCGTTACAACTAGACAAGTAAACAAACAAAAAAGCAAAACAAAACAAACTAGAACTATCACTAAATGTGATTAATACGACCCCAAGACTGCTTCGGAAATGAGGAAGTTACATGTAACAGAATACCTTGTAAAAGAATTGAAATAGAGTTATGGTTGTGGGCAATTAAAGATAGTTGTGGTTTTTGCATGTTGCATTTCCTTACAATATGGTTGACCATTCATGAAGTTTTATTGAATTACTCTGTAATAAATCCAGAAAGAGTTACGCTTCTTGATCACTGCACTTCCTCTCATTGCGCTTGACCATTGTATGAAGTTGCATTGAATTCTAAACAGTGATGCGCCGGACAAGGAAAAGGAACAAAGGACAATATCCCTACAAATACTGAAGATGGAGTTATAGTTATTGTACACTGCACTTCCTCTCATTGTGCTTGACCATTATATGAAGTTGTATTGAATTCCAACTACTAGTTTTCAAGTTATGCACTGGACACAAAGTAACAAAGGGCAATAACTGTAATTAGTCAAAATAGAGTTATGCTTCTTCTGCACTGCACTTCATCTCACTGCCCTTGACCATTGTATGAAGTTTCATTGAATTCCAAACATTAATTTTCAAGTTATGCACTGGATATTAAAAAGTAACAAAGGGCAAAAACTCTTAAATGAGCCAAGAAGGAGTTATGGTTTCTGTGCACTGCGCTTCCTCTCAATATACTTGACTATTGAATGAAATTGTATTGAAATCCAAATAGTACTTATCAAGTTATGCTCTAGACAAGAAAAAGCAAAGGAAAACTAACAAAGGGCAGTAACTCAATAATTACTCTAGACAGAGTTATGGTTCTTGTGCACTGCACTTCCTCTTAATGTGCTTGGCGATTGTATGAAGTTGTATTAAATTCCAACTAGTAGTTTTCAAGTTATGCTCCGGACAAGGAAAAGTAACAAAGGACAATAACTCTGTAATAAGTCAAGATGGAGTTATGGTTCTTGTGCACTGCACTTCCTCTCAATGTGCTTGACTATTGTATGAAGTTGTTTTGAATTCCAAGCAGTAGTTTTCAAGTTATGCCCCGGACAAGGAAAAGTAACTAAAGGCAATAACTCTATAATGAGTCATGATGGAGTTATTTTCTTGTGCACTGCACTTCCTCTCAATGTGTTTGACCATCGTATGAAGTAATATTGAATTCCAACCATTAGTCTTCAAGTTATGGTCCGGACAAAAGAAAGCAATGGAAAAGTAATAAAGGGGAAGAACTCTGAAATTACATTAGATAGAGTTTTGATTGTGCATGACAAGGAAAATGCAACTGACGTCTGGACCGACCGACCGACCAACCGGCCGACCGACCAACCGACCACCGGGTGACTCCTATATACCCCCTCAAACTTCGTTTTGGGGGTATAATAAACAAAAGACCCTTTCATTTGAAAATTCCCCAAATTTTTTCTTTTTTTTTCTGTTACTTTTTTCCCTTTGGCGCCGTGACACCCTTTTTCAGGTTTTTTTTTTTTCCCAAAAATTTAAAATTTCGGGGTTTCCCCCTTTGGGGGGGGGAGGTGCGAACCCACATTTACCAGTCGCTTTTGCAGGCTGCTGCTCACGTTTGTGTGTCACTTTGGCAGGCTGCTGCTCACGTTTGTGTTTCACTTTGGCAGGCTGCTGCACACGTTTGCTAGTTTCCTTTGCACTATGTTGCACACATTTGTCAGGCGCCACTTTTGAAGGCTCCTGCCAACATTTTTCAGTCACTTTGGCAGGCTGTTGTACACAATTTCCAGCCACAATTTTTGTATCAAAGTCAGCCTCGGCTACAATTAAATAAAACAGAGTGCAATTTATTTATTATCATTTCAAAATAACAGTAGGTTTTAGTTTTAAAAGAAACGCTACACACACACATAACATAAACTACTAACAATGTAATCGTGCCAAATAATGCTTATTAAGTGATGTTGAAGTTTTATTACTTGATATTTAAGAGTATCCCTTATTAACCACATTTTGTTTTCGAAAACAAAATAACGAAGCATTCATTTATACAGAAAAGCGTGAAAAAATACCTTAAATGAAGAGAAAAAACTTTTTAAAGACAATAATTTCACCTTGACCCCCAGATGCCAGATAAGACTGACAACTTTCCGATGCAGCTTCCTTGGGAAATGAATTTGCAGATTTTGGTTGCGTTTTTAAGTCAGTTTTAACATCAGCCTTTCCCATATCATTTTGAGCATCGCTTGTCATAGTGTCGGCCTCATGCTCCGAGTTTAGACTACTTGGTCCGCCGTCAAAAACAGGCGAACTGCGAGAGGCTGTTTTGCCTAAAACGATATGCAAAATAAAAACATGTTAGACAAATTTCAAAGGGCACTTATTTTGACTCTTCAAAGAAACAAAGTATTTTCAAAGGAATGGCTAAAAATTACAAATTTAATTTGCAAATCAGCCTTTATAATTTACCTGAAAAAAAACTGTACCAGTCGTCTGGGAATTTACGGGTATTTAAAAAACCCAACAAAAAACTTTAAAATACAAAATTAAATAGATATGAAAATCTTTTGAAACTTAATTAAAAGCATATCTTCTTATTTTAAATTTTTTTCCAAAATTGGTCCCTTTTTTCCTCTAAAATAACGCTTTTGGCCCCTTTCATGTAAACCCAAAAGAACAAACGGGGACCACTTTTATTACTCAAAAACTGTACAAGGTAGTAGGTTTTAATCCTAAATGTTTTGCGTTTCCATTTGGGATATTCCCCCTTTTTTAAAATTTTTTCATTAACATTTTATCTAAAGATTTTTTTTCGAAACAAAACCATTTTACAAGATTAAAGCAAATAAAAACAAAAGTTTGCTCATTTAATTCTTTTAATTGTCTTACTAAATAATAAGAAATGAAACTATTTTAAATACAATGTGATATAAATTATATGTATTAAAGTACCTTGTGAATCACAACATGACCTGTGCCATCGACTGTTCCGTCTAATCGTTCTAGTCTATCTTCTACAAAACTTTCTCTCCAAAAGAAATCTGCAAATACTGGTCTCCGAACACGACCCGATGCTTTCTTTTTTCGGTTCATCCACTCCTTTCTAATTGATTCTAAATCAACAATATCATTACCTGGGCTCCCTTTTCCTAAGGCAAAATAGTTCTTTGGTCTGTTTTTGCGGCACTGCTCAGAACTCTTAATGTAGAAGTTTGCATTGTACGCTTCTTCCCAATCTTTGATAAGTTGCTCATAACTTCTCGGACGAGCAAGAACATCTAAGTCTAAGCTTGTTCTAGTCTTCAAAGGCCAATGTAGCATTGCATAATATAGAAATGATTCCAGATAGAGTCTCTTAGATCTCGGAGATGTTGTTTGAATAGAAACCAGCTTTGTACTGTAGGACAGAAGCCGTTTATACTCGTGTCCATTACATGTGTCTGTTTCTTTACTCCCAACTTGACTAGAAAGGTTTATAATTTTGTTACCAAGATAAACAAGCAGATCTCTTTCATCTACAGTTTCAATATCATGACCCTCGAGATTGTTCTTTGCTTCTTCTACACGCTGTTTTAACAATCTTGGCTTTTTCTCTTTGGCCACCATAAGTGGTTTTAAACCGATTCCATATGTGAATTGATATTTTGATGTTTTATCCCGACTGCCGTAAAATCTTTCAAATCTTTCTCTAAGTCTCAACAAAAGTGTTTCATCCTCAGAATATATAGTGTACAACTGCCTTTTGACTTGGTAATTTCTCTCCTCTAGACTTCTCAGTGACGTTTCTAAGTGACTTTGAGAGGGTGTGTCTGATTTAAGATTTTCCAGAGAAGGGCATAATTTCATTAGTTCTAACAATTGGGAATGGTTAAGTTCAAAATTCTTTTCGTTCAAAAAGCTCAAAAACTCCTCACGACTTGTGTAACACTCGAACTTTTCAAACTTTTCAAGTAGAAATAGTGCCGTTTTAACTTCTGTATGAAAACAGCCCCAGTTTGTATCTTCTTCTTGTGAAACAGCAATATCCTGACCTTCCTTAAATTTTTCCATTGCTTGGAAAGCAAGATCTATAATTTTCGCACCATCGTCGTTGGTTATCTTATCTTTATTCATTGTGGCATTTTCTATGAGGAATTCCATTTGTGACTTGAATATTTGCCCATACGTATCAAGCAAATAAGAACCTGTTTGGTCGCTTCTCCAGAGAAAGTTTAATAGCAGATATTGCGTCTGTGAATTCTCTTATGTGAATGTTGAATCTAGCTAACTGTTGACCTACCATTGCATCATCTGTTATGGTAAAACAACGCTGCATCACCCGCAGTACTCTGTGACTGTTCTCTTGCTCAGTGTCATTTTCTTCTTCGTGATCTAGTTCTAAGACCAAATCAGAAAATTTCTCTTTCAAGTCGCCTCTTTCACTTTCCAAGAGCTGTCTTGTTTTAAAAAGACTGCAAACAATTTTTACGAATCGCTTAGACATTGGATTTGATTCTTTGTGTTGTTGTTCTACTAAATCCAGCAAACTATTGACAATATTCTCCAGTGTTAAATTTTCATGAACTTTTATATATTCAAGCACAGTTTTTGCAAGCATCTGTGATATGAGGCAAACACCACTGTTGTAAAAATCACAATCTTCTTTCTTTGTAATCAAAAGACTCATTGCATCTGACATATACATGTTCCATGTTTCATTTCGTAATTGTCTAAGGTTTTGTAATTCTGGTATAGAATGAGCTATACCCCAGGGTTGTCGAAGTCTCATTTCAAGATCAATTTGATCATTCATCATGTAATCGAATACATTTTCTGGTACGGGGTGGTCGCTTTCGAAAGAGCTTATCAATGCAAGAGATTTCAGTACATTTACTTCTCTTTTTGATACCCCCTTCATAATTTCGTCGATTGTTTTCTTCATGTATGATGAATCAAACGATTTTCTCATACAGTTGAAAGCAAGTAATGTCTTGACATCTATGTTGTCTAACTGTTCCATTTCTTTGTGCTTAGACTCAAACCAGTTTTGTTCAGTAGTGCTCAGTTTATGCTTCAACAAAAGCTTTCCTTCTGTTTCGTCATGTGTTATTGGCATTCTGCCAACAATAATTATCAAACAAAACAACCTACCAGGAGATCCAGTCTTGTAGGCAAGCTCATGCAGTTTTGTCTTTAGCAAAATGATACTATCCTCACTTTTATTGTCCGCTAATATAATCAGTGGTTTTGGACATTCTCCATCTTTGAAATTCCGAAACCTGTCTATCTGGTTAATAGTTTCCTCAGTGATACTTGTATTTCTGATAGCACAGCAACGATAAGCCTTTTCTGGTGTTTGCTTGAATTGACTATAGTACCAAAGTAAATGCCTACCAAGTGTACTTCCACCAGCACCAGGATGGTGCTCAATATCATGGATTTCTATCAAAGCTTCTCCTTTATTCCCAAGAAGTTTATCATTTATCTCAGTTTTATGACGGTCAAAGAGATCTCTTTTTGCAACATGAGACTTGTAATAAAAGTTCCACCAAGTGACTTCACCACCCCGATAAAATCGTTCCTGTGTATCATTTCTGTTAGCCTTTCGCTCATGGTCAGACATTTTTATTTCTTGCTCAAAACATTCTTCTCCACCTAGTATATCAAGTTCTGTGAATTTTAACTCTTCTCTCTCCATATTCGTCATTTCTGCATAGTGCCCGTCACATCTTGGTAATTTACAAACAACATCTGGATTCCTTCTACAAACACTATTCATGACATTTGAAATCTGATCCCAAGACAAGCCTGTGTGGAAAGATTTCTCAATCTTGTTTGCACCTATTGTGTCCATCAACTCTTTCTTTAAATTTGCGACAACATCCTTATCTTCAGCGATGACTATACACTGGTTTCTGAAAGATGAAACAAATGCCATTCTTGCAATTTCATGCAATGGATCCCTTCTACCCTCATTATCTTGGAACATTAGAAAAACAACTTTCGCCCTTGTCTTAGGGATAAGTTTTTTCATAACGTCTAGTGCATTTTGAACTCCATCAGACCTTGCTTCTAACCAGTCTTCCAAAGCCATAGTTTCTTTTGACAATTCTTCATTTCCATTACAATATACCCATGTTGGGCTTGTATGAGAAATATCAGCTTGATGTATTAAGTCCTCTGCTGTTTTTACAGTGTAAAGCATTTTGTCATCCTCAACTTTATTACGTAGCTGAACAGAACTATCACAGTCTAATACTAATTTTGCTGAAGTAAACGCACGTGTCATGTCCACTATGTTTTTTAAATAATTTTCATTTGGTGACCCAGTTATCTTGCCTGAAACAATTATTGGGATGAATTCGTCTGTGATGTACTTATTACCACCAGTAAGCATTTTTACCAGATCTTTCTTCAGAACGATTTGATTGTCTCCTTTTCTATCATTTTCCTCTTCCATAACAACCCGCTCCTTCAAAACTTTGGAATACATTTCTTCAACTTGCTGCACCTTACTTGGAGCAATCGGTAATATTTGGCAATCTGGTTTGATATCATAAACAAAGCACTGTCTGTGTTGAAATCCCTTTGGGGGGAAATCAATAGTTAGCAACTTAGGGCCTATGTGCTGAGAATATGGACACACATCAGCTTCAATTACAACTTGATCGTCGTCTTCTACTGGAACTATTTGTAATGGACGCAAACATCTGAATGCAATAGAAGAATGCTCCTTGAAACAAGCTTCAACTGATGTAGCTATTTCATGATTCAAACGGTCAATATATTTGTCATTTGCTACTAACCCGACTACAAGACCTGTCTGGCATAATGTGGGTTTAATTCCAAAATGTATTGTCCCATTCTTACGTCCATTGATGCAAGCAAGTATAAACCTCACTATTTCTTTCGCAACATAGTATGGCGAATACATGTTGTTAGTTGAAAGCCATCTAAATTCATGTTTGGGAATAAGAAGATTACCTGTCATAGGTCGGAAATGGCATTTTCTGTAAGTCAATTTTCCACACGATGTATCAAATGGTCGCAAAGAACCAATATTTTCGGAATGGTTTGTGTCTTTTTCATTTGTAATTTGTCGTTGAATTGAAAACAATTCCTTCCGCAGACCAATACCAAATTTAATATGCCCTAGATATAACTCAAATGTATCTTTCATTTCTTCTTTTGTCATATCAACAAATGCTCGTGGCGATATACTTTCATCAATAAACGCCTTTTTGAAAGGTTCGTATAAAGACAAGCTTACCTTCGATAAAGTTTCAGCCACAAAATTTGCAAACTCTTCGCACGGCATACCAGAAATATTTGTCTCTTTTGTAGTTTCTTAAATTATAAAGTAGATTAAGTTTACTTTTTCGGTTATTTCAGTCGTATTTGAAAATTGTCTACATGAAACTTGAAAACAAAGATCATCGAGAAAGGCTGGCAGTCATTAAATGCATCTGCAAACAAAACCAAGCTACACACGACACTGGCAAGGGGCCAAGCAGGACACAAAACAAAAACAGGAGAGGGCATAAGAGCAAAGAACGGACGGGCCGTTATTTTAAAGTGTGAGTGGTTTCATCTTATATTACTTTTAAATAGATTAGGCGTTTTCGATGATCAAACATATCACTTTTCTAAAACCATGTCTTAGATTTATCAAACTTGGGAGGAAACCGTACTTAATCTACAAATTTCGTGCTTACCTCTTTGTATCATCGTTCCGACTTTGCATTCTTCTGTCTTCCATGTTAATCCGGCAAAGCTTTAAAGATAAGATTTTATATCATTACATTTTATATAACAAAATTTAATCTATTTCTTTTTTCCCATATGACTATAAATATCTTAAAATCTTAATTATATATTTACTATAGAGTAGCACTCGAGTTACCTTTAAAGTGACAGAAGACACATTTTTATTATTATTTGCTGTGTTAAATTCAGTGTGAATTGTTAGTTCAAAATTTCTTTTTTATTTAGTTTCGCCTATTGTTTGCTCGTTAGGGGCACATGCATTTTTATTTAGGGACCATACGTCACTTTTCATGGAATGGAAGGTAAGAATGTGTCACATTTAAAGTTCAATGATAACCTCTGTATGAACACATCTGCGGATGTTTCCCAATTCAAAATTTCACCATGTTTATACTAAATATTGATTTCCGGTGCTGGGTACCTATACTGTGGTTTGCACTATCAAGTACCGTCCATTAACAGGCTCAATATAAAACGAGCCTACAACATATTCAATTAAGTCGTTTTGGTCCTTCTTTAAGGATTCTTTTTATTGTTGTCTATTTTAGTAAAGGCTATTGCAAAGAAACAATCGGATAATTAAGAAACGATTTCTAAACTGCTCACGACACTAATAATAAAATGTTTACCTATCATCATTCTCTAGGTGCCTTGCAGTCGTAAAACATTTCAAAACGCAGTTACTTATCATCTTAAAATCTAGTGTCACATCCATCCTCTTTTCTAAACAAATATGAATTTGATCCGTTAACACAGAATTGCCAGTAGCTTCTGTAAATGTCTCTTTTAAGATCCGAATCACATTTTCTTCTTCATATTGCTGCAGGTACTTTTCTGTGGAATAAAATGAACACAACTTTAATGGTTTCATATATGTTAAAGATGAAATTATTACAAAATCAACGATATAAAAGTTATACTTCTTTTAGAAATGTGTAAGCCCTACCAACTTCATTTCCATCTGTGTTAGTATCTTCTATTAGATCGGCGAGCTGCGGTGATAAATTTCTCAAACATCGGCACATTTTGCACAGGTTAAATTTCGTTTCATTAATCATGTGTAAGATAAGTACACGCATTTGTTCTTCGTATGTGTATTCTTGCTCAATTTTGCGTTTCATCGTATCGTTTATAACTTCTTCGTTCTTCAACATACGGATGAAAATACCAACATCTAAACCCCTTGATAGTTGCCTCACCCATTTCGTCAAGCCGATTTTCATCTGAATTGTTCCGTCTGCATCAACTGAAAAAAAATGTATTTGATTTTTGAACACTTACACCCGAATGAATCGTTATACGTTTAATCATTCAGAATAATTTTTATTAATCGTTGTTTTTTTTTTTTTTGTTTTTTTTTGTAAAATGCGATTTAATTTACATGCCTTACCTTAAGTGAGAGATATTTATCAACTTAAACATATTTTTCCAACATATGGTAAACCTTAAGTAGCGAACAAATCCTGAGTTTACGCGAATCATGTTATATAATTCATCTTTTGCACCTATGACGGATTTATTTCCAATTATAAACAAGGCAGATTTGAAAATCGTGACTATACAAATCTATGGTGGCTGATTTATACAATTCGTGTTTTCGCCCCGCGACCCAGCTGAGCCAAAAGTCGAAAATTAACAAGATAAAATGGCGGGGGCGGAGCGAAAACACGCTTATAAGCGGGGCACGGGGTGAAGTTTAATAAATTAAATTTTGCCCCTTCGGGGCGCGCAGAAAGATTTAAGGAATAAAACTGCGGGGCGCAGAGCAAAAACACGCTAATTACGCCCCGCGTGTTTTCGCTCAGCCCCCGCCATTTTTAGTTGTAAATTCTCGACTATTCTCTTGGCAGGGTCGCGGGACGAAAACACACTTATTAGTGGGGCGCGGGGCGAAGTTTTTTATTTAAATTCGCGCCGCGACCCCGCTAATTGGCGTGTTTTTGCTCTGCGATCCCTCTGTTTTACTTCTTTAATCTCGCTCCGTGCGTCCACGGGTGAATTTTATTTATTAAACTTCGTACCGCGCCCCAGCTAATTAGCATGTTTCGCTCCGCACCCCGCCATTTTAATTTGTAAATTCTCGACTTTTGGCTAAGTGGGGGTCGCAGGACGAAAACACGAATGGCACAAATCAGCCACCATAGAAATCCGTTCACAAAAACTAATAGATTCATTGCTAAAGTTGCTTATTTTCAATAAAAACTTACCCCTTTCTGATCCTTGTGATTCAACAAGCTTAATAAGGAAATATTCATTGTTAATCTTAACGCGTTCTATATTACTGCAACAGTTGACAAGTTCTCTGTTTTTCAGTTCGTTTATGCATTTGATTAACGCAAATGCATACTCCTTTATATTTGTCACCTCTTTTGCAAGACCTACAATGTTCTGAAATGAGTCCTTGAAAAGAACAGCGTCATCTAACTCAGCTTTTACTGAATGAGCCAGTTTGTTTCGATTTTCCCGCAAAGCTGTAACTAACCTTTTAGCTTCCTTTGTTAACTGTGTAGGAAAAGTGTTTAAAATAAGAACTGTCAATACTGACACGTCCATAAGATCAAGACTGGGAACGCAGCGTGTTAAAGTTTTCAGTACATAGGTGCTTAAACTGTTCTACTTTTATCTTGACAAATTCCTCGTTTAAATGCTGTTTCAAAGTCACGCCTTTTTTGTCGAGATATGATTTTATCAAATCTCTCATTGTATCGGAACCTATACTCATATTAAGTTCCATAGCTCTGTTGAAATGTTGTCGCTTCTCCATATTGACGAGTGTAGTTTTAGCACTTTGAACTATATGTGACATTGTTGATTTAAATGTTTACAACCTCTTGAATATGACTCGGTTAACTTCTTCAATGTCATCGTTATCCATTTTATCCCAAAAATGATAATGCATAACATGAAATAAAAAACATTTATGAACAAAGATAGAAGTAAAAAGACGTTTCTCGATACTGCATTATAAATAACTGGTAAAAAAAATCCTAAGGAAATCACCGCGGTTATAATCTAAAATTAGCTGTTTTGGTAAATCCACTGCTAACCTATTTTTAGAAATGTGTCTACAAATAGAACACGAAAATTGATAAGTTAACAACACCATAGATGAATGATTATATTATGTTAACAAATTTGATAAATGAAATGTAAATCTGTCCTAAAAAGTTAACTTATTTAATTGCAAGTCTATGTTTGTATCTTTTCTTACCTTTGAAGTCCATGTTTTTAGGTCAAACATATCCGATTTCTTTATCCGAATTTCTTTTACGTTTAAAAATTTCCCCCCTTCCTAAAAAAAAAGAAATTTTCCCATGTCCAAAATTAATCCCCTTTCCGGTTTTAATTTTTTCCCCGTTTTTTATTGGGGGGGCTTTAACTTTTTTAAAATTGTTTAAACCAAAATTTTAAAGACCTTTCTTTTTAAAAAACGTTACTGAAAAATGAAATGATCAATGTATCAGGGGAAAATTTGTTTACAATTTTCCGAAAATCTGCACGATCGGAAAATCTCGGCTATTATCGTCAGTTCATATATACAGTTAAACGTTTAACTTGCAGTGTGAAACAAAAATAGATCATATGCCATTATCAAAAAAGGAGGAAGTTTTATTTAAAGACAATATATTACAAGTAGAGTTTTTGATGCTAAAGCATCAAGTCGCCGGATAGAAATATGATTGTATTATCATAAATTAAAGAAAATATCAGTGAAATGGTTCGAGTATAAAGAAAAGAGGAACAATAAGTTGAGTAATGTTTATTCATAAACATGTTTTCATGAACTTGCCACAATTAAATATTTCTTGCTTTAAACTTTGTAAAAGAGTTTATGCAATAGATTTATGTTATGATATAATAAAACATCATATTTGAAGCAAACTTGCTTAGCTATTTTGTCAAGAAACTGTTATCATTATTAAATAAGCAAAGTATTGTTTGACCCGAGACTCATTAATTTTTGGGAGGTGTTTCGTTAGTTTTCATAACTTATTATGATTAATGTTAACGATTTTATTGTAAGTATAATTACATGTATATATCAATTAATACTGCTCGATGGCCTAGTGGTAAGTATGACGAAATTGTAACCTAGTAGGCGCAAGTTCGAATCTTGGACAAATTCTGTTTGTAGTTTTCATAATTTGATTTTTATTATAGCTTTTAACTATATGAAACACAAGTTGATAAATCGTGTGTTTCATTTCTAGCACTTTTTTATTTCATAATTGTGATAAATGGTCAAGTTTTGCAAAATACAAAAAATATCATAAAAGAAAACATTAAAAAATCACTTTATCGAACCTACAGTCTTCAATTTGAAACTAACTGAAAATCTAACACCTTGTCATCGAGGCTTGTAAAGCAAATGATATGCTTGTAATTCTACTTGTTATTCTACTTTATACATATACCGTTGTACCATACATTGAAATCCGTATGGTTTACTTCAGAATCCGATAAATACCGACAAATAATTACTGATCATCGAATATTTGCAAAGTGACTATGAAAATATATATGCTTAATTTTTGCATAAAACAATGCAATTCTACTGTAAAAAGTGGTATCCGCATAAAAAATTATTCTTATGCGCTATCGAAAAAATATATAACTTAGTTGAAATCAATATTCTCGTCGTAGTTATTAATTGTCTTTCAGTGCGATAAACTATCAACACAAAGATAGTTTATTAGTTTTCTCTGTGTATCCAATACGATTCCGGTCCCCTACCGTCATACCGAGATTTTGTAATTATTCATACAAAATTACTTTGATTTGCACTTTATCAGCTTCTACACCTTGTGCCTTACCTGTATGTCTGTCTTATCAGCCATCTGTTACTATTAATAGATTTTATAACAATAACATACAACGTGTAGTCACGTGATTCTCACAAAGAAACAGGGAGAAATAGTTTATAACTAAATAAAATAATAAAATAGAATAGGTCTCATAAGAAATAAACAACCAGATAATTTAAAGTTTTATTTCAAATATCATGCATGATTTATTTATCATAAAATAGCAACGATTTGACACTTTGAAATAAGTAAAAGTATCCCTAAATTCAATGACTTATCCTTAGGGATACATCATTAATTCATTTTATAAAAATTTGTAATGTTGCTTTTTAAGATGTCAATATTTGAATATTTCATTTCATTGAGCAACGTTATTGTATGTTTGAATTTTTGAGATTACTGAAAACAATGGTAGTCTTTAAATGTTCAGTAATTGATTTGCTTTTATTTACAGATTTTAAGGCCTTCTCCTACCATAGCTATAATATTAAACTGTTACAAATATAGTCGCCGGTTTCTACCGGCGACTAATAACCGTTTAGAGATTTATTACAGGTTACAACAGTATCATGTGTAAATGTCTCCCTTCGCAAATTAATTAACATTTACATTTAAGAATGGTATGCGTATATAAAATGTATATAAAAACCTCAGAAATATATCCCAAAGAAATGACAACGATCTATATCAATTCTAATAAAATCCCAAGCATTCATTTAATGTAGAACTATTTTCAGCGTGAGATGCTGTTATGGAAGTATAATCAAGTTAAATTATTCAGCTTCTGTGTTCCCATCACCAAAATGGACAGAACATTCAAATTATATAAATGATTATTTGTGTTCCCTGTTTTGGACTTCATGGATAAAATGGCGGTATACTCACAATATGCATCAACACGTGTTGAGCTGAAACAGTTTGGGATGCATTGAAGAAAAACAAAATTAGAAAACAAGTTCAGATTTTAATCTTACGGACGGTGTTTGTAAGAAACACTAAATATTACACAATTCCGGTTTCTACTTGAAACATCATTTCACGCCGCCAATGTGCAAATATATACTTACTTGATGGATTATGATGAAAAATAAAATAATTAAGATTCACATGATCTTAAGAATGGCAAATGATGACATATTGTTTGTTCTATATGTCATTCTGATAACTAAAAGAAGTTCAAAAACACCAATATATTAGAAAAAAATAATATTCCATATTCATTTTGAAAATAAAAAAAATACACAATTCTTTCTCATAAGTTCGAATGATCATAATTATTATTTTGGACATAAAAAAGAAACGTTCTTTTTATAAAAATTCTCAGAATAAATTCTAATAAGACCATCGTAAGTCATCTTTTCTCTGGAGTCCTTACAAGAAAAGGTATCATTATCATTTTGTATCTGTATGCCAGGAACCAATTGTTAAAATATTTTTTAAAAACACAACTTATCAGATAAAATGATCCCTTGAAAGCAATGAAAACAAGACATATGGTTGAATGTAGCTGTCTCAGTTATGTTCTTTTCTATACTGTACATGAAAGTGTAAACTCTTTCATCCATACAGCATCGGCTTGCGATATTCAATATTCAACTTTTAGTATAGGTATCAATATTCCCAGCGGACCGGAAACTGAAAAAAACACTGAAATTAAATGACGACACTGAGGTTTATTTGACATGACGGGACTAAAAATAATTTTCGAGACGAATTTTCCATTTGATCTGGATCTACACAAACACGTTGTGTGTTAAATTTCAAATCATTGAATTTTGCTCACTATGTTATTCCAGAATAATTATTCAAATTGTGGAAAATGACCCAAAAATGAAAAGCGTTGCAATGTTTTTGACTCAAATCTGGCAAAGAAGAGCACAAAAATATGACTTTCAGTATATTTTTTTACTATCTCTTGCAAATCTCTCTGTTTTAAGAGATCCAGCTGATCTATGTTAGATATTCAAACTTTATGTTTTATGTTTTTAGACTTCCTCGGAGTAAAACTAAGTAAGTCACCAACTAAAAAAATAATCTGACATAAAATTTCTGGGATTGGTCTAAACATCATGTGGTAAAAACAATATTAAAATGCTTTGTCACATTATATTCATACGAGAATTTGTTTTGATATTCTACTACAACTAGGGAGTATAATAAACACCTATTTGTGAGATAGAAAATTGATATGACCTGCACTGTAACCGGAGGAAGTTGTGACAATTAAATTTACTGTCGCACCGTTTTAATTTCACCTTTTTCGCTTAATTCTCATGCGAAAATAATTGAATTGAGTATTGTTTTTCTGTTAAAATTTTATAGCTTGATCAGGAATGACTGTCAGAAGAATAACCAACACTGAAATGATATGTCGGTACAGCTTAAGTAATCAAGGGACGTAAATATCTTTGAAAATGATAGGCAGAGACCAGACTATCATCGAGAAATCAGGAGTTCCTGAATCATGAAGTATCAAAAGCACTTTGCTAGTCACTACCATGGATATTTTCATGGCGCTGAATAATAAACACATGGGTTAATTCTCCACACCAAAATGTCACTGAGTCAATTCTTCAACACAACGTTGAGAATTAATCCCAGGCCTGCCAAAAGTCATTGAAAACTGGTCAAAAAGAGTATGAATAATAAATAATCAAATGGTTTTTTATTGACTGAAATGAATAAGAACAAATAACATGTACACTCTTTATTCAGCTTTCAATTGACGATACTAATATGACCTTAAGTTTGAAATAAAATTGATGCAAATACTGCCAGCAGCTTCTCTTAATAATTCTAAAATAATAACCAAAACATGTTTCAGTGGAATAAGGTCGTGACGTTAATGATCAGAAATCCAATAGTCATAAATGGCAAGCATTGTTTGCTCTTCTTTTCCTTTTTGCCAAAAAGTAGAAAAAGCAAGCGTTCGACAGTAAATATTTGTTTGGAAAAACGGGCATTGTTAGATTCCATGGTAAACTGGCGGATGAAGTACTGCCAACAATTAGACGCAAAATAATCCCATCCGAGTATACCCCTGATATTCTTATTATATACTGCGGAGAGAATTCAGTATCATTGGTATGGAAAGGTTTACATGTAAAAACTATTAAAAAGTTTTCTTAAAATCGTATTGCCTGTTAGGGCCCAACAACTACAATTGCTTAGTCCAGTATCTTGCCCAGGCTTAATTGGTTGTCGGCTCTACCAAATACTTTGAATAATTCAGTTATTAAATCCATTAATCATTCTATAGCACGCCATACTTTGTCCCTCGGTGGTCGAAAGATAAAAAATAAGAATTTACTAATAATACGCCTGGTTTATTCTTGTATGATTGGGGTGCATCTTTCTGATAAGGGTTTGGATATTCTTCTTTCCTCGTGTAAAGAACTGAATAAATTTTATTCGATGGAAAAAAATATTCCTTACTTTGATTAATCAATCCAACTTTAATGCTACGGACGAATTTAACGCAGAAAATATTTAGTGGCCCTCAACACACTAGGTATATTTCGGTAGGCACAAACATTACATGTTACATTGATAAAGGAAGCTCTATATGTATATCATTTCATTTTTAAAGAGGAAGTGTTGTACATATTAGCCTCATTTCCTTACTGGTATTTCCTTGCTTTATGAATGTATTCCCATATATAGTTTCACGGCATGTTAACCTTATTGCGATAGCTTCAGAATCTTGGCGTTGTCAATTCAGTCTATACATGCTATATGCATCTTAGCTAGAGATTCCTTTTCTCATTTTATTCATGTCATCATCCCTATCATATATAATTAGATATTGTTGTGCGTATTTGTTATTTCTGGCTCCATATACAAAATATATAGAGGGCAAAACAAAAAGCAAACAATTAAATATTAATCTTTCCGAAATTAATTGATACATGCTGTTGACGACCACCTTCTTTCCACGATGATATCATAAGGTATCCCTCGCGATTCAAGGTAAGTTACTGCTCCCATACGAAAACTATCCGACAGTAATTTGTTGCAAGGGAGTCCCACATAAAGTGTGCATTTTTTAAAACTACCACGAATGGATATCCTGTAATAGGAGACCATTTGAATGGCAGTATAAGTACAAAGAATAAGGTTTGGTAGATATATATTTTCTGAGTGCAGAGACAATACATAGCAGGCTCTTCTCTATCGATAATATCGATATAGTATGTGGTATACTGCTTTGATTAATTTTCGAACGCCTTATTCGCAACTTGACAATATCCATCCATCCTGTAAAATTCAAAGTCTGACATAAGTTGGAGATCACTTTGAATCTGGGTTGTAAACGCAAGTTCGCTTATGCAAAATAACCCGAAAAATACCATCAACTACAATGCTTTTAAGATATATTGAAGTTAATACAAGATGTATCTTTTCACGCATATCAATCGTGATTGGCTTACGGATGTCTGATGTAGCATGATTTTCTTGTAGCCTTACACCATAACAAATACAGAACTGAATATATGAGTGCAAAGCTGTATTATAAGGTAATTTTGTATAGTTAGAAACATATTCAGATGTCAAAGATCTTTTTTTTTTCTCTTAGGAATGGAAATAAATCGATAACCCTTTAGGTAAGTCAAATGAAAATTCTTTAGCTGAAACACGATCTGGATAAAATGATAATTCAACGGCTAACATTTTAACATTACTTTGAGATTTTCCTAACTTGTATATATCGTTTAGGATAAGACTCAGGCTCAAACTTTCCACGAAACGAAAACGATTTTAAGCTTGGGTGTTAATTACCGTAGTTTGGGTAGAAAATTAGAAATGCTTACAACATGTACAATGAAACTTAGAATGTTGGTCGGACTTGCAACATTCCTGATTAAACTGCACACAAACTGCAGTCTTAGATGTGTTACACACGGCTAACGATTTTATCCACCTGAAATACCGGCAGTGTCATAATTTGTATGCAAAGATCATGACTGAGCTTTCCCCAAGACCGAGGAAAACATGCTTTAGGCGAAACTGGCCATTATGAATGAACTACGCGGAGGCATTCCTACGCGATGCAGCTTAACAAATATTTGCCATATAAGTCAGCAGTTCTGAGCAGGCCTCTTGTTTTTGTATCAAATATGTATCTATAAAGATCAAAAATGCGTCTGACCATAACTCTTTATTTTTTACCTTTTTTAGATGAAACTTTTGGACGAGTTTTTATGATGCCCTCTTCCGACAAAATTAATTGAGACCATTGACTAGCATGTAGCTCATCTGAAGATTTTAAAAATATCGCCAATATAATATACTTCCCTGCCCAATTTCTTTTTTTCATATGCATAGGAATATGGAAGCTAATACCATCATCAATTGTACTAATTAGCGAATGTGTGGTATGAAATTGTTTAGAGTGAACATGTAGTACTGTGCTAAAAGTGTTTAACCCTTCTGTCCTGATTTACATTCAATATTTTCTTGCAAGCCTATAGCGTCAATCTGAACTTGTGTCCACACCCTTCCAACCAGATTTCGTACTGCTTTTGGTGAAAGTTGAGGGTTATCCTGCTGTAGGGCATTTTTCCCGAGACGCATCACTCTTCCGTGATAATGCTTTACTCCCATAACAAGAGCGTCCTGTACCTCTAGTCTCCTACCCTAGCCCCGATCCGGGGGTCTGTCCCGACGGAAAGGTCGGTCCACGTGTCTATTCTGGCATGTCTGAGGTGCAATCGTCCTTCCCTAGGTATTTTCATTTCGAGATCCTCTTGAACTAAATCAATGATGAATGATTTTTTTTCTATATTTATCAGGTGAGTGTACCGATTATGATAAAATTTAAACAAATACGAAGAACAGAACATCAAGTCCTAGCAGACAATTTAGACGCATTTTCTAACAATCCAGTCAATAGAGAACGGGACACACAATATTTTGCTACTTTAAGTAATTTAATGTTAAGATTTTCCTGATTTTTTTTTAGATTTGTAAATTTAGATTATACACTTTAATACTGAATCTTTATTGCCCTTTTTACATGATTTTAAGACAACATATTATAGAACCTGATAATTCAGAAGCCATTCTGCAGGCTACAAAAAGTTGATTAATGGGTTAAAAGTAACTCAATTAAACCGACTTATGTAATTTTGCTTATTTGAATGATTCCGAGGGATTACTTTTTTCAGATATTCATACATCACAACAGAAGATGTCAAATGTCGTGTGGCAGCCTTAAGAAGTTGTTCCGTACTTCACTTTATTGTTTTTTCTGGTCCTTCGGGATCATTGATTCTAAAAAGAGAAAATATTGCCGTACAGTAAAAATGTTAAAAAAATATATGACTGATATTTTGACAAATGTAGTAGTATTTATGAAGACTTAAAATCAGCAAGAGGTTTGAACCACATTTGCCACCAACTTCAGAAGTGTATAATAAGGTAAGTTTTGCTTTTTTAGGATGCTCCAGTCCGTCATAGCCTTATCAACAACATTAAGCATGGCTAAATTCTGTCTTTATGCTTACATCACCTAGAGTTAGGTGCTGTTGGACACTGTAAAGTATCCTAGTGTTAATGTAATTTTCTAGTCTTTCCCACTTAAAATTCAAAGTGATAAAGGTGTTAAATTAAATCGATGTAATGGGGTATAAAAGATTATTATAATATCTCATGAATAGCATCTGCGTGTTTGTATGAACAGCCAATACATTTTTCTACTACGTGTACAATATTTTGCTTTAATTGCTCTCGATATATATTTCCTTTCCAGAAAAGTCATCTCTGACCATAGCAGATAGAATAGTCTCATCAACCAACTAGGGACAACGCTTGTCTTTTGATTGCTTATTTTAGGCCTGGCTCAAAGGCCGATGTTGTTTTCAGAGGCTATGTAGTGACTTAACTTCTCGAATATTTCTTCACTCGTTGATTTTTGCGTGCAGAATAATTTCTTATTGCTAATATGAGTTCATCTAAGGTCTACTTTAAACATCATTTCAAATCATGTAGCCATTGTTTTCTATACAAATGATTTGCTTTAGACTCATTTTGCTCATGCATTGCCTTAAACAAGGTCACAGATATAGTTCTAATTTCTTCTGAAGAAGAATGAATTTAAATATTAGAAATATTTCAAGTGAATACTCAAGTGGTACTTACTATCTTCATCTATAACTTACACAAATGCGGTCGTCATGGTATCAAAATTGACATAAGAAGTATCCCTAATTCTGTTAGTAATATGGTAGAATAAACACGTGTTATAACGTGTGTTAATATAAATACATTTACATTAGACCTTCCTTAATTTCGCAACAAGTTTTTTATAGATCTGATCTACTGGCCCAATATGACAATTAAACTGTGATTCTCTGTGAAATAATATGTTAAAACAGTGGGCAGGGTAAATGTGATGAATTAATGAATATTATATACAAAAATGACTTTTAGGAGTGATATACAATTTAACACTGGCAGTGTGAGAGAGGGAAGGGGACATTTTTCATGAAAAGTTTGTTGCACGTATTGATTATCCCTCATGTACAGACTCAATCAAACCGAGTGTGCAATTCTCTTGTAATTTTGTTGTGATTAATGCTTCTTAGGGATCACTTTGTTTCCAGATTTTTAAATAGAACGATCACTGATTACATGTGTCACATGATGATAGCCAATTAAGCAGTTGTACTAAGGTTTATCCCTATATATCAAGAATACTTTGTTACAGCTAATGTGTAACAAGCGACAAATAATCGTTGACAGGCCAAAACGACTTTTATATTCAAGGACCAAAACTAAATATAATTAAAATCATTCAACCGTAAACCCGTTAAATCAGCGCATGTACTCGAAGAACTAATCAAGCCTGTACAGTTTCGTTCACAATGCATTATTATTATAAGAGAAGAAGTCAAGTCAAACTTTTGTAAAAAAAACTACTAAAGGGCCACCACTCTGACAAAAATCATTGACCTAGAAAATGGCGAAAATATGCAAAATTAGAATTTGCACTGACCATTCCTGTAAAGATTTGATAAAATTGCACTAGTACATTTTAAGGTGTAGTCCGGTCAAGTTTTGTGACGGAAGAAAAGACAGACAGACAACAAACGGACAGACAAACGACAAAGAAGTCATCACTTTATGTTGCCACCACTTTTGAGAAATCAAATTAGACTCGTCTGGCTGCTCGACCAATATGGTTTCACCACCTGTTTTCCTTTTCCAAATATATTTCCGCATTGTGTAGTTAAATGTTTAATAATCTATGAATATTGGCATTTACTATAATGACTGTAATATATATATAGTCTGCAAAAACTGAAAGACATACATATGTTTCGAGGTACAATTTACTTTTTATTCGTATAAGTTATTGAATCCACACACTTTTTATGGAGAGGGCAAACGAGAGCAGCTTTTCAACACTAGCAAGATATTTCAATTCAATTCAAAAGTTTATTGCATAAATCATGTAAATGCAATGCCTATAGAACAATACAATTTAATATTTCACAGAGAGTATATAAAATATTTTCAGAAGAGATAAAAAAAATGAATTGAAATCAATTTTAACAATATTGTCGCATCATATAAAAACAAAACTGACCGTATGCTAGAAATGATGTAGAATATGTTAGTTATGTGTTTCTTTTTCTCATTGCTGAGTAAATGAATCATTCAAAGTTTTACTGGTTGTGGTGGAATAAATAGTTTCAAATCTATTAATTTTTGGCATATTACAAAATATTTATGTTTCTTTAAAATCCCTTAGGGAAAGAAAAAAGTGTTTATTTTTAATTATATAATTATTGTAGGTATTTACTTGCTAAATAATGCCAAATTTAATAGCAAATATGATACCAGATATTTTCAAAGTTTCATAAAATAAAATCTACTAGGTAAAAGTATTTTATATTTTTTTATATTTTACAAGCTCAAAGCTTGTAAAATATAAAAAAAAATATATATATACTTTTAAGTAAATTTAGGCAAACTTTGAAAACAGCCCTCATTGTGGTAAATTTAAGAGATATCTTTAATAAGGTCCTCTAAGTAGGAAAATGGTCAAATAAATGTTTACATTTTATGGGGCAGGGTAACAATTTTATCCATATTGAAATATTTTGTGTAGAAACAATAATTTTTCTCGTGTGATAAGTTATCTGAAAGCTATTATTTGTTTCTTAACAATGATCAATAGAAAAACATTATTCATAATGATGATATTATAGATTATTTAGAGTTTCCCCATTTCTGAAAAAGAACCCTTCTAACAGCAAAGTTTTAGTTCAGAAAAAGAAAAAGAACCCTTCTAACAGCAAAGTTTTAGTTCAGAAAAAGAACCCTTCTAACAGCAAAGTTTTAGTTCAGAAAAAGAACCCTTCTAACAGCAAAGTTTTAGTTCAGAAAAAGAAAAAGAACCCTTCTAACAGCAAAGTTTTAGTTCAGAAAAAGAAAAAGAACCCTTCTAACAGCAAAGTTTTAGTTCAGAAAAAGAACCCTTCTAACAGCAAAGTTTTAGTTCAGAAAAATGTCGATAACTCATAAATCATACGGTAAATTTTATTTAAATGGTGTCAATTAGAGGGTATTTTACCTTAAAACCTTTTCTTATTCAAAGTTATGTGTAAAAAGTGCATATGAATATGCATTCTACCAGAGTTATTTATGTCATTTTTGAATTTTGTAACATTATAAGCAACATTGTAAAAAGTGAAAATTGCAACTTGTTCTTATATATTATTGTTTGTTTTACTAACTAACACGAAAATTTTAAAATTTAAGTCTTAAATTGATATAATATATCGTTTTAACTTCATAAACAGACTTAAAATATGAAGACGTGTTCTACCTTACAAACTGTAAATTATCCTCTATGTAACGATGGTCAATGTCAGTTTATTTATATTATCCATTTAAAGAACAATTATCAGGTCCCAATTTTCTAGACAAGGATAGGTTTTATTGTTATAGTATATGTTTTCGTAATTAAAAACCTGTATTGTAGGTGCAGTTTTATAATTAAAATATGGGATCCAATAGTCTGTACAAAAAAAGAAATATATTTGAACGACAAAAAAGGTATAAACCTTTTTAATCAAATAACTGAGATAAATATTTACACACCTGCCAATCCTTAATTTTCAATCATGATTGACTGAAAATCACAGCAATACAAAAAACAAACCCGACAATAATTAGAATTAACTGTAGGGGTGTCATAATAAGTCGAATATAAAAATCCCGATTAGGCATATTGAAATAAATATCATATTGTTTATCTACTCACCACTAAAGAGGATTGAAAAGCGTTTGAACGAACGTTTGGAATTCAGATTTTAGTTTTCATCAAAAGAATACTGAACTTTTATAAAGGTATGTAATTTCTTCTTGACTGTTTGAACATGTTTTACATAATCTTATTTATTTTTTTCCAAAGATTCACGATCTTCTTGAATAACTAATTTTCAACAAATAGTATGAACAGATATCATTTATTGCATTAGAAAATGTATAATTATTTATTTCTATCAATATATTATGATCATGTGATCAACAGTAATTCTAATGATAACTTCTTTTAACAGATTCAAACAATGAATGCTACAAACACTACCATGACGACAACATCTTTGTATGACGGACACACTACATCATTCTATCATATCGTCATTTCCGGTGTTATTGCCGTGTACAGCATTATTTCACTATATGTCTTCATAAAGGCTTCAAGAATTGCAACAAACATACGGTGCTTATGTAGCAACATAATTTGTCAGAACATTTGTTTTCTCACTATGTTTGCTATTCACAACATGGAAATTGATTCACTAAAGTATTTCTCACGCATTACAGAACAAAGCATAACATTTCAGTTAATAGCTACCGCAGGCTTTTCTGTTGAGAGACTTATAGCCATTAATTCGCCATATGAATATTGTAAATATTTCAAAACTCCTTACGTGAAGGTGTTTATTGTACTACAAGTCCTTTTGAATGTATCAATAATTTGTCTCATTGTGGGCACAGACTGGTGTCATGAACAAGACGTCACTGATTGCTGGGTGTCGTCATCAGTAAATGTAGCATTAACAGCCATATGCTTCTTCTGCAGTTGTAGAGCATTGGTCATTTTCAGAAAGACTTCATTACGAGTGCATGTAGCGTCCATTAACATTACACGCAAGATAAGGAACATAAGCAGGGCAAAAGCGATACTATCCGTATGTTGTCTTTTGTCCGTTGTACTCCACGTTCCACTTGTTGTAGAAAGCATGATACAAGAGTGCAAAGAAGTACACATAGAACATCTGTACACCGTACAATTTCTGTTGCTGAACTCCGCTATTGATCCCTTGATATACTTCTGGAAATTTCGAGAATGCCGTCTGCAAGGACTGACCTATCTATCCCTTGTATTTCCTTCAAGATTCCTGCAAGAGAGAGTTCAACAACGACGTATTTCTGTCTTAGAAATACATGTAATACAAAAAAAAAACAAATCTGCCTCAAAATGAAAATGTAACTTATTGCTAATGACATGTATTTCTGTGTCTTGAAAAATGACTGTGGTACAAATGGAACTGTTATAACATTTTTGTCTTAAAATGTATACATATGGCTGACCTCTTGTGTTTATGAAATATACACCAATCTTTTATATTATTTTTATTGTTGCATCGGTTAAACATAGCGCATATTGAACAAAATTTATTGAATAAGTTAAATAAAATGTATTTTATTATGTTAGTCAGTTGCTAGCGTAATGTTATTTTATTCAACGAGCTAAAATATATAAAGAAATTAGTAATGAAGATACACAAATATAATAAATTTATTATCACATCAAAAAAAAGAAAACAGTGAACTATCAAAATTAATTTTCATTGACGCGTATGAAGTTTAACGTTAACATTTAGCGCGTCTTTACGCTATTCCCGTGACCTGGAAATGACGCAGGGTATGTGATAAAGTTATGTTACTTATATAATTATGTATATTTCTCATTTTAAGATTTGTCGTTTATTTAAGTGATAAAGAATCATGAATAAAAAAAGCACACGTGTCAATTTGTGAGTATAGTCTTTCATTAATAATCCTAATAATTTTAAAGGAGTAGTGCAAATAGTTTCATCTTATATAAAGATAGATAGTAAACTTGAACGAGCTACTCTTGGTAACAAATGAGGTACACTTTTTACCAGATGTATTTTTATTGGCTTTGCTCCTTTGTTTGGTATACATCTCATTGAAAAGTGCTTGTTTATATGCAAGAAATAGTTAGTATTGCTTTGTCGCGAATTTTACAGAAATTTTCATTACAACATATACTTACCTATTCCAAGACAACGTTTTTCAGAACGTGTACTATATGATTAATGGAGGCAATTTATTCGTAAATATTCAGAAGATTGGTTAAAATATCGACAAGTATAAGGATTGCCTTTGAGTTTTTTTGTAATTTTAACAATAAGGACCTAGTCATATATGTTTACTAACTGAAGCTTTTATAAAAAAGGCCGAAAAAGTGTTGTAAAAAAGTAAACCAATGTATCCCGTTCTCTATGTCAATCTGCAAACTGTTTGCTTCAGATTTTGAGTTTGACGAACCATTTTGCATCTGCAGTAAACAGGCACACATATTTTTACAACCAGTTAAGTCTATATATAGTGCACCTATGGTTGCTTTATTTAAAAATTGAGGCAAAATATGTGTACTTTGATCACTTTAAGACCATTTTGTGTAACATCTGGTTTTTATTAATGATAATAAATAAAATTGGTCAAAATAAACATGTTGAAAAATGTTGATTGCAAATCTAAATCAAAACATTTTTTTTCTTTTTTATCATAAGCGCCATGAATGTTGCTACTGGTTGCAACTGGTTTTTAAAAACATATGTGATTAAAACAAAGATTAACGCAGAGCGCAGTCCCCACTGCAACCCTAGCCACACTGGCAGGCGTCATAATAGGCGTCGAACACAAAAAATGGGAGAGGGAAAATAGGCTGGGAAAGGAGAAACGGAAAGGGTATTGCGAACAATTGCTACAATTATCAATTTTATAAAAAAACTATACGAAATACAAAACCGAAAGAGCTTATACAATATTTGATTTAAGGGACAAGGATGTACTGAAAGGGAATGGGGTAGGGGGTGTATGAGGAATAAGGGGAAAGAAATATTACCATTGAAAACAATTGACAAGATATGACATCACCGGATTGAACTAGAACAATACAGTTCAAAAGGCTTTAAGAACTGTAAAAACAACATTTGCCTTCACTTGCGTCCGTCAGATGTTATCAAAAGAAGAGTACGTAATGTCAACTATAAGAGTTGAACGCTTAAATTGAAAAGTTATATGTATATGGAAGTTTCCTGATACTAATACAATCAGGGAAGAAGTTCTTCTATATAGATCTATTTATATTGTGTTTATAACTCAATTTCCTGGTCTGAAAAAGCTCATCAGCATCTGAGAATTTTCACAAGTAATTAGTGACATTATTAACCAAACGCTGAGCTTCCATTTCTTCTATACAAAACTCTGAAATAACCTATGCAAGAACTCAAAGGACGCCCAAAACGGCAAACTTAAAAATGGTGTACTCCCGTTTTGATTGTGCCTGTTTATGGACGGTAGTAGTAAATGAAATCTACCGTCTTCGCCACAGCCACATTAGCAACGGCTTATTCAACATTTGATTATGAAGATGGTGAAATTTTCACATGTAAGAATAAAAAGTATGAAAGGTAATTAATAGTCATGCATGAGATTTGGACGGTTAGAAATTTTATACCCAGTGATTATATTTCTAAAACTTGAAACTTCTTTCTTGTATATACATGCATTTTAAATATGGCAACAAAATCAGCTTTTCACTCTCCTGCTTGACAAGCAGAAAACAAAATTGTAACATTTATCTTGGTAGCGGTATCTCAGGGAAAAACGATCTAAAATTTAAACACAATACCCAATGAAACCAAGGAAACGATTGGACGACAGTCACATTCATCCCGTCCAATACCCTACTTTGGTGGAGAGAATCAGTCAAGATTCACAAAGTTGTATTGATTTGCAAAATAAAGAAGAAGAGAAAACAGAACCCGTAAAGAATGCCAAATACGACATAGTTGAAAACATATTGCAGGCTCGGCTTGATAGAGCCTGTTAATGGACGATCTTAGATATTTAAGAACATCTTAGACCATTCCAGAAACAGTTTCCTCTGAACGAATGTTACGTGTCACATCAAAGGTTGAATGATAACCGCCGTATGAACACATCTGCAGATGTTTCTGAATTAAATCTTTCATCATTTTTATGTTTAAACGCCGAAATCTGCTTAGGCGGGAGCTATGGGGCTTGGACGGAAATGCTTTTTCTAGTATCGTCCATGAACAGGTAATCAAAGCCTGAATTATTTCCGATTTTGTCGTTTTAGACTTTGTTTAAGCATTATGCTTTTTTTTCATTTTTACTACCACAAAACAACGAACAAACAAGACTAGATACGTAAGAAGCACATGCTGTAATTATTATGATTAAGAGCAATTAAACCAGGTTTTCAGATCTTGAATTTACGCACCCCTTTGCTGAAGCAATAAATTAACATGTAGTACTTGGTTCTAAAGAGTTATATTTAAACCATAGAGACCACAAGAATAACGTTGTTATGATTGCCCTGATTAACTTCATAATTCAAAGTTTGTCTGTAGTTTTCATTGAACAACAGTTTCATGAACTTTTGACTTTCCTGTTTGTATTTTTGCTGAAGATTCTGTAATTAAATTGAACTATATACATATAGATGTTAAAATAAATCACATATGTAACAGAATGTTTTGTTTTACTTTATTTTCACCTCTCTGTAAATGGCATAGTAACCTTGCTTAAAACAGCTCTCTTGTAAGTATATACATTTACTTACGGTTTGTTTCTACAAATGATCGAACTATCTTTATAGATCTAATTCTATACAGTTCTACTAAATGTTTTCCGGGATCCTGATAATTGTGTTACCCGACCTACCTCCAGAGCACTTTAAGTACTCATCACAGTTTTTATTATTACACGTTGTTTAATCACATAAAATTCCGATTATCTTTTTCGCTAGGTGACGTAGTTATGAAACGTCAGTTAGGATACTAAATATGATTTTAATAAGATTGCCCGTCTTCATTGCCCATAGCCACAGCGAGTATTAAACTCGGTACTCTCTTGAAACAGTACTCTTTGCACTGTTCATTATCTGCTTAAAAAAATCTGCTAAAGACAAAAATCAAATTAAAATGAATGGAGAAATTTCCTGTGAAAAAGTAGTATACCACGTAACACTTTAATGCGTTTGCTAAGAGTTTTTTTTTTCTTCATAATATGTCTAGGTTTTTAATTACTGCATGTCCATACTAAGCTACACAATATCGAATTATGTATTTTTTAGGATAGCTGTTATTTACAGTTGGCACCAGAAAAAAAAAGAAACTTTAAATAAATTAAATTGTGGGCATTTTTTAAATTGTCATTAATTGCACTGAGGGTAAGTGATAATTTTAAAGGAATCGGGTGTATTCTTTTGTATCCTGGTTCTGATTCAATATTGCTCATATTATTACATATCAGATGTTATTTTGGGTGGTAGGGCTTAAATATAAATTGTTGTCAGTCTTTATTATTTGGAGCAGTGAATGCAAACTGTAAATTTCTTCAATGTGAGTATGTCATATTTTCTGAAACAAATGCTGTACAACTTGTTAACTGCTTGTGTAAAATATTTTGAAATATTTTGTTTCGTAATTTGGACATACTGAACTTCAAAATAGCTTAATAGTAAGATTATTATTTAATGATGCAAAGTTTATGGACCGCTTATTTGATATTCACCGAGGCCGAAATGAGTGTCTTCGACGGGTCAGTTGCACTTGTATATGCTTAACATGCTGGCGTCTGTATGTCTGTATGTGATTCCTTTCAATGTGTTGCAGTCGGTGTTGATACGTTTTCTAGATAAGTAAAGTGATTTTTATGGTACCACCTATTTATATGGATATTTAATGAAAAGTCAGACAGTGCTTATTGGTTACAATTATGACTACGTGTTAACTCAAAACAAAGGTTTCGGCGCCATGTGACATAAACTGTGTTGACCGTAAAGCCAAACGAAACAAAAAGTTTAAAAAAACAAATGAAGACTTGACATCGCAAACAAACGAATCAAGGTTTGACATCGGAGATCTAAAGCCTTCTGGTATAAGTAAATTTTCAGCATGTTACAGAAATAACAATATTTACGTTCACCTTCATGATGATAATGGATCAATGTAAAATGCCTGCCTGTTGTATGTTATCATTACAATAACCATGCGAACTATCACCCAAGACTCGGGTTATTTTTTGTAAAGAAATGCGTTTATTAATATAGTTATTCAAGAAAAGCCTTAAAATTATAATTTTTAAACTAATTTTAGGTTGCGCTGTGAATATTACGGTTCAGTTAAAAACATAAGATGCACATGCCCATGTGATTAAAAACCATAACTTTTCAAATCTAACCAGTCGCTTACAAGATGAAGGGAAACAGTCCAAAAAACTGTATAACCGGTTCCTATTCTACAATATCTTAAATTTTTATAATGCCAAGTGTGTTTTTCATCATTAATACTTGCACTGATAATTCATAGTGTCGTTAAAACCGGATAAACTGTTATCACTCTAGAATTACGATACACTTCTATCTGATTACATTTTTTAACAAACAGCCTTGTATTAATAACTTCACTCCTTTCACAAATACGGTATGGGACCTTAGCATAGGAACTCTTCAGTTATTATTATAATAACCTCGAATTTAATGCGGATTGAAAGTAGTTTTAAATCTCTGATAATGTATAATGAACGTATATATTTGACATTCAAAGGTAAAATTATGATTAAAAAACGATATTTCATAATCAATTTTAAAATGCCCACTGATGGACACTATAATACAAATCTGAATAATGTCTGCAGGATGATATTTTGTATTTTTCTGTTTCTTCAACCATTAATATAAGCACGGTTTATATTTATATCTATAGTTTTACTTAATTTAGATGGCCTTTTACTCGATACATTGGAATATTCTTCGTCAACAACTCCCAGCATTAAAGTATTATATGTTTACATGCGTAGGTTGTACTTAAATACCGTATCCGTTCTGTATATTCTTACTATTGTGTTCGTGGTCCCTTTCCGAAGGTTGGCGGAAAAGGCCGAGAAAAGATGCCATTTGGGCGAATTGTAAACAATTATTTGAAGTGCATACTGGTAATCCGATCGATATTAGATAATATATTCAACCTATTATTTTCCGAAAATCAGTTCCGATAAATATATTTTGTACATAGATCCTATCCACTTTTTTACTTTTTAATTAATAACTATTAAACATAACTAAAACACTTTCGTCGTTTATTATTATTAAGAAATAAACTATTGGTTAAATGCATATAACATGAAACGCTTTATAAAGAAGATAGGCTTTAACTATGAGGAACATGCATTTTGAACTGTGTCGTAACAATATTGATTTTCAAAGCGGACGGAAAATCCAATGTTCTATATTTGGATGAGCAACGATTGATTAGATCGTGTCGCACGCCAGCGGAATGACTGAAAATGATATAACACCTTTAAGGTAAGTCATTTACCATGTTTGTTAGTTTTTTAATTGAATCCGGCTGGTAACACAGACGTTCGGCACATCTGTCTTGCCAATAATGGTCAAATTATCATAAAATAATTTTGATCATGATTAAGCACCATTTTACTATTATATAATATATATATTGACAAAGTGTCGAACGTCTGTGTCTGGTGAGTTGGATCGTGTAGTTGATCTTTTATGGTATATAATAAGTCGCTAACACGGTCATATAAATATATGCACATGTAATTAATGAAGTATCGAGGAATCGACTTTCAACCATAGTTAACTATGAGATTTTATCATTTAAGCTATATCTCCTTTTAAATCTAAATAGCCATATTGAGCGGAAGTAATTGATTTGCATTGTTACAAGTAATTGAAACGTCGTGACAGAGTAATTTGGCATAGCTTAATGCCTGATTAATACCTATTTCACTACATAAAGTTACACAATTAAGAGTACCAGTATTTCAATGTCGTTTTAGCAAAATCTTGTCTACTATGCAATTTCTGCCACCTTGCTACTTGGCATTTTTCCAAAATGGGCGTTTCACGATGGCTCCAGTCGTTGAATGAATTACAGTGCCTTGCAAGCAAATGTTAGGCTAAAGTGAGATAATCAATCGCAATCAATGAATATTATCATAAGAACAAGAAATAAATCCAAAAACTGTGCCAAAGCTAAAATTCAAAGAAATTCCCAAAATGTTTTCAGATAGTCGGTAGATCTAGTATTACTGTAAAGACAGACATGAAGACAGCAGAAATTGTAAAAAAACAATTTTAGCCAAAGAATTAGTCATACATAAAGTTAGATCTTGTGCTAAAACTGCTGATAGGTCCTTAAACTAAAATAACACTTAACGTTATAATGTTATTTTTACAAATAAAGATCATTTATAATTATAAACAGCAATAAAACATGTTTTCATCTTTTTATCTTGTGTTATTATGATTTATTTCTAAGATGACGGCAATTTTCTTGCTAATTTGTTAAACTGAATGAAAGATATTTGTTTATCATGTTCATGTTGTCAAATATCCGTTTCTTAGAAAGGGTGACAACTTAGATATGCCGTATTCCTAACATAGGTATTAAAGACGCTAATACTTGTTTGCTGCTCCCCATTATGCGGATCCATAATTTTCTTGATTATGGTTATGGTTATTTTTGGGACATTATCGCAAAGTGGGGAGGAGCAACCGAGTATTAACCTATTAAAGTAAATAATAAGCTAATATATGTAAGACGGATAACAAAGTAAACGCTTACAATGAAGATTAAACATTGCAGTCAGGTTATTACTTAGTTACTTGTTGTTGTTTTTAGCTTCAAACTGTATACAAATGAAAATGTTATCACTGATGAACGAGTTAGACTGTACAGATAGCTGTACAATATGGTGCTCTAATGCGGCCATCGTTTATTCGCATCGGCGACTTCTAATATACTTTAATACGCAAAACCGACGAAATCATACTTTAAAGCGACGAGACAATACACCAAAGCGACGAGACGATGAGCCAAAGCAATGATGTTTACGGAAATGAGTTAATATTTATTTAATTAAGGAAAAATGATAATTCACTTATATAACTTTAAATTCTTATTATTTTTTTAATGTTTTTTTAGACATATATCATGGATACCCCGTTTTAACTAATGATGTATAAGTAATTAAAAATCACAAATGCATGGAAAATGTATTGTGGAATTCATTGATATAGGTACATTATTTATTGAGACGCAAAGATTATAGCATTCTTAAATATTTTTATAACCATATAAGGAACGCTGTGTTAAATAGCTGTTTAATGAAGATAAGTCCCTATCTGTTTAGACGCTACAAACAGCGGCGTTCCTTGCAGCGCCGCTCTTGTTGTTATTATCATGTGACAGCTAATAATAATAATTTTTCTTTCCTAGAAGGTTCTCTCGCCACATTAAATACCATTATTTCAGTAAAAAACATCAATATTCACCACGAAATATTTACAGATAATATATAATCAGGCACTTTGTTTATAGATGCAAATATTCTTTCATATGTATGCAAACATTTTATTTTCAGGACTAACTGTTAATGTATTATAAAAGGTAACTTTAAACAACCAACAATATGGAGAAGTCGCAACACTTTCATAGAGCAGTTGAACTAAATTTTTCTGTCGGCTCAGAATGTCTGCGTTCGCTAGTACAAAAATACCTTAGAGACAAAGGGGTAACATTAGTACAACACATTCAAGAGCCTCATGTCAGACAATGTCTTGGACAGTTGAAATTGTTTCCAGATCAAAAACAGATCTTAAATGGTCCAGATCCGCAACTGAATGCTATGGATGTATCTTTAATTATAATTTTACTTCTCTATACATTCCCTGGACAATTGACAGCAGCAGACAAGTCCTTTGTGGAGGGACTACGTGAAAAACGGAACGAATTGTCACATCAACCTAGAGCAGAACTCAATGATGATACCCTGTTCAAAGAGTCATGTCACTTTATACTTCAAATCTCTAAATCTATCGATTCAACATACAAAAAGAACGTTGTCAAACAAATAAATGAATTGCGAAGGCGGGAACTTGTTAACACGTACAGCAGTTTAGACAGGATACTTATTAATAATGACGTATACATTTTAAAGTTAGTAGAAGGCTGTTGTACAGAACAAGGTGAGCTTACTTTCCATTTATTCCATTTACTTTTTTTTTTTCAAATAATTTTTTTTTCCAAATTAATGAATTTCATTGTATTCTTAAATAAGAACTCATGGTATTCATGATCTAAATTAGTTATAATCATATCAGTTTCTCTTGTTTCAGAATATTATTGCATGGTTACATTAATACTTATATTTGTTATTTTATCTTATAAAGGGGACAAGGATAATGAGCTGCTGATTAAATTTGGCCTCACAAAATGGATTAAGCAACTATGTCGAGGGATAGACGCAGCGGAATTTTTAAATACTTTGAAAAGTCAGAACATTATAAGCAACCAAGAGAAAAGAGAATTTGAACAAGAGTACTCAAACGGGGGACAAATAAGGCGTCTAGTTCTTTACATGGTGAATTGTGCCAGTAAAGACAATCTGTACAAAATGTGTCGATGTTTGAGACAGGTTTCACCTCAACTTGCAGATATTGTCGAAAACTCTGAGTGTGACGGTCAAGAAATTGGTATTCCATGTTTGTTTACACCTCTATATAGATTACTTCTTTTGTATGACTTAATATGTTGGCTCTTTTTTTCTTTTTTCTTTTTGTTTTTTATTTTCTTTCTTTATGAATAGTAGGGTTTCTACTCTTTGATTATCTACTTTGTCTGAACTAATTTTGCTAACAAATGTTTTTATGTAATAGAAAAAAGACCTTGTTAAACTGATTATCGGTAGTGGAAATCTTTTTAAAATATAACTTTCTAAAATAAGTGTACTTTGAAAAAGAAGTTGATAAAATCAAACCTTCTGATGATAAAATTGTACAGATATGCCATATTTTGAGATTTTTTCTTTATATGCAGAGCGGTACTTGAACATGGAGGCAAAAGAAAATGTTAGAAAAGTTTTACAAAAAGCTTTGAAAATCTCTGTAACGAATGTATTCCAACAGAAGAAGTTCACATTTACGTAGAGGAAACCGTTGGAGATTTGGTCAACTTCGAAATTGTAAAGGATTGTTTACTAATCGAGTTTCCTTTTGTACATTACACGTCTCCTGACTGTAGGTAAGTGCCGTTAGTTTTTAGATTTCATATATATATAATGATGACGAACAAAATCACTGACTAGTTAAAAAAATAGCATATAGATTAAGCACATTGATTGGGCGAATTCAAAATCAAGTTAGATTTGAGAATTACTGATTCCAATATCGTTTAAAAACTGACCATTGCACACTTTATAACACAGTTTATTATATTTCGTGATAAGCAATATTTAACTTTTGGATGCCTAAAGGTTTTATGTGGACCACATTGTCAAATTTCTTAAACGATGAAAATTGTCTGCTGCAATCTTTTTATGTTTCTATATTAATCTAAGCAATATCTGCGCGATTTTGATCTGTGACAAAAAAATATTTCGTTGACAAAAATTAGCTGAATTCTTCCATTTAAAAGCTTCAGCGGAGTGACATGGAAAAGAAATTTAACGACAGAAATTGCAGTAAGCGAAACAGGTAAGTTCTATTGATGGGTTTATTCATTTCTTGTTCTTTATATGTCATAGATTTATTTGTAAAATAGAAATGATGCATGTCGTGAAAAGTTCAATATCTAAATGCATATATCTTTAGTAAGTTTTGTTATTTGATAAAATATTGAAATTATTTTGCTTAATTATTGAAGCATTATAAAACTTCCTTCGTTTTAACGTATTATCCATATAAGGGCAGTTTTGAGCAAGGCTATATCTGAATATTCATATTACCTTACTGTTTCAACAGAAAAGGAACCTAATTTTCATGAACTTTCTTGCGAGGAATTCGCAGATTATATCGGCAAGTATTTTAACAAACGAAGGGCAGTACTGGAAGATATACTCCGAAATGCAATACTTGATGAAAGTTTATCAGCAACAACTTTCGTAGCAATGACTCAAGAACAAATGGAAATAATATTTACGCCATACTTGGGTTCAATAAAATATGGTGAAGGTATGAAGATGGATATGCAAATGATACAGAGTCAAATTAGAAAATCTGTCACTGAAGTAAATGTCAGCGAAGATTCTGTAAACGAAACTTTAAGAATATTTGACTCACCAGTTGGGAAAAAACAGTATAAGATTGCCGTAGTAAAAGCTTCGACAGGCAATTTACTTATTCCTCGACATGAATTTGTAAACGTGTCACAGTATAGAAAACACTTTATACATTTCATCACAAAGGATGTTCTTCAGTTTACTGCTGCTTGTATGAACGGTAGGCAGAATGGCACAATCCATTTCGGAATCGTACCGTTACAGAACGGATTAGGCAAAATTATAGGGATTCCAAAAAACAGCTTCAACGACATCAATTTGAATGAAGAAATAACAACAACACTTACTACATGTTTTGGGGAGAATGTTTCAGCTGCAAAACAATGTATTCGTCCTGTTCAGATAGTTCCAGTCGAGTCAGGTACCTATGTTATAGAAATTGATGTGGTACCGTTTTCTTGTCATTTAAATCCACAAATGTTTTATATAACATACCCACCAAAAGGCTGTCAATGTAGGAAGTACTTTATGTTCGACAGCAATGAAATTGTTACCGTTAGTAACACAAAACTTGACGATGTGTGTGATGCTTGCGTAAAGTTATTAAAACATAGAGAGTATTTGGAGGATAATGCATTGGTTGATGAAAAGAAGGGATATGGTATTCAGAGCAAACTGAAAAAGTTGTTGACAAGAGGTAATAGATACGTGAAGGATGAACTTATTCCAATTATTATTTCTGGGCGCATTTCGGGTAGCGCAAATGAAATGGAAATTCGACAAAAATTAGATATTGATAGAGTATTCTCTTCTGCAGAGCTTGTTCTTGACTTTGATTCATCGATTAAACTTCGTGATAAAGTTGAAGGTAGTAGATCCAAGTTTTCCAAGTTTTTAGTTAAAATAGCTGAGAACCTTTCAGAAGTGGAGCAAAAGACACAGATGCTTGATAAGGCTGACCCGGCACCACCTCTTCTAACATGGCTATACTGTAATGGCAATGACGAAATACAGTCACCACCTTTTCGATTGAGAGAATGGATGAGAGAACGATCTAATGGAATAAAAGCTTCCCTTTGCAAACAAAGAAAAATGATACCAAAGGACAGGGGAATTTTGATTTTTTTAGTATTTGATACCCCGATGATATATCAGGACCCTTTGTTTGAAATAGCAAGAGATGCTTTACTCTTTACATTCAGAGGAGAGTGCCTCATTATAAGCACCACAAACGAGCACGTAGCGTATCTTAAACAGGAAGTTTCCCGAACGCTTGACGATTCCGCTTTGGAATCGTGTTTCGTATCGGGTCTAGTCTGGGATGAAGTTTCAACGGTTATGAAGTCTGTATTTCGTGTAAACGAAGATGTGGTCTGCCGCCTTCCCTGTAGTAATGGACATTTGGTAGAAATGACTGCGAGAGAAAAGGGCGAGCTTAAATTGAGCGATATAGAAATACTCAGTGGAGAACAGTGTATTATGGAAGAGGAAACAATGGGCGATCATGATAGAAAAGCAAAACGACGAGAGTCTCAAGAGTTGTTTTACAAAGGAGGCTCAGTGTCATGGTGGAATTTCTATTACAGAAATCAAGTTGGTAAACGAGATCAGTTCGAAACACATAAAAAGGAAATCAAAGAATTACTATCAAATGATAAAGGTGATGACATAGTGGAAATTCACGAGATTGAACACCACCCTGGTGCTGGGGGAAGCACTCTTGGTCGACATTTACTTTGGGAATTTAGTCAGTTCAAGGGTGATCCTGATTCAGCCTATAGATGTTGCGTAGTACACACTATTACAGAAGAAACTGTTGCCCAGTTAGACAGATTTCGAAGCTTTAAAGATATAGATGATACAAGGCCTTTCATTGTTCTGATAGATAATGAAAGTGAGGAAAGTATTATATTGTTGAAAACAAATCTCTATGAGTTAGCATATAAAATGGCAACCCCTGGCAAGCTGTTTTGTTTACTCATTCTTATAAACAGAATGTCGATAACATATGAGAAAAGACGAGGAAAACATCTCTTAAAGCATCAACTAACATATAGGGAGAAAAACTGGTTCGAAGACAAATTCGAAGAAATGGAAAGAAAAAATGACTATGATGTGAACACCCTGATTGCTTTTAACTGTATGCGTAATTCTTTTGATGAAAAATATATTCATGAAACAATACAAAGGATAATGCAAGGGATTACGACGTCCGAACTCGAGGTTCTTAAGTGTCTTGCGCTTATAAGTAGTTACGAAAGTGACACTCCGATACCCCAAAATATATTTGACAGAATGATGAATAAGGAGTTTGATTTAGAACTGATAACTCGGCAACCTTTTGGAATAAAACACCACATCAAAGAACTAGACAGACTTGCAAAACAAACACCAAAAACATGGAACGTAAACCTTACAGATGCAATGCAGCTTTTATTGACTAAGCGTGATCATGAATCATTTTACCACAGCGGAGTTTGCATAGTATCCAAGCTTCTAGCAAAAGCAGTTCTATTTCATATCATGGACACAGAGAATATTTCGCTAGAAGAAGTTGTTATCTACGTATTAGAACTTGTTGAACAACAGATGTCAGAGTCAAACCCGATGTCGAAGCAATTTGTCAGAATCGTTTGCAGCTTGTTTAAGACCAGACAGCCTCTTGATGGTGAAAAAGGGGAAGCAAAGCTAAAGTTTTCTGATTTGGTTCTAGAACTTGAACAAACGATGGAGACAGAAAAAGATGATGACGCAAGACAAAGAGTTATTCGCGTAATGCAGCGATGTGTTGACATTACTGACGATGCAATGGTTGGTCAACAACTTGCTAGATTCAACATTCATATCAAGGAGTTTGAAGCTGCTGAAAAAGCTATTTTACGGTCAATCAGTAAAATACCACAGAGTTCTTATCTTCTTGATACACACGGACAAATATTCAAAAGCAAAATGGAATATATGTTTGAATCTTCATTACGTATAGACGGCAAAATTCCAGATGATACAGCTGCAGCTATAGTTGATAATGCTTTTACAGCCATACTTAAGTTTAGAGAGGGGCAGTCATTGGCCATTAAACAAGATGAAGACAAAAACTGGATATGTTTTCGCATGGAAGTGATTACTTGGCTTACTCTCTTAGAAAAATTCTCAAAATTTTCATGTTACTGCGACAGAAGAAATTTCTTAAATTTCTTAAACGATGATAATTTTGAGATTAATGGCTCCTCCTTTGAAAATATTGTGGCTTTATGTCCTACACTTGATGGAATAAGATCCGGACGAGAAGAACAAAGGCATGTGGATACTTCATTACGAAGTCTACAGGAAAGATTTTACCAAGTTAAGCATCATCTATATCCTATACATTCCGACAAAGATGTACTTTTATTAAAACTACGAGAAAGATTTGAGCGGTTTTACGGAACTACATATAGTACATCACGCTATAAATTCCTGTATGGAATCGGTCTTAAGCCGCTGCAACATGCAAAAGAAAAGGATCCTGACGTTTTAGAAAAACGTGTAAAGGAAGCAGAAGAGAATCTTAGAAACAAACGTTTATCAGAAGTGGATGAAAGAGATTTCCTAGTTTATCTCGGAACAAAAATTATTACACTGTCAAATCTAAATGAAAGAGCAGAGGAGTTACAGGAGGAAGAATATACCAAACTCTTGAAATACAGTAAATATCTGGTAGATATGCAGACTCCAAAAAACACATCAAATAGGCCTTACCTTGAGTCATACCTATACTATGCTATGCTTCACTGGCCTTCAAGGAATAGACTGGAAATAAATCCAGAGAACTTGTCAGGTCCTGTCACATACTTAGAAAAAATGGGAAATTGGGAGACGGCATACGACGAAAATTTCTTTCTAAAATCTAATGAACAGATTAAGAAAAACAGACCAAAGAATTATTTTGCACTTGGTAAAGGATCTCCTGGAAATGACATTATTGACCTCGAATCAATCAGACGACAATGGAAGGAAATGAAAAAGGAAAATGGCCGAAGTCGTAGGCCAGTTTTCAGAGATAACTTTTGGAAAGAAGGATTTGTTGTTGAGCGGTTAGAACGACTTACTGGAATCGTTGATGGAACAGGGCACCAAATTTTACATAAGGTAGCCTAAAATTTACTTACCGAATTCGATAAAATAAAATAATACGTTTTTGAAGTTTGCACAAGCTGATTTTACATTTATACTAGTATTTAATACGTAATGGTTCTTTCTTGAAAAATTGTTATACAATACGATTTCCGATACCCACAGTATATTTCACTCGTGTATGAATCTGTTTTCATTTGTCTGCTAGTATATGAGTGTTAATTGGTTTTAATAACACAGGTTGAATATTCACAACATGGGACACAAACATTTAGGATAAAGACGTATTACCCATGCAGCCAACACAGTAATCGACCGGTGACCTTTGTTTTAGGGTTTACTTGGAGAGGACCAACGGCATTAGATGTTGATGAAAAGGATCGCGGTGGTATGTAATGTTTTAATATCATAATACATGTAGTTTTATTAAATATGTCGATCAATAAGTAATGATAAATGAAGTCTGGAATTTCTTATATGTTGTTTATATTTATTAAAAGGTTTTAAATGGATTTACATTGTATATATAGTTTTTTTTTCGTCGAATAGGGCAGAGAATTGAGACGTTTGTATCTGTTTTGGACTTTGATGACCAGCCAAGTAGCATAGAAACTGTTGCTGGAAATGATGATGAGAAAGACAACAATCGTGTTCAAGGTCATATACAAGGTGCTTGTGGTGGAACAGAAGAAGTTGTTAGAGATCATATACAAGGTGCTTGTGGTGGAACAGAAGTAGGTGTTATAGATCATGTACTAAGTGCTTGTGGTGGAACGGAAGATGGTACTGTAGATAATTGTAAGGAGAAAGAAAACGCAAGACACCGAGAAAGCGTCGATGAATATAAATCGGAAAAAGGTAACATACGATGACTGATTATTGTATTTACTTTCAAAGTACAAACATGTTTAAAACATTGTCTTGAAAATACTTTCAAAGTTTGTTTTGTTTAATAATGCAGCCGTCTATGATGGTTGTGATGATTTAACATACTGTTTGATAGTTTAATACCTTAGTAAAATCCCAAGATACATCCATATACAATCATAGGAAATAATACTTCCATCATGTAAACAAAACAGTGTCCATAGTCATTAAATATTGAGCAGTTGCATGAATTAATCATACGTTATGTTGTTGATACAATTATCTTCAATTACTTCGTTAGGTCTAGCTAAAATAAACTCCCAAGGACAAAACAAGCGACCGCCATGGATGAAACCTGGTAAAAGACGAAGACATAGAAGGAAATAAGAGTTTAAATAAAGACGATTGGTATGGATAAAGTCATCAACGTGAATTCGAATCGCCATGTGTAGGAATTTTGACACAATTCAATTTGTCAAAGTGACATGTGTTATCTATTCTTCATAGAAATATTTTGTTGTAATTGATTATTTATTTATAAATACTAATTAGCTGGGTTTTTTTCTTTCTTTTTTTCTAACAAATATGTTTTAACACTAGTCAAATAGTATTCATTTCACACAATATTAATTGTTGCTTACACTAAGGTTGACTAGTATGTCGTTATACAAGGTGATATTGTATCAATGGTATTCTTTTTAATTTCGATATATCTGTCAATGTCAAACATTATTTTCGATATCTGTAAAAAGTTTATTCTCAATCCTAACAGGAGTTCGTAGTGTTTAATAATTGGCAATTTTATCACCATAAACACGATCAGGTTACTAAAATCACTCTTAATTGAATGTGTTGTTTGATAGACTACTAGTGATTATTGTCATTGAAAAAAAAATATTTTTGATAGTTTTTTTATACGGTCAGTTGCATGTGCATTAAAAAAATGCTAGTTATAACACGGTCATTTGCATGAACAAAATGCCATTTAGGTAATAGGATGCCCTTTATAACTGAATGCTTATATTATGATGAATAGTTATGATTTAGTTTAAATTCAAGGTTCCACTACTAGTTCATGATGTTTTTTTGTGATTATCTTTGTCATAAACTCTCATCTACATTTTTCCATTCCATTTGATATTTTGATGTTTTTGGTTTTGTATTGTTTCTGTTTTTATGTTATGTTTTATGAAATGAGTTGTAATCTTCAGGAACACGATATGTAGATCTACTTATACGAGTACATGTAATAATGTTTTACAAACACGTATTGTGTTTCAATATTTTTACTTACAGATATAAATATCTCAGTAACATATTGGAACTGAATTTTAAAGTATAATCATCGCTATATATGTCAATCGCCATCTTTGCGAAATACTTTTTCGTTGTTTTGTGTTTCTCCTCAGTTTTAATACTCTGAGTTACGGCGTGCATGCTCTATGTTGAGGCGTTTTTGCTGTGCTCAGAAGTACTAGTACTCTGTGTTTGGGCATGCTCTGTGTATGCTGTTTTGAAGTATACACTTTGTTGAGGCTTGCTCTGTATTGTGGCATGTTTGTGCTTGTTGAGATGTACTCTGTGTTGAGACATTCTTTGTGTTGTGTTTAGGCATGCTTTGTGCTGAGGCATCTATGCTCTGTGTTACGGTATTCGTTGTGGTGTGTTGAAATGTACTAAGTGTTGAGTCCTGCTTTGTGTTGAGGCATTTGTTGTGCTGTGTTGAGGTGTACTGTGTTAAAACTTACTCTTTGTTGAGGCATGCTCTGTGTTGTGATGTACTCTGTGTTTAGATTTGTTCTGTATTGAGGTATTCTTTGTGCTGTGTTGAGGTGTACTCTGTGTTGAGGCATGTTGTGCATTGAAGCAGGTTGTGTGTTGAGGCAAGATCTCTGTTGAGGCATGCTATGTGTTGAAGCATGTTTTGTGTGTCGGATATCTTATGCGTTGTATGGACATGCTGTCTGTTGTAGTGACATAACAGTGCTGTGTTACGGTATATGGGCTTATAGAGAAGTAATTGTAATCATTATTCAGTTATAAAACAGATAAAGATATACAGTATAGATATATAGATAGATAAAAAAAATTGCTGAACAAATGTTGTTATTGTTTAATAATGATGTCTCCCCTTACATAATTTTTTATTACAATTATTGACTTTATTTATTACACTTTCTGGGCATTATTTTATTTGTCAGAACAAGTTCTGCTATATATCTTAGCGTGATAATTGTTTTCGATACATGTTGCGTAATTTATTGGTTTTGATAATGAATCGACATGATGTCTCTCAATATGTTAGTATTTGTACTTTATAAGGAATCAAAATATTTTAATCAATACCTACTGCTATGTTGCGTTTTGTGTACGTTTCAGAGATGCATAATCTTCTGATCGTTTTTCATTGTCGGATACCCAAGGTTGGTTTTTTATTGATCAAATATATCAACATTATATTACAGTAGGGATATATAAACATACAACTTTTTAACAAATATAGTTCATACAGCTATTAATGTATTCAAAGTAGAAAACAGATCATATCATAAAAGAAAAAAAATACATTTTTACCCAGGGTTGATTAACATGTAACATAACTTAATGGTTTGGCTGCGGGTATCCGACCATGATCCTTTTTAATCGTTAAACAAAATTTGAGAGAGATACAGAACAAAACAGAAAATACTGTTTCACTGTAAAAACACGTTGTTTCAAAGGTAAAAGTACTTATTCATTGTGCTATATTTCCTTTAATTCTATGATTGAATTATAAATCACGTTGTATGTAATTTATGTTTATTGTTATCACACGGCATATAAGTGAATCATTAGGCATGATGTATATAATGAGTTAATCATTAATTAATGACTGAATCGTTAACTACGTGATATAAAATGATCAAATAATTTATTACGTGGATGTTTTAACCTTGTAGTATAAGCTAAGTTAATCATTAATTACGTTATGAAATTACAAGAAACGTTTAAACATAAAAGACAGAATGTCTGTCTGTCTGTTTAAACATAAAATGTCTACATGATAATACATATTTTATTTCTGTTTTTATATATTTTAAAAACCGTTTGAAATGTTTACTTTTCGTTTGATATTTTTGTTACGTTTTATCGTAAGTTGTTACTTGCCTGATTTGAATAAAGTTTTAAATAAACCATAGAGCATGTCTTATCCGATCATTATTGCAGCATATATGGGTAATTGTTACAATTTAAAATGAAGTTTGAAGAACTTGTGACGACGAAAAAGGAAATCGAAACTTGCATCCTGCGGACCAGCTGTCGATGCCCTTGCAAAAGCCGAAGGGAGTTGCCTTACAAAGTGTGAGGGCCGCCGATAAAGGGTTTTGAATGCATGGGCAGACGATGTGACGGCTTGAAAGGCAGGCACTTTGCTTGGCAACAACAAGCCTTATCTGACCTACCTCTTTATTATTGTCTAAGTTACTGAAAGCTCTCGGTCCCATTGGTCGTACAGTAAAATACTTTTGTGTTTAAATTTAAATCTCTTTTGCTAATACTCTGGATAAATAATCACCACTTCAAAATTAAACCTGCAGGAACATGATTGGTGATATGTTCTTAGTCCGTACTCGATAGCGAAAGCAACTTTTTGTGCCTGAACGTGCGGATGGTGCTTCATTAAAATGAACTAACTGAGCAACAACGTCCCCGAGGAACCATGGTATTCTGAATGAGTGCTAACTGGCAAACATAGCACCTTCTAAAATTATGACAGATATACTTCCATACTTAAATAGGTACAACATGCCTCAGAAATGACTAATTCTTTCTTTCTATAGAAATGGCAAATATGAGTTTTATAACGTTCAAATAACGCTTTTAGGGTATGTTAGATGCTTATCATCTGAAGAAACTAGCGCTGAATGTGAAACTATTTGTCACAAAAGTCGCAAAATGTAAACAAAGTAGTATTTTGACTTCCATACAAGATAATAAAGCACTATAATTGTAATAATTGCCAAAGAAGCAACAGAAGCAAAAGGTGGTTCATGCACCTGGCCAGTGAGTAACTATTTAGAAATTTTAACAGGACAGTTAAGCGAAAGAGCTGTTGAGAAAAAAAGAATAAGGAGTTCTGGGGCACTGTTGGCCCTTATTGATTGGCCTAATTTAACTAAGTACAATGGTACCGAAGGCGCCGCCATATTTGTTATGACTTTGCTCGAATATAAAATTGTACATGTATCTTAGAGAAGCGCAATGAAACAACCGATTTTATTATGATTGTTAGATTATAATATTTAATACATTAATTGCATAAGTGTTTTACGATAACTTTATAATATTAGAAAAATTATCGAAATTAAGCCTCAATTACAAATACTCATTACATGTGGAATACACCTTTGGTTATTATACTAATTGAACCGTATTGATGGGGAAAATATTCCGAACCTTATCTTGCTGCTGTTGACAACTGATTCTTCACTGCAGACTTTAAAAGCCGATACGTCAGTGCCACGTGATAAATCGGGCGACCCGGGTTCGATTCCCGGACGGCGCTGGTCACTTTCGTTGTGATTGATCATGAAATCCTTTCTTCGGTCATTCGCACTGTACCTTTGCTCTTGCATGTGCAGAAGTTTCAGTTACTTGCGAAAGTGAAGGCAACTAATACTGGTAAACTGCTTGACAGTCTGCCCAGGAAGGACTCGGTGGCTGAACTGTGCTCTGTAGGAGCACATTTGTCTCGGAGCACATTTGTCTTACGTAAGACCGATGCGGTCGCATCTGTCCCACATGAGACAAATGGGACCTCAAATATCTACCCCAAAAAACTTATTTGTGTGACAAATGTGCTCCGATCAAGTTTTTTAAGGGACAAGAAAGCACATTTGTCTCATGTGTTTTTAAGGGATAAGAAAGCACATTTGTCTCATGTCATTTTTATGAATTATTTGTCACATATTTCCCCACGGCAGAAATTCTTTTTTACAATCGAGGTTCGCCGTATTACCTCATGTCAATTGTAATCATCAATAGGTTTGCTTATGCTTTCTTTATGAAAACCTAAAGTAAATATTAATTATAATATCTCTAATTCAAGAAATTGATTGGCTTAACCTAAAGGCGTACACTGAAACATACTAAATCCCGTTCACGATGGTACAATGGTGACAGCGCGATGGCACGATGGTACGTTGATGAAAACACGATAGTGCGATGGTGAAAACACAACGGTACGATGGTGAAAAAGCGAGTGTACGATTGTGAAACAACGAAGGCTCGATGATGAAAACGTGATGGTACTATGGTGAAAGACGGTGTTACGATGATGAAAATACGGTGATACGATATGATGAAACTGCGATTGGATGATGATGAAAACGCAATATGTTTTTCTCAATCGTGACAGCGCATCATCGTGATTTCACCATCGTGCCATCGTGTTTTAATCATCATACCATCGTACCATCTCAATTTCACCTTTGTACCATTGTGCATAGCTGTCCAGGGAGACAAAAATGTTACTTATGTCCAAACAGAACACCGTAATCGGTTGATATTGAATGATATTATATCGTAACTCGTTTCGCATCTCGCCGAAATCTCGCGTCTCGCTTCGCATCTCGTTCGTCGACGTGAGACAAGAAATTGATTCCAGGTCATATACCGCTAAGTAGTATTCCCTTTATAGTCTACATAGAATCACTTAAAGGCCCATTATGCCTGAGAAATGCTTTTATTTGTATTCCTTAAAAGCTTTTTATTTTTTGGTATACATTTATAGCTCCAAAAAGGTTCTCATTGGCTAATTACCTGAAGCATTTTTTCATCTGCTGCTTTTTTGCAGTTTGTACACTTGAAGTGATTTATCAATTACTATGTTTACAATTTGCTACTTTTATATCACATCATTTCACATTTATCGGGTCATTTATTTGGGTTACAAGCATCTAACTACCTCAGAATACTAATAAATTCATACTTGCCCTATCTAAAGAAGTAAAAAATTATTCATTTCTGAAATCTCGTGGTACGGGATACTTCGACATTGCGAGATCTCGTGTTACAATATCGTGCCTCGCTTCTTGTCTCATTGAAAAGTCGCGTCTCGCCCGATTCTGAGTGGCCCGATATTCCTTAATTATGGCATCACCCGGATTATTTTAGAAACTCATGCGTTGTAAGTGCTTTTTTCAATGGCGGATCTGAAAGCCGCAATTCTTGGAAAATGACTATTTTTTCTACATATATTTCTGATGAAAACAAAATACGTGTGTAAATGTCTTCTTATTTTCTTCCATAGATCATTTAAGGGCCTCCGTGGCCGAGTGATTAAAAAAACCACAAGCCCCTAACCGCTGTAGGTTCGACACATACACGGGGCGTCGAACTATTCATGCGAGGATCCCGGTCAGGTTCCAAATGCGGAATACAGATCCGCGTGCGCATGTAATAGCTATCGCGTGCGCACGTAATTAATAAGAAAATTCTATGTCCCCTTTATGCCACCGTAGATACTACCTTGTTTTGCTAAGAATATTTCTAGTGCCATAAATCATTTATAAAACTTTAAGCATTTAATATAAACGTATCACTAATAACGATAAGAATAGACTTGCTGCATATGTGTTTAGGTATTGATGCTGCACTTGTAGAAATTTTCATTATGACATGCAGAACAGGGATATTTTTTAAGGAAGTTTTTGACTAACTGGAAGTCACTTAAAAACGGTATTATAAAAACAGAAAACACAGAACAATGGCTGGTTATTACCTTTTAAGAATTTTATGAAAAACTGTGAGACAAATGTGCTTCGAGTGTCCTTTCTATTGTGTGTCGAACACATCTGTCTCATTTCCAATTTGTCGCAAATATGAATGTTAACGAACACATCGGTCACACTTCGTGAGACAAATGTGCTCCGAGACAAATGTGCTCCTACAGTGCTCTGGTAAATTCAATGTGGCTTAATGCCGTGATCCGGAGTGAAAACTACCACCACCACCACCACCTGATCATAGTCTGCACTGCTCGCTATTAATTCAATATTAATTATAAAATAATTCTTAAGATTGATGACTGTTTTTGATGAACAAGTCTATTTAATACATTTAACGTTGATAGGGTTAATTATTTAATATACGATATTCAGTAGCATTATTTTTATATACATTTTATTCAGTATTTGAACGAAAAGAATATTATATGTTTTTTGTTCCTTCGATTTTTCTTGAAACATGCTTGAAAACGTGTGTGACATGTGTAGGCTTAAACAAAAGATAAGATATGTTTACATACATATATCCATGTTGTCTAATTCATGTAACAAAAACATGCAACATCTTGGAGGCTATTGATACGAAAAATGGAAATCTTAACCTGAAAACGCACAGATGTTTCTTTTATAATTCGATTAAAGTATCACGTGACTTCAAAAGCTGTGATTTGTATCATTTTTAAATACGTATTTTGGATGCGAGTTGGCGCATTATTTATTTAAGAGCGATGTACCTGCGAATTATTGTTTCCCTGTTGGTGATTGTTCCGTATGGGGGTAAATAATGCAATTGTTTTGTATATTCTAGAAGTAGATCTGGATTATAGGGAATAATTCTAGGACGCATATTGTAAGGCATTTAAGTAATAATTCTTTTACAAGCTTGTACATCGGCATAATTCGATTCGTTTTAGATAGACATTAAAAAAATAAGTTCAGATATTTACATTGGAAATATTAGATAGGTAAGAAACGGAGTTAACCGAGTGTATATGACGTAATACATGTACTAGAAGTAAATATTCTTATCGGCAAGTTTCATATTACATGTACTTTATGTCTTCTTTTTGGGTTCAAATCTTACCAGGGACTTTGGATTATCTCATAATTATTAGGAAGATACCCCACGTGCGGTATGTGGTCCTTCTCTGGTGCCCGCTCGTGTAGCCCGAGGGGCACCTGTGGTCAAGTAAATCTGAGTAGTGCCTCTAGAAAGTTATCACTTTTATACCAACCAAAAATATTTCATTAGAAAATAAATAAATTGAAAACGATCCAAATCGCCAGACAATCCTTGTGGGTTATTTTTTTTCAATCATGTTTATTTTTATTATTGCAAAGTTGGAAGACACGTGAAACGTGAGGATAGCTTGTACTGGTCCAGTATCTATGTGGAGTCATCATCACAGGGACCGTTTGTGATAGCCGGTATTCAACCTGAAGGTGAATTTATAATTCTGGAAAATATCTCGGATGAGAGGGTAAGTATATTTATATATTGGTGATGTTGGTAGTTTTCACTCCAGATCACGGCAGTAAGCAACATTGAATTTACCAGTGCACAGTTCAGTCACCGCATCGTTCCTGGCAGGCCGTCAAGTTAACCAGTAATAACGTGATCAATCACTGCACCGTTCGGGAATCGAGCCCATGTCGCCCGATTCACAGTCAAACGCTCTACCTATTGAGCTTACCGGACGACTTTATAAACCAGTCTAGACCACATAAATCTGTCTAGAAGATTATTATATGGTAGTGAAAATATAAATAATTTCTAGGACAAAATGATAACCTATTTTAGATTACTTAATATGCACGATTTCTCAGTAGTAATTTTGCAATTTTCTTATAACAAATGGTAATTTGTTACAAATACACAAAGTTTCAGCAGACGACTAGTCACAGTTTTGTGTTTTTATTTATCTCGTGCGCACGAGACACTATGTCGTGGCCACGAGATACGAAGTCTTGGGAACGAAATAAATAACCAATCAGATTACACCATTTATATGAATTTTCCTAATTAACTAGACATGTTCTATAGTAACTCGTAACTTAGTAACTCGTGGCCACGACATAGTATCTCGTTCCCACGACTAAATTATCTCGTGCCCATGACTTAGTAACTCGTGGCCACGACATAGTATCTCGTTCCCACGACTTATTTATCTAGTGCCTACGATTTAGTTACTCGTGGCCAAGACATAGTATCTCGTGGCCACGACATAGCATCTCGTGCCCACGATATAGCATCTCATGCCCACGACTTAATTATCTCTTGGCCACGACTTAGTAACTCGTGGCCTCGACATATTATCTCGATACCACGACTTAACTATCTCGTGGCCACGACATAGTATCTCATGCGCACGAGATAAGTGAAAACACAAACATGTCACCTTTATGCCACCGTAGACGACAGTCATGATAATTGTTTCATTATTTTTTTATTTAACAGGAATATCTGAATGGCTGGAAAATACAACAGAAGATTGACGGTCGCCTTCGTGAACCATACATGTTTGAATTTTGTTCCATCGCTCCACATCATAAGAGAAAGGTAATCATTTCCCGATATACATTGTTAACATATTTATGTAGAAATCTCGAAGCTTACTTGATTCACTTCCGTGTCTGTTCCGTTGTCTTAACAGTACATGTGTCATAAATGGAAAACATAATTTTAAAGTAAATTGGTCTATAAAAGTAGATCTGTAATACAATAAATAATGTCTCTAGTATTTAGTAGTAGACATTATAACAAACGAAGAATTATACCTAGTGTGAGATACATGATAGGGTATTTCAGATATTTATATTGCGGATAATAAAATGTTCTAGACCAAAATATTATAATTCATGATATAAATGTAAATTTCACATCACTTCACCGACAAGTTTTTCAAGCAACATTTTATAAGTATATCCAAATGATACATTTCTATTGTTTTTTTTATCAATACTTGAAATAATTACAGAAAATGTTCCCACTATAAACCAATCCACTTTAAAGCTACATGCCTCCAGACGAGCCAAAATATTTCACGAAAATCAAACTTGAGAAAAAGGAACTAAGATTCAAAGAAAAGTAAACATATTCAAAATTCAAGAAATAATTTACATTCATTCTATAATTATGCAAACAGTAACTGATTTTGCAGTACATTGTATATATCACCATATTTCTATTGCGTGACTAACGCAGTATTAGCTATTACTGCATTTTCTGACCTATTTTTGGTAATTTACATGGATTTTAAGTGCCGTTTGCAATTTGTAAATAACTTTCTTTGTTTGCATGACAATATTTTACTTTTAATACATTTTGAAAATTTTCATTTAAAAAATAGCATAAATCTGAAGGCATGCTGCTTTAAACGCCTTTATTCAAATTCAAACATTAAAGTGAAATTATGTCCATGCAGGTGTAAATGGTCAGTAATAAAAATAATAATTTGACATTCTGTCATAAATGTGTTCAATTTTATATTTTACGATGAAAAAAAAATAATAATCCACGTGACCATCAGAAATTTCTATAAATATCTTCAAAATGTGTCATTCGCGCTCAATTCTTGTAAAGAACGTGGCAGTGTAGGAGCACATTTGTCTCGGAGCACATTTGTCTCACGAAGTGTGACCGATGTGTTCGTAAACATTCATATTTGCGACAAATTGGAAATGAGACAGATGTGTTCGACACACAAAAGAAAGGACACTCGAAGCACATTTGTCTCACATTTTTCCATAAAATTCTTAAAAGGTATTAATTATGTCCACCTGTATACCGGCTACCAGCCATTGTTCTGTGTTTTCTGTATTTATAATACCGTTTTAAGGTCATTTCCGGTCAGTCAAAAACTTCCTGCCTCTGCATAGGAGTCCTATATTAAATTAAAGAATTTCCCCGTTCTGCATGTCACAATGAAAATTTCTACAAGTGCAGCATCCAGAACCTAAATACATATGCAGCAAGTCTATTCTAATCGTTATTAATTGTGATACGTTTGTTTTCAATGCTTAAAGTTTTATAAATGATTTATGGCACTAGAAATACTCTAAGCAAAAACAAGGTAGTATCTACGGTGGCATAAAGGGGACATACAATTTTCTAATTTATTACGTGCGTACACGATAGCTTTAACGTGGCCACGCGACACTATTACGTGCGCACGCGATATTTATGACGTGCGCACGCGGATATGTATTCCGGATTTGGACCCTGACCGGGAACCTCGCATGAATAGTTCGACGCCCCGTGTATATATCGAACCTACAGCGGTTAGGGACAAGTGGTTTTTTGAAATCACTCGGCCACGGAGGCCCTTAAATGATCAATGGAAGAAAATAAGAAGACCATTACACACGTTTTTTATTTTAATAAAAAATGTATGTATGTAAAAATTACGGCTTTCAGATCCGCCGTTGAAAAAGCACTTACAACGTGCATGAGTTCCTAAAATAATCCGGGTAATGCCATAATTATAGAATATCGGGCCACTCAGAATCGGGCGAGACGAGACATTCCGATGAGACACGAAGCGAGGCACGATATTGTAACACGAGATCTCGCAATGTCGAAGTATCCCTACCACAAGATTTCAGAAATGAATAGATTTTTACTTCTTTAGATAGAGCAAGTATGAATTTATTAATATTCAAATAATGATTTCTGAGGAAGTTAGATGCTTGTAACCTAAAGAAATTCGCGATAAATGTGAAATAATGCGTCATAAAAGTAGCAAAAAGTAAACAAAGTGGTATTTTGACTTCATTACATTATTCTAAATCACTTCAACTGTACTGCAAAAAAGCAGCAGTTGAAAAAATGTTTCAGGTAATTAGCCAATGAGTAACTTTTTGGAGCTATAAAAATATACCAAAAATACAAAGCTTTTGAGGAATACAAATAAAAGCATTTCTCAGGCATAATGGGCCTTTAAGTGATTTTATGTAGACTATAAATTGAATACTACTTAGCGGTATATGACCTGGAATCAATTTCTTGCCTCGCGTCGACGAACGAGATGCGAAGCGAGACGCGAGATTTCGGCGAGATGCGAAACGAGTCACGATATTGTATCATTCAATATCAACCGATTACGGTGTTCGTTTGGACATAAGTAACATTTTTGTCTCCCTGAACAGCTATGCACAATGGTACAAAGGTGAAATTGAGACGGTACGATGGTACGATGATTAAAACACGATGGCACGATGGTTAAATCACGATGATACGATGACACGATAGAGAAAATAATATCGCGTTTTCATCATCATGCCATCGCAGTTTCATCATATCGTAATGTTTGTAAGTTACAAAAACGAATTGCTAAAATCATTTTACAGCAACCTCAAAGATCTCCGTCAACAAATCTATTCGAAACTCTTAATTGGTTACCGTTCCTTGACAGATGTAAATACCACACGGCGGTGCTTGTTTTTAAAACTTTAAATAACATGGCACCGACGTATATGACAGAACTGATGACTTTATCCGACAACAAAATATATAACTTAAAATCTAGGTCACGGAAAGATATTGTATTAAATGGACAAGACCTAAAACAAATTATATTAAAGACACATTTTCTTATTATGGCATGAACATTTGGAACAATATACCTTTAAATATTCGTAATGTTAATAACCTTAAATGTTTTAAAGAAAAATACAAAGCATATCTTGATGTTCAAATGAATGAATGAGTGAGTGAATGAATGATTGAATAAATATATGAACGAACGAATGAACGAACGAACAAATGATGCAATATACATATATGTTTAAACAAAAATTGTTGAGTGCCTGTCGAAAGTATATGAGTTGTATTATTCTAAAAATTACATATTATACATTCATTTTTCTACCTATGAATGTCCTGTTGTTGTTGTTGTTGTTGTTGTTGTTGTTGTTGTTTTCTTTTTCAGAAGGCCACTTTGGAAATAAGATATATATGATTGTTATTGTATGTTCTTAATGTGTAACCTTCTTTAAATAAAGATATTATTATTATTATTATTATTATTACCATCGTATTTTCACCATCGTAACATCGTCTTTAACCATAGTACTATTACGATTTCACCATCGAACCTTCGTTGTTTCACCATCGTACAATCGTTGTTTCACCATCGTACAGTCGTTGTTTCACGTTCGTACCATTATGTTTTCACCATCGCACCATCGCGTTTTCATCAACGTACCATCGTGCCATCGCGCTGTCACCATTGTACCATCGTGAACGGGATTTAGTGTACGCATTCAGGTTAAGCCAATCAAATACTTGAATTCGAGATATTATGATTAATAGTTCACATTAGGTTTTCATAAAGAAAGCATAAGCAAACCTATTGATGATTACACTTGACATGAGGTAAAACGACGAACCTCGATTCTAAAAAAAGAATTTCTGCCGTGGGAATAATGTGACAAATAATTCATAAAAAATGACATGAGACAAATGTGCTTTCTTGTCCCTTAAAAAACATGAGACAAATGTGCTTTCTTGTCCCTTAAAAAACTTGATCGGAGCACATTTGTCACACAAATGAGTTTTTTGGGGTAGACATTTGAGGTCCCATTTGTCTCATGTGGGACAAATGCGACCGCATTTGTCTTACGTAAGACAAATGTGCTCCGAGACAAATGTGCTCCTACATGGCAGTCTTTCTATAATTTAGGTAGTATCGTATATTGTATCGTTAACATTTTCATTATCAATTACTGGTCACTTACCATTATAATTACAAATCTATTGACTATTGAAATATTTTACTAATTCAACCCGTCTTGACAATGAGAAACTGAATATATTGTCACTTTATGTTAAAGTGTGGCTTTAAAAAAAACAAATGTTAAGTTCCATGTGGTCACTGTTAAGAGGTTTTGAATAAAAACCATAAGCTTAAATGTCTTGACCAAACCATTTAGAAACTGGAAGCCATTATATTAATCCACAGTTACAATATATGAAACCATACCGTCAGTGTATGAAATCAAGGTAGCAATATATAATTTTATTTTCTCAATATGATACGAATTCTTCAATATATTGTACCAAAGTAGTCATTTATGGAACTAGATATCCTTATATGAAACCAAATTATTAATATATTAATTCATTTGACAATATATGAAACCAATTTATCAATGTATGGAACCGAAGTAGGAATATATAAGTTGATTATCACATTATATGATACCAATTCTTCAATATATGGTACCAAAGTAGCCATACATGGAATCAGATGTACTACTGTTGTTTAAAATAAACGAGGCACAAAGTTGGTGACATTGCTTTTCTGACTGAGTTGAAGATATCAAATGTACGAATCCATTTTGATATTGATGAAGTTTCTCACAGATAGTTTCTTAACAAATTTCCTAAAACCAAGATGGTATTGTTTACAATTGCTACTGCTACTATGGACCTCTTTAAAAATAATGCTTTTTGTTTTCCTTATTGTATATATATTCACTGAAAAACAATTCCATGGCATTTCGTTGTATTGGGGGTTAATTTTGAAAATGTAGAAGGATATGAACTTTTCAACACGGTGAATTTCAGATCGTTGCTAACAAATGGTCCGAAAATGCTACAGCAACTGATTTTGTTGCCACTGATGTATACACGTGGGGAACCGGAAGTGAAGTCAAAACATACCTCTATGATAAAGATGATGACGTAAGTTACCTCTACAATTATTTTCATATAATTCAATATAAAATTGTGTTTTTAAATAGCACAAATTTACTGTAACTTTAATTCAAGATTCAGATGTATTTAAGTTTAATATAGTATGTTCTTTGAATCTGATTTTTTTTTTCAAAAAGAGTCATATATGAAACAAAGCCACATTGAAATGAAGATTAACATTCTCTTTAGGATAATTTAAAATATTGTTCTTTTGAATTTAAAATTTGCTTAACAATATTAAAACACGTATGTCTTGTTGCAATAACTCTTGATTTCACGTCAGTACGGATAGGAATTAACCCGGTCAACTTTATAGAGCCATTTTATATTAATTAACGATGATTCTATCAAACACACCTTTCGTACAAATTAAAGTCTATCATAATATTCTAATTCCATTCTTATAACATGGTATTTATTTATTTATTTATTTATTTATTTATTTATTTATTTATTTATTTATTTATTTATTTATTATTTCAGCTGAAGGCTAGTCATATTGTTGGCACGGCAACATCGTGAGTCACATTCAACACAGTGTTGGTTTTTATTTAGTTAAAAAAGACAGGAAATAAATACTTACGAACATTGCAAGAATGACTACTTGTGTAATCTTATTTCATATATTAAATTCTAATTAAATAAATTTATGTACCTAATACACGTTTTGTTCTTTGCTTATAACCTCCACTGGCCCCTCACCGCTGTGGGTTCGAATCCCGACAGGGACTTTGGATTCTTTCATGTGAGGAAGCTATCCAGCTAGCTTACGGAACGTCAGTGCTTCTACTCAGGTGCCCGTTCGTGCCTGAAATAATGCACGGAGGGGCACTTGAGGTCTTCATCCACCAGTAAAGCTGGAACGTCGCCAAATGACCTATACTGTGTCGATGTGACAAACAAACAAACTTATAACCTCCGTCTCACTCTTGGAAACATAAATTTTGTTATTTACTATGTTTTATTACAGTATTGTAGAATAACGTAAAATTGAATAAATTCATGAAAAGATATTTACCGTAGTAGATACCCCCCCCCCCCCCAAAAAAAAATCCAACCACCGTCCCATCCACTAGCATTGTCTAAGGGGCGTAACCTTTGCTTCCAATAATGCATTTCATTCATTCATTACTCCCCTTTGACCATGTTCAGCAAAGCTCAAAAACGCGTTCTATTAAAATAATATAATGTTTAAATAATGCTCAAGGCCAATTAATTGAGATATTTATCTTTTATTTGCATTTCTAAACGTACTAGTTTAAAAATCCTAGGGCATGGAAGGTCTCAGTGTTTGTAAATTCACTTTCACATTATATCCTTAAAAATTAGGGATAACTTAGGTTTTCTCTGAACCACTGTTTATTGGAGTTACATCCCTTTAGTTGCCGAATGGAATGCTGTACACTTCATTTCTTTTTTTTGTCTTTATATAAGAGTTTATATCCGTCTTTAAAGGAAAGGAATGGCTTTTGTATGTAATGCACGAACCACGCGAGTGCTTCCAAATATGTGCTTAAGTATGTCATAATAATTTCTAAATAAAATAAACTAGTCTTAGGTTTCTGGTTTGGCACCGCCTAGAATTGAACAAACCAACAATCACAGTCTGCAACAAATTATCAAACTATAAGAGGTGTTGAAAGGGTGACATTGTCGTTGTCTTACTCTCAATCAAAAGATCGTGGGTTCGATCTATTCTGGGGCCACGACCATGCCTCATAATATGTATTTACAAGAGTTCTTCGATTAGTTTTAGGGAATAAAATTTCTTCACCATTTCACAAAAAAAATTTCGGGCAGCAGCCACGATTTTCTAGTTATGAAGCCTAAAACTAATGCAGTCAAAAGTTTTCGTTTTTGCAATCGTAATATAAAGCACCTTCAAGAAATTGTACTTTTTTTCAAAAGCAAGAGACACTGAGGGCTAAATGATTTTTTTCTTTTCTTTTGATTTGACTTTATTTGGTTCGATTAATTTGATTTTCGTTTCGGTCCATTCGTTCGTTTGATTCCCTGTTTTTTATATTACGTGAAATATTCTTATTCCTTATAATGTACTAGTACAACTTGTACCTTAATTTGCATCTAATATATCCGTAAATAATTTGTTTCTTGGCTTTTACAATTCATGTAATATACAAAATTCAAAGTTATAAGTAAAAAAAAATCGGGTAAAAATAGTGCTTTAAGTAAACATGTAAAAAGAAGTCGCCATTATTTCTTCATTATCCATAGAACCTTTAAAGAAACTGTTAAATATGACATAAACTGTCCAACTTACTGTCTAAACATCCATTTTATTCTAACTTCAAAGCATTCCTCCCCCACTAAAAACCTTTCTACAGACGGACCATCAATTTAACTTTTTTTCCAAGAAAATAAAAAATAGAAAGAAAAACAAAATTTAAGTTAAAAGAGTTCGTTTGAAATATGATTTCGTAAAGTCACGACACCCTGTTGCGTAAAGTGACACAACTTGTTAATAAAACGAAATAATTAAAGCAGCTGCGAGTTAGGAGCACGCTATGAATGATGTTATCATTTTGATCTTTCTTATCATGGTCTACAGTTGATAGAACGATACGAGCGATTCAGCTGATAAGCCCATAAACTGGCGGTGTTGTACTGAAGTGGTACCTCTTCACGGAGCTCTGGGACTTCCCTGTGATCCTTATCTTTTCAATGAAGGTGCAAAACATTTCTTTTTTTTAATTCTATTTTTGTAAAATAATTTAAAATTACACTTAGATAAAAAAAAATGTTCAACGAAGAAAGCGTTTTTTTACATACTTTTCTCATGTACCATAAATTTTGTGATTAAAAAAGGAGATTTGGAAAGAGTGTGTGTTATTGTTACCATACCACTGAATTTTCATAAATTTCTCAAACAAAATGCCAGCGGTATTTTAAAGGAACCGTTATTAGTGCAAATTTCGGGGAAAAACTGTATATAAATAATGAGTACCACACAGTAACAAGTACACTGACCATAAAAAGTAGGAAGCAAAATTGTTTTCATTTTCAAATTATTTCATGTGCATATTAAAATAATGCAAATGGGGGGGTTAAAGACAAACGAACATGAAAAGTACATTGTATTGGTTATAAAATACTTCCTAGTTATGAAATATTCTCATTTCTTTAACAATTTTCCGTTTTCTCTCAGTTGTCATAATAAGTAAAAGTGTTTGTTGTTGTTGTTGTTTTTCATATACATTTTATATGATTTAAGTAATTCGGCTGATATAAGAGACGGCAAAGAAAAAAAATGTACACTTAAATGTTCAATATACGTAGATATATAAGAAACAAAACAAAATATTCTAACCGAAGTTGTTCAAGTTGTAATTTGACGTGCTTATGAATATAGCTTATGCGGGTTTCCTTTATTATTTCAGGTTGATTGTTGTTATTGTTGTTTGTTGTTTTTCTTTATAACCGTAAATCTAGTCTGATGAAACAGAACAATATGTCACATACATTGTGATTACAGCGGAACTGTCTATTATGCAGTCTTGAATGTGTCCCGGACAGGTGTACGTACAGACCGACAGGCACACATACATTTCTAGTAACGTGTTATGCATTTTGTATATATATGTAATTTTTGTAACTCATCATCTCAGAGCTAAGTAAAGTTATTCAGATTATGATATGCAACAGTTTGTCAAATGTCAATAAAAAAATTCAAATTGTTCCTGCTGTCTGTCAACATTATATGTAATCATTTCAAAAGAATTGAATAAACAAAGCATATACAGACAAGAGTAATGGTTGTACGATTTGTGACTAATTCTTGTTATTACCAAGACCAACCATCCGACGAAAATCAAACTCACATCTTACACTTTACCAAGTCCAAACCCATGAAATTTATGTGCAGGATGTCGGCAAGACGACTGGTGTCCCGATACACAACAAAAACTTTGGATCATCACAGATTTTATACAAGATACAAAATGTATTATTTAGAAACGCTCAGGTCCCGTTCCGATGTGTTTACTTTAATGTTGACGTCTTGTTTGGAATTTTTTAAGATAAAGCGATTAAGCTTGGAGTTAAATGTGCTAAGACGAATGCCTTTTCAAGTGGGCTGTTGAAAGGTTAAATGCACGCGGAAAACACCGGTGGTCCGTGGCTTTATGGGACATTATATTGTAATGTTATATAAAAAAAGATATTATACTTACATATGTTTTAATAGTGATAAAAATGAAAAATCTTATGTTTTAATGTTTTCATTTTAAAATAACTAACATAAATATTTCAACTTGTGTGCGTTTTCAACTTTTTGTGTTAAACATTGGAATCAGGGTGTTGACGGTGTTCTTTTTAATAAAGATGCAAATTTAATAAATATGTTTTATGATTTTCATTTGTATTTATGTTAAAAAGAACTTAAGATCAACTGGGGCACTTAAAACTGGAAATTATATGTTAAAAGATAAGAAATATATATTTCTTTACCCGATCTGAATCAAAGACGTTTAAACGCTTTTTCATTTAAAGGGCAACTTTGCAGAATTAAACTATTTTTTCCACTCTGATCAAAAAACGGATTAGCGAGGGATTGATCTAAATTTTTGAAATCAATTTATTGACCCAGGCCTTCACTAAATGGTGAACAGATCTTGCAAGAAAAAATCCAGTTGTACTCTTCATTTTTAAAAATATATTTTTTTTATATTTCAATTATCTTTTGAAATATTCTTATATAATTTATCAACAGTAAAATTGTATTGTTTCTATAATCTTATGGTCGGTTTTTGAAAAGGTTATCTGTTATTTAACACACATAAATATTAAAACAATATTAAACAAAATAAAATGTTCTGTAACAAAATAGTAATAAGTGTAATCGTCATTTGCTTTTATGGCTTTCATATAAACCAATTTTGAAGCATTCTTTTTTTAACTGAAACTTGTTTCATGCTTTTATTATATGTAAATTGTATGTCCAATATACTTGTAGAGGCCAGAGCATGAATTATACGTTCCTTGTGAGACCGAGATAATATTATATTGTATCATATTGTACATTTTATTGTATTGTATTGTGCTGTGTATTGTATTGTATTGTATTGTATTGTATTGTACATTATATTGTGTTGTGTATTGTATTGTATTGTATTGTATTGCATTGCATTGTGTTGTATTGTACATTGTATTGTATTGTACATTGTATTGTATTGAATTGTATTGTACATTGTATTGTATTGTATTGTATTGTATTGTATTGTATTGTATTGTATTGAATTGCATTGTATTGAGCATAGTTTATGAAAGATATTCTTGTTTGGTTTATCCATATGTAATCAGAACTCTAAAGAATTGATTATTTTCGGAAATAAGGTTTGATTTAGACATGAAATTCTTAAAAATTTTAGAAAAAAAATAATAAAAAAAACAACCACTTAAGATATTTGATAATAAAAATTATTGGATTATGTACTTTTGTATTGTTTCACATAATAGAGTCAGTTTTACAGACTATACAGTGATATTTCGTGAAGCTATTATATAGCACGTGTAACTGAATATTCTAAAAGTAAAAGGACTCTACAGTCATTTGGTTTAAACATTATCTATTTCAAAATTATTACATATAAATTACAATCAGGATTTAGTTGAAATGTTAGAACTTTCTCTCTCTGTCCATTAATCTTAGTCAAAAATAAATGCCTTGACACCTTTCACATTCAAACGATTAGACATTTTTGTTGTTGTTGTTGTTTTTTTAATGAAAATCTTTATTACTAATGAAATTAGTACTAAGTATAACGTGTTTTAAGTAAACTTACATAGATTTAGATATAATGCACCTTTCTATTCAAATAAAATTAGAATTCAAATTTAGATTTATACTATTTCCGGAAGTGACACTACGTGGACTTTAATTTCAAGTAAGGGATAAAACGGCAATAAGATCTCATATAAAATAAAACTATCTTACAGACTAATTTGTAAGAAAACTATCAAACGTCGAATATAACTTCACGCTCAATTCATTCGTTCAACATGATAGCGTTTTGTGACGTAATCTAGCGCGTGCAATGGCGTAACAATATGGCGCCGGGGAATAAACGCGTTCATGTTAGTTGAAACGAGGCTACATGAAAGAAATGATTGCATGCTTGAAATGAAAATGTAATGAGAATTCATTGAGTGCTGAAAGTTAGTGAAAAGACGCTCATTCCCTTGCGTTTAATAATCTTATTTTAAATATTTCAAATTACGTCATTTTATAACCTAGATTGATATTTACATCACTTCCGTTTCAAATTCTGTAGTTTTCTGAACATAGGCCCCTAAATGGAAGGTCTATATACTATCAACACATTTATTCTTATGATCATTTATGCTTGCTTTTTCCTCCTAAATGCATATGATATTCATTCAGATTGTAATGTTTAAAAAATGTCTTACTCTGGTCAAACTATAATTGTACAAAGGGTATAGCGTGTTCCTCACTTTATATCTTTGTTTCAAACTTATTTTATTCACGAACTATTTTTTTTAAAGATATAGATTTCTACTATGCTCATCCTTGACTAAGATATCTAATCACAGAAATGTATTGAAATCTATGAAATTCCTACTGTATAATAATATATTAGATAGCTGCATTCCCTATTACAGGTCAAGTAAAGTTGGTCATTCCTTAAATAAAAACTGCCAGTTTTTTAAATGACACTATATATTCATATTTTGACCACATATTATGTGTTGAATTTTAAACACAACATATCTACTATGTGTAAAGGCAAAACATGTTTATTTTATTTATACAAAGATTCTGTGTAGCAAGTATCAATATTTCCAAATATCAAATTTGAGCATAGTATATCTTTAATTTTTGACCGAATTATTCCTAATAAAAACAGTATGGTATTCTGACACCCAGTGCTTTCGTTTTAGAAACATGGTTCAAATCTACTTGTTCTCTAAACACAAGTCAAAGGGTTCAGACAACTAGTGCATCATTTCTTGGTGCGTGTGGTCACCCACTGTCCTTTTCAACAATGAATAACGTTATGTTAATTAGCCCTGAAATTTCAAGTTTTTATCCCAGTTAATCGCTACAAAATAGGCATGTAATTTTTTTTATCTAAATAGAAATAGGTCTAAGTAAATCTCAAATTAACTTAATTACATGTATGTGCTTGCACGCAAGGTTGCAATTAAAAGCAAACGTCTGTTGCGCACGAGGAATTTCATGTTGTTGTTGGGTTTTTTTTATTTTGTCACAGCCCAAACAAGTTGCTGTTTTTACAGTGAAATTTAACAAGAATTTAACTAGTGGCAATATTTCAATTGCGTTTGTTATTAAAAAAAATATATATATACATGTAAAGTGTAATGCCGTACATTTTATTTTTCTTTGACAAATTCCAATTTCATCCGTTTTATTACAGTTCATTTTTTCTATCTACAGGGAAAGCAACGTACAATGCGGACATTTAGAAGTTTACGCACATGTCAATTAAATACACCTTCTTTACTTAATTGCTCATAAAGTACCTAAGTTGTTTGGCCACACAATTTACAAATCATCTTAAATTTCTTGAGTTTATTTACAAAAACATTCCACCGTTGGTTCCAAAATAAACAATACGAAATGACGGCTTTGCCGGGAAATATTATCCGAAGTGGGCGGTGCTAAAACCTCCAGCGCGTGAATCAGTCTCACTTTCGTTCGCCGCTGTTACATCTGTCGTCTATGCTATTGGATTATTGGCTGTAAGGCGGTACCTTAGGCTAAAATGATTCCTGAAAATCTCTGAATAAATTGAAATAAGATAAGAACGCCTGATATTTCCGTGATATCATTCTGATTAAACCGTGCAGTCGGTTTAGAAAACGGTAGACTAATCTGCAAGTTTTATCAAAAATCAGCTCTTCGTACTCAGAAAGTCTTTTAGCCAAGATTTTATCAAAATACATTGAATGGGCAAGATAAAGGAAAGAATTTACAGACTTTATTGTAATAAGAAACTTCTAAGCGAAAATAAAAACGATTTGATGGAAAATTATTATCAAGGTGAGTAAAATGCTTTTGTTTTCTTTAATTATGCATGTAATAAAATATTCCGAGTGACTTATATCTGCATGATCAATTCTGGAATGGAATTAATTTATTGTAGAAAGGAAAGTAAGTGAGTAAAGTGATAAAGTTAAGGAAAAATATGATGATAACGATACGGACATGTCAAAGTGGTCTGTATTTCCATGATTACTTGTATCTAAACTTAGGGGAAAAAACTTAACTTCATCTTTCTTATTTTTTATGTAACTGAGAATGCTTAATTATATTGATAAAATAAAGATATCACAACTTTAACATCAAATCAATTAGTGTGTAATTTTGTACGCAAAAGATGTCCAAATCTGAATATGTATGATATATGGTGTTAAAAGTAGATTGAAAAACTTGAGGATATATGTTACAACTGAAATTTATACACGGTTTCTGGCAAAAGTCTTTAAAACATTTTCTTTAATTTGTTGCGCCTTCCTTAAGTATAAGAATGATATAACTTCTGACAAAATTACAATTAAAAAAAAACCTAAAAATGACTGTGACAATCTAATAAAAAACATTTCAACAAATATAACGTTTGAAACGCAGCTTTTTGTTGTTGTTGAGTTTTGTTTTGTTGTTTGTTGTTGTTGTTTTTTCATTAACATTTTTTTCTCAGTTGACTTTCTCTCGCATTATAAACGCAAATTAAAAAAGCGAACCCTTAAAAAATGAAGTAACGAGATCAAAATTTGAAAGTAAGACTCTTGAACTTGATAAAGACCATGATGATTTTTATTATTTTTTATTCGATAACAGTTAATGTCATTTTCGAATTTTGTTCTGCACGGGCGTATGCCGATCAAATTCTGGCCATAAACATATATCAATCTGGATTTCTAAGGTAAAATGTGACTGTTTCTTGTGAATGGATCTACATAGGGCCTTTGATGTTTCCTTAACTCTACTCAGTGAGGGCAATAAATCGCTTATTACTTTATCGTAACATCTACATATGAGCAGAATAGATCCCTATCACCGTGCCACCTGCAAATCTCACGGATTCTGAGATTTCGCGATAACTGACCTATGTTACAATAAACCAGTTTAAGGCCTAAAATAAAAACATCGTTTGTTGACCTCAGACCAGGTTAAAGTTAGCTAGAGCGCATTTAAGTAAAACACGCGAAATTCGTGCAAAAATATGACATGACAAATATCATCACCCCAACTGTAAGAAATTCTGTACAATTTTCTTGTGCTTTGTTAATTGATCGAAGTTAAAGCAATGAGCAATACATAATCAATATTCAATACAATTCAATCCTCAATACTATATAAATTTATTTGTTTATTTATTCATTATATATTTATTCATTTATTTATTTATTTATTTATTTATTCATTTACACTGTAAATTTTTTATTTACTCGTTTGTTGGTTCCTTCCTTCCTTCATTTATTCATTCATTCATTCATATATTTATTCATTCATTCATTCGCTCGTTCGTTCATTTATTCATTCACTCGTTCGTTAGTTAGATCGTTCGTTCGTTCGTTCGTTCGTTCGTTCGTTCGTTCGTTCGTTCGTTCATTCATTCATTCATTCATACATCCATTCATTCATTCTCTTGTTCGTCCGCTCGATCGTTCGTTTATTCATTTATTTATTCATTTTTTTTTCGTTCGTTCATTTATTCATTCATTCATCCAACCGTTTGTCCGTTCATTCAATCAATCAATCAATCAATTGTTCGTTCGTTCATTCAATCAATCATTTATTCATTTTTCTTTCATTCAGTCATCCTTTCATTCATTCATTCATTCATTCATTCATTCATTCATTCATTCTTTCTTTCTTTCTTTCTTTCTATCTATCTTTCTTTCTTTCTTTCTTTCATTCATTCATTCAAGAATATAAAATTTCAATAATTTAAATGGTATCGACAGTATACTAGTAGACAGACAATTATATTAAAAATTTAAAAGGAGTAAACTTTTTTAGTTTGGATTTTCCAGTACTAAAACAGTCGTTGCGAAATAGTAAGGACGCAAATAAGGCACATCATTCAATAAAAACGTTTAGAAATCTCGTGGAAACCTCTTGAGCCAAACAAACCTGACACAAATTGTTATCAGTAAGCAAGAGGGGTGCATCATAAAGACATGGGGGTTTAGTTTATACATAAAAGATACAATTACAAGTGTTTAGCAGTAATGATTGGGCCAATTAGCTAGAATTTCCTATCAATTAGACGGTTACGCGTCTATTTGCATTTCTTCCGGTGTGTCAGTTGGGCTTAACAAGCTTATGGATTAATTTACAGTTACTTTTGGTGTTTTCTTCAAACGCTGAATAAACAAAGACGTTTCATGTAGATGTAAATTAACCTTACACCTTGCTATGGACCAGCAACCCATGCTTCTAATGATCTTATCTGACTTTTTTCTTTCTTTCTTTCTTTCTTTCTTTCTTTCTTTCTTTCTTTCTTTTTTAATGCAAAATGATTTGTTTTATTCTACACATCACCATCCACACGTTTTCACTCAAAAAAAGTTTTTATTGATTTAAGAAATCAGTGTTATATTTCTTTTGAATGCGTCCGAAGTTCCAGTCAGTTTGCAAAGTTTATATAATGCCTTCGAATTGCGATATTTGTCGGAAAATCGTTTTGAAACACATCATTCTAACATTCGTTTAAACTAGCCAAAAATCTAAACTATATTAACTTCATCATTTAAAATTAAGTATAGAAGGAAAAAAAAGAATATTAACAAAATCTTGACAATTATTTGACACTAAACGGTGAAAGCCGAGACGTTCCGATATCGCGCCGAGAAGTGCCAATCTTGAGCGCCACTCATGGGGCCGCTTAAGTTACTGCTAAATAAATATTTATACAAATGAACGTACGGAGTTAAATTGCACCTATTGCTCCAGATGGTGGCATTGTTTTCTAGGAATTGTTTGTACATGGTCGCTGGTTACAGTTCTCGCTAATGACAGAAAACTGCAAAGAAAACACGCCTGGTAAACCACCGAATAATTTATTTCTCATGAAATTTCTTATTATAGACTGCAGTTAATGTCTATTTTTGAAAGTTTAGCGTCAAAAAACGTACCATATCCGTCTCATATGTCTGAAGTTTGTCTAAAAATAATCAAATAGGAAAAAAAGATCGATTTATTGAATGTAAAAAAAATGTAAAAATTGAAAACTCGTAGCATTCATTAATCGTCCGGTGTCGTACTTGGAAGAGTGCAATTTATTCCATATGTCATATTTATATCAGTAAACATTTATTAGTCAGAAAATAACTAAATATTAAATATAATTTGTTCATTTAGACAACTTTCAAATACATCTAAACATTTCTTTAATGGTCAGTCCGAAGTGAGTATGAATTATGAACGTACAAGAAAGAGTTGTTTGATGTTAAAATGTTAGGCCGAAATTCATTGTCAGGATTTTTTCTCATGCTATTTAATATTTTATACATATTTTTTATAAATAAAAATCAGAAAAAAAGCAACAGAAAAATAAACTCGTAAAAAAATTCTCAGTTTATTTACTTCGTGTGGTCTATCGGGCACCTGTCAGTATAAACCGCCATGTTTTAATGTTTGAAATATACTTAAAACAATGGATTAACCTTTCATCATTTTGACATACATCTATGTTAATTCCAGGATAAATATTTATAAACAATGCTCCATGTATTTCTTTATCTTTCCTAACCTCGCGTAATCTCGTGTAATCTCAAATAATCCGAGATTGTCAATACATTACCGTTACGGTGATTATATCTTTGGGAAATTTAAAAAAGAGCTTATATAACGTGACTTTTTATCTCTGGATATAATTCCAAGAACACAGTTATAATATAATGATAAAAAAACAAATTTTAATAATTTGATAATTCCCCGCCATGAATATTCATCCGACAAACAATAACTCTAAACATCGAAATCATTTCTGGCGGCTTATTAGGTAAATTCCTCCGTTTAAACCCCATCCAACCCAACCTCAATAAATAAATAAATAAATCCAACCCCGACCCCAATAAAAAAATAATGAATGAATGAATGAATGAATGAATGAATGAATGAATGAATGAATGAATGAATGAATGAATGAATGAATGAAAGATATCATTTTTACTTTTCAAAAGGTTTTTGGGTTTGGTGTTTCATTGCAGTTTCCAACATATATGTGAGCATTTGCCATTCAACTTATTTTGAACGTTTAAGTTATTGTTTAAAAAAGTCCATGGATGCTTCAATAAGATAGATATTCCCACAGTTGTCTTCTTCCGCCGTATCTGTAAACTTCACCATTTATATTGCATACACAATAAATGTGATGGTATTTATATTGTATGAAGTTAATTTAGCCACAGAGGCATGCATGCATGGTGTGTGAGCGCTTCTTTCTTGGTGAAAAATTAATAATGCTCCTCCAGGGCCCCATCATTTCTTGTATGCTCAGTCCCCTGAGTAAACTGGTTTGCATTTGAAACAGAAGCAATTTGCAGAGAAAATGAGATTTACACGTAACTCATGGAGCACCTGTTGGCATTCTGTATATTCCTGCGCCATTTCTTGATGTAATGCGGCTTTGTAGAATGTAATTGCGCAGTTGGTAATATTATTATTATTTCCGCGATCAAGGGTCGTCTGCTGCAGTTGATATCAGCCGTTTTAGAGTTGAGATACATGTAGTTCACATTTTTTACAATATTTACCTCCCTTGCCAAAACAAGCAGCCATTTAGGGGGTCAATAATCTATAGACAAGGTATGAGAATATCAATATAAACAGCTGATATAATTAAACTGTCAAATTCTTTTTTTTTATTTTGAAGAGTTGTATTATTATATCACCAATATGTAAAATATTTATCAGAACTTATGAAGATGATATAATTATGAAAGTTTTTTATCTTATATTAAGCGTAATTGAAATACATCGGAAATCATGCCCCGAAATGACCCTCAAAATGGTGGCCAGTGGAGGTAATAATTGCTTTGTAAAAAGCATGGAATATATAGAATTCTAGATAAAAAAATGGTTTTATAAAATATATGAATTTGCGAATATCAATACATTTGTAATTTGAAATTGTAATATAATTATGTCGATATATCCATAATATGAATATTTATATCGTTTGTCTAATATAGGTCAAAGGCTGTTGTTGTTTTCCCCCTTCAACAACCTGGCAAACCCCTGATAATGTTGGCATTCTAAATTCAATTATTTATATAAAAAATGTAAAATTGAAATTACCATGTCATTAATTATAAAATCAAATTCGAAGCGGAAATTTATGAATGTAAAATAGAGTCTTTGTTCTACGGAAAATCAGTTTTGCACGCTATACAATCCAAACTTAGTCCAATAATTGTTTTTAAATGGTGGATAAAATCTACGTCAAAATGTTGAAGTGTAAGAATGATGGTCACAGTGTGAAACAAGATTGATCTAAGACAGGTCTTTAAATACCAGAAAAAAAACAATCTCAAGTTTAAAGTCATGGAATAAAAGCAATTAAAATCGTCGTGCAGTCACGATCTGCTACGTTGAAAGAAACGCATGTGTACAATTCTGGGTTCGAGGTAAAGAAGACATTTGAGCCGCGTCACGACAAAACCAACATAGTGGGTTTGCGATCAGCATGGATCCAGACCAGCCTGCGCATCCGCGCAGTCTGATCAGGATCCATGCTGTTCGCTATCGGTTTCTCTACTTGTAATAGAGTTGGTAAGCGAACAGCGTGGATCCTGATCAGACTGCGCGGATGCGCAGGCTTGTCTGGATCCATGCTGGTCGCAAACCCATTATGTTGGTTTTGTCGTGACGCGGCTCATTTTATGAGCTCAGTGTCAGATCTAAGGTATTTGTTTGGTCAGAACTAGCACAGAATGTTCATTGACCAGTGCAAAACGTAAGAAATGTCGACATTGTTCAGAATATTTTTAGAAACTTGATGCCCTGGAAAGAATTGCTTAATGAAGTTATCTTGTGTAGCTGTAATAATTTTTTAGGAAGAAAGAGAAATTACCGCTCCACATTTAATTTGAATACTAGCACTCATATATCAATAATGTGCTGTGAAATTACTATATTAATATTGTCTTAACTATGGCATTATATTGAGTTCTCTTTTTTATATGGTAAACGGTATCAATTCTTAGACATTTCTTATTTTATTTCATTATATAGAAACAACATTATCATATCAAAATTGGTAGTTGCGAAGCGTCTTAAATTTGCACGTAAGCCGCTAGACCGCTTCCGACCTTTTTTTTTAAAATATAGAAAAATATTTTGGTTTACATGAGAGGGCCTACATGAGATTTCCAACAGTAACGCATCTCTAACAATCCAAAGCATACGGAAATTGCTGCGGTGCTTGTCCTTCATGTCCCCCATCCCCTCCGCTTCGAAGTTGGCCTACATATAAATTTACACGAAGCTACGGGCCTTAGTCGTATTTGTGAATACATGTAATATACGTAATATACTAGATAGTTATTTTTGCGGAATTCTGTTACGGAATGTATCTACAGATTAGTATGTAAAGTATATCATATTTCTACTCGTGACATAATTGTTAATAAATGTCATAAAATAGTTATATACCCTGCCTTTATCATTGTATCTAAAACTGTTCAGATTTCAGGGCCCGTCACTACTGTTCAGTGTACACTTGTACAAGTTTTGACGGCTTAATTAAGATTCAGTGTTAACAGGTGCTTGTTTTACATCAATCAAGCGTCTGTGTGCCATCACGAATTCTAAATTTTGGAGGAAAAAAGTCCTGTCATGCTTGTAGAATGAAATAAAGTGTAGCTGAGTCAAGAGTCTTTTGAAAATATTCAGCGAAATCTTGTATTATTATTATTATTATTATCATTATTATTATTATTATTATTATTATTATTATTATTATTATTATTATTATTATTATTATTATTATTATTATTATTATCCAACCCTTTACTCCACCAATCCATCAACCCATGTATGTATTTCAATTTTAATTTTTAATATTCATATAAATTTATTCAATCTCTACATATTTAAGCATATAAATATTATTCCATAACCACAGAGTGGAAAAGTGGATAATTGTCCACCTTGTAAAATGTACGAGTACTTTTTTTTAGTGTTCGGTGGAGTTTTGTTTTCCCTATTCCCCATTCACTTTATGGAACTGTGAACATTTATTTTAAAGAATCTTACAAACGGCTGGCTGAATTATGCAGGCTTAAATCTGTCGACCTCATTGACCTAGCGAATGTAAGAAAAGCAGGGGATAATGTTATCTGAACTGACATTTTAATACCCATGAGAAGTGATATTAAAAGAATATATCATTAAGTGGGTTTTATTTTTTCCTAGAAAATTGTTAAATCCCCGTAATTCAAAATTTATCTAAAACATGAATGTTCAACTTGCGCATATCTAAGCTCCCTAACTTATATTTTGTGGCACTCATATATTTAAAGGTGAAATTCAAACTAGATTCTGCTGATTAGATGTAAAGTATTTTGTTAAGAATTCAATTAAACTTGTTTTGCAGAGCTTATTCCAAACCTTTAGTCCATTTTGTCATGAAGCTAACTTGTGTATATATCTGAGATTTTGTAAACGTAAATGTTGCTTCCATGACGTTTCATCGTAAGACATCTCGTCGAGTGTCACAGTTAGCCGAATCCGACATTTGATAGAATTGTATAACTTGTAGAATGCGGTTGAATTTATTTTTAATGTCGAAATTTGTCCGAACAATGTAAATTTTATTTTTAAGAAATAAATGAATCAGAATATTAAATCCCGTTTTTTATTTTTTGTATTAAAAGTAGAGCCTTCTCACGAAAATAAACTTTTAACAATAGTTGTCATTTGCGACTAGTCCAATGGTAAATCAACAAAGAGCCGTGACGCAAAACCTTTTTCGCCCGCAAACCGCGATACATGCTGTTCGCTATCAGTTTCTCAACTTTTAATAGGGTTGGTAAAGCGAACAGCATGGATCCTGATCAGACTGCGCGGATGCGCAGGCTGGTCTGGATCCATGCTGGTCGCAAACCCATTATGTTGGTTTTGTCGTGACGCGGCTCAAATTTGAATTTCTTACACAGATCACCTGGGACACTTACAACAGAAAGATATGAGAAATATAAGAAAGAAATACACCCAGATATATATTGAAAAGGGTATGTTCGTGCAGTTCTTAGCTAGATTTAAGTGAAAGCGTTGCAACGATTTTCAATTTTGGAACATATTTCGCAATTAGAATAGTTTTCTGTAAAAACCTGAAAATTTGTACTCAAGTTATTGGTCTAGACCTACATCAAATGGAACATTTATCTCAAAAGAATATTTCGAGTCCCGTGATGTCAAAAAAAACCTGTGGATGTCCTTTGACACCAAACAAGAGCTAAAATGCGTTTAAAATCCTTTTTAAGCAAAATATAGTTAACCTTAAGCCAGCTTAAACATACAAGCGGTTCTTTAACTCAAGAAGATTTAAAACTAATTTTAATTTGTAAATTGTATGTCTTGGAATTAATTGATTGACTTGTGCACTAAAACTTCACACCAAGTCTTCCCATTCACAAGATCTTATCATTTTCACATTCACAAAGAGTGGGGAAATCCAGGAAAAAAACGGAAAAAAATGGTCTGCAGTTTTTTGTGCCATGTTACATCTCTATCTGCGAAAATATTTGGAACGAGGCATTACTATCTACTAGTGTATCTTTCAGGTTGCATGCACGATTGACGCGTGCATGATGCATACGTGCACGTGGGGCGTAGTATTGAAACAAGAAGCAATTTCTTTCTTTGTTTTGGAGTCAAATTGAAGGCAAGGTCTATAATTTATAGTAATTTGATACATCAGATCGTTCATGAAGTTTAGAAAACAACATCATATCTCAATTTAATATCTAAATCCTCGTTAATCTTGATTTTTTAGAGGCGCAGTTTCGAATTTTGACTAGAATTCTCGTTTATACGCCTACAAACAATTTAAATGACAATTCATGCTTAGATATCTTTAACATGGACGTTTCTTTCTCTTCATTTTTTTAAAGAATATAATTCTTTTTTTTTTTTTAGAATTTTCATATTTTTTATGAATCTAGAATACAACAACAACGTTTTATTAAGCATTGCATACCTGTAAGGCAGTATTATTTTTATAAAATAAATGAAATGAAATATAAAATAATAAAAAATAAAATGAAAAAATATCTAGAAAAAAAAAAAAATAATAATTTTAAAAAAAATGAGACAAGATATGATGACATTTTTTTCTTCTGAGTAGGAATACATTTTTCTTACAATCAATTTTTGGCAAACGAAGACGTAACGGTGGATTTCCCTACTCAATAAATACATAAAATAAATATTTTCACAACAATTAGACAAACAATGGTTGGAAGATTACGAAGCCATTGTCTTATGTCGGCTTGTTTCTTTTATGTTTGCACGTGACCATAATCGGATTTCTCACCTTTTAAGATCAGTAATTCGGCTAATACCATCTACCGTACGTTTTGGTCTACTCAACACAACTAAGCGGTTCTTTTGATAAGGCGTTTTTGTCATTTAGTCTTCTTGAAAATTCAAATACAAATATCTTTATTTATTTATCTTTATAAATGTTGTTTTTTTTTAAGAATTTATTCCTATATCTTCGTTTTAGTTGTTTTGTCTTTATAGCTTATTATCTTGTATGTATATTGAATTCATTATTTTATGATATAATATTATATGATATAATCAAAATGTATATGAGGTCAATTCGCATCTAAGCAATACATATTGATCTTTTTGAAATCATTATTAATATTGCATGCTTTGCAATTAAGCTGCATCTTTATTTTACTTTACAAAATGATTTAGAATGTGTAACATTTCTTTATTAACTAAATTGTCTTTTTTTTATAAACCTTGTCTCATCAGCAGCCGATTTTTTGTTTGTTTGTTGTTTTACGTTGTGTACGTTTCTGGGTTAAAAGAGTCATTTGAGCGTCTTTTCTTTCTTTCTTTCTTTCTTTCTTTCTTTCTTTCTTTCTTTCTTTCTTTTCTTTCTTTCTTTCTTTCTTTCTTTCTTTCTTTCTATTCTTTCTTTCTTTCTTTCTTTCTTTCATTTTCAAGTAAATCAGAATGTCTTTTGGTTTGTTTATTTGTTTTTATGTTGTTGTTTTTTTTTCTTTAATGAAATAGATTTATATTGTATCATTTGGGGTTTTTTTTATTATTTTGAATCAACCGAGGCATGTTCTTGCGCATGAATTAGTCAATAACTTAAGTCAATAGATACGATCGAGTTAATTTATTCACTTAATTCAATCACTTTAAGGTAATACAAAGTTATCGTTTAATGAAAGAGGGATAAAAGTAAATGGCCATTGCTATACATGCATATATTTGATATATTAAAGAAAAAGACACAAAGAAAAATACTCAGGTGAATGTCTGAAATATGAACTAATATTTGCGACGAAATATTTCTTTTCGGGTTAATCAATATATTAACATAAACGCAATTATATAATTTGCATCCACTAATGCCTTTGATGTTACCGTTAATTGATCCGGATCAGATACGGTCAGTTTGATTAAGCGGAACACCACGTGACTTGCCAGTGTGATGACGCAACAGAAAATATGCAAAGTTATCGGATTTGATTGGATGACTTGTATCACGTGGTTTTAGACAGAATCCAAAGCCATTTCATCTTTGTGATAAAACGTATGAAAATAAAATTTTCCTTATCATTTCAGATAAACTGTTTGAGCGATAACGTTGATAAACAAAGTGCTCTCCTAGAAGAAGGAAAAAATACACTAAAAAGTAATTTGAGTCTTGTGTGCAATTTGGATTACGTAAAAAAAGTGAAAGTTAAGATTTTACTAATCTAACGCTAGTGTTGTAGTTTTAGATTTATATAGTGAACAACGACTGTGATTATGTTGTATAAAGTACCAGATCAGGACGAGAATCAGTACCTTCAGAAAACGGAAGCAGACGACAATTACGAGAAACTTTACACAAAACCGGAACCAGTCCAGGACTTGAATTCTGGTTCACCTACCATGTTTCAACCTTCAGTACCAGCAATGTCAACTCCACCCACCTCATCACCGTCCTACCAGGACCCACAGACAACAAATAACCTTGGATATTCTAGTTCAATGTATGTACCGGGATCAAGATCCGTACTTCCGTCCATGCAGTATCTTAGCAACGGTAATCAAGCTTCTTCAGCCTCGTTTTGGGGAATGCAGCATTCAGATCTTGGATATAGTCACGCACACGGTTCAGGGAATGTTTCTCCTTTAACAAAGCCATTTTCATTTGACCCAGCACAGAACTCCACTTCACCAACATCTCGTGCTGAAGGCATGGCATATCCATCTACCGGGGGAATCGCCCGTCCAAACCCGTACCCTTCCTACATGGGCGCCGATATCTCACCATGGAGTATGGCCATTCAACAGGGACTTCATAGGATCGGAGCCGGTAAGTTATGATTAAACAAGATCTGTTAAGAATTGAAGGATTTTAAAATAAAAAAATATTTACAAAAACAAAAACTCACAATCTTACTTGAAAAAATAAAAGTTTTTAAAATTATTGAAAGCAAAGCTTAAATTGCGAAGTTTATCAAATTAAAGACATCGAAAGTATTCAGACTGTATTTAAGATAATTTATGGAAATCAAATGAAGTTTAAGTCTCGAATCATTAGAAAAGTGATTATTTTTGTATCCTAAGGAACAAGCTAGAAGACCAACCTCTTATTAACTGCGAAAATAAAAACTTAAAATAAGTCAGAAGAGATAACATTAAAATAGGGACATTGAACATATGTGGAGCTGAGATATTTTACAACTCTTTTTTTCTATATTTGCAGACGGACAAGAATATTTCGCTGACATCGAAGCACGTGAGTGCGTGAACTGCGGGGCTATATCCACACCTCTCTGGCGCCGTGACGGAACCGGACACTATCTTTGCAATGCCTGTGGATTGTATCATAAAATGAACGGAGGTCTAAATCGGCCCCTACTTAAACCACAGAAAAGACTTGTAAGTGCATTATTCAATACCAACCAATTAGTGAATTAAAGAAAAAAACGAAATTTTGCTTAGATTATGAGAAAAATAGAACGTTTAATTACGAATTACTACCGCTTGCTTCACACATGATGCATTTTCTTTAACTAGAACTGTTGATAGGCATTCCCAAACGCTATGGGAAAATGTTTTTATTAAATCTTCTAGCAAATTACACTTGCATTAAATTGAAGACTCTTTTTTTAAACAATTAAACGATACTGTTGTAAAATGTTAAATGAAACCATGCTTTTACATCCTGAAATAAAATAAAATTGGTTTAAAGGAGTAGTCAAACGATTGCACATTAAAGCATTTAGACTTTAAAATGTATTTAAGTTCGTCGCAGTTCACATAATATAGAAATGGTAAACTCTGTGTTGAAATTAATTGATTTAGTCCTCAATTTTGGCTCTGATTCAATATTCAAATTAGTTAAATTATCAGAAAACTTTATCTAAATCAGATATTCAACATCGTCTGTGAATTTAGATACAGTATTTAGTATGTTTTTATTTTTTAAGAAAACCACTACCCTACTTTATAGTCTCTAAAAACCTCTATCCTACTTTAATAGATATTTATTACTCACTTTCAGCGCGTATTTTAATCGCGTGTCAGATTTTTATCTTTTTATTTTCATTTCGGATGCAACTTGAATTAATGAAAGATGAAATGATTTAGACAAGATATATATACTCAATATTAAGTGCACATTTTCATAAATGAAACACTGGAATTAATGTCAGATTTTCTTTTTTACCTATATGTGACCTATGAGTTAATATGAAAGAAAAGAAAACTTACTCTTTTGTAAATGTACTTTATTGCGCACATAATGTAAGTTGACTGCATGGTACCCTTTTGTAAGAGAAGGCACAGACACGCTACCAGTTAAAATAAACATATTATGCATTTATCTAACTGTTAATATTGTAATAAAGACTAATGATTTAACCCGTTACCACACAATATGTCTAACATGGATTTGTCTATATTTCAATCTGGACAATAACCATCATTATTGGAAAATTCTCAAAATAAGTATGGCCTGAATAGCGAACAGTGCAGATTATGATCAGACGGCCAAGAGGCTGAACTTGGTATGCACTGACCAAATGGGTAGAATCAGTTACCGCTAGCAGGCTAACAGTTAATGTGTGTCCTTTTTTTCTATACTGTGTATATATATGTATATAAATTGTTGGCAACATTCGAATTTAAGCAAAAAATTATAAAAAAAATCACTGTAGCTGTAGTATACCGTAGAATTTAACTAATTTCTCTGTTTATCTGTCTCGAAATCCTTCTTTTTAACTGTTTGAATGACTAACAATCTGTTTTACCTCTTTCTGTTGTAGAGTGACGGCGACTACCAATCATTTTACCCCACCCACCCTTATATGACCGGCATGGGCCCGTGGATGAATAATGGACAGTTTATAAATAGAGGAAAAGTAGGTTCTAAAATATGTTGTTGTTTTTTTAAAGTCAAGTTCTTTAAACTCTGAATCAGAGCCAAGTCAATTTTAAATTAAGGCAATTTGTTTTTTATTTGCAAGGTCTCTGTTTAAACAAATAATTGTTTGAATACCACAAGCTATACAATTCCTAGTCTTACGGAAGCAAACGAAGATCATCGAATTTTCTTAACTTGTAAAGTTATGGCAATGGTTATGAAAACTTGAAGAAAGAAAAACATTTAAAATAAGCAACACATTTTAAGAAACGAAGAATAAAATTAAATCGTGAAATTTCCAAGAAAAGTTCATTTGTCAACATGTATACATTTTCCAATGTTCAAAGAAGAATGCAGGGTACTCTTTCAAATCTCGTGATTTTTACATGACATCATTGTTTTGATAGATTTTCTTCATTTACTTAAATATCAATTTCAATTCCTCACAGAGTGCCTCCCGACGGGTCGGTCTAGCTTGTGCCAACTGTCATACAACGACGACGACGTTATGGCGTCGCAACAGTGAGGGTGAACCAGTATGTAACGCTTGTGGGCTCTACTACAAACTTCACGGGGTATGTCTATCAATCTATAATACAAATACATACGCATATATTTCTTTGTTAATTAAATGTGAAAAGGGTATTTCTGAAATAGACACATTTGCAAGTTCAAGAACAAAATTAATAGCATATAAACGTTAAAAACAGCTAGAATACTGTACTGTCCGTTTGAACCCACCTTAATACCTGATCTCTGTGAACTGTTCATTTATTACTAATCTAAGGCTTCTTGAAAAATTGAAAAAAAAGTGCAAAGTTCGAATATAGTATGTAATTATACAGAGCAAAACATCAGCTTTTTTATATGTATCATTATTCAAAAAGTTGTGTTTTTATGTTATAAAAATCAGCGGGTGTTATCGGCAAACTGTCTCGAAGTGATGCCGCCATTTTTCATCCTGACATCACGTTGTAAATCACTCATTTCTGCTTACGTTTTTATATCCAAGTCATATAACTCAACACTTAAAAATTTATATGATACATTCTGGGCAGCTCATGTAAGATATATACAATTTCTACGGCTCAGTTCTTGGTTGTTGTTGTTTTTTTACTTTGAGGTAACTGGATCATTTGCTTCTGTAAATCAATAGTTGTTATTATTCCTTACTGTAGCTTTAAGTTAAACAACTTTTAATGGACAGAAAAATAAGCCAAAATATCGTACACTCTACCTTCAAACAAGCACACACTTTTTTTTATCAAAATGTTGTTTTTCGATGTCAGAAAAGTAACTCATTGCATTTATATATCCGGGTTATTTTTCTGAACAGTTTTAAGGGGTTCTTTTTTTTCTTCAAAATCAATAAAATTTGATACTGTACATTGTGAATTCAAGGGATTTCAACATCAGAATGTTGTTTTGACAACAATTGTATAAAATCATGTCGGACTTCTCTGTGAAGATTTCTGGCCATGCTTAACTTGTATCATTGACAAGTCAGAGTTGTCGTCAGTGGTCAGGGAGTTAGAGGTGTTACATTAAAACTCGGTTATAGCGAACCAGTCGGTACGTTATATCCGGAATTTCTTATAGCCAATACAAAATGTATTAGGAATTAGTTATAAACAACCAATTTTTTTTTTTTTAATTTCGATTTTTGTTAAGGTAAAAATGCCGTCACTGATCAAGTGGTTAAAGGTGTAAAACTATTATATTTTTTGTGAATGCAGGTAAACCGACCTCTGGCAATGAAGAAAGACGGTATTCAGACTAGAAAACGTAAACCAAAGAACCTGAAGTCAGCTGGAAATAGCAACAATTCTGACAACAACAACACCGTCAAATCCGAACCAAGTGGTAAGTTTATATGAAGATTTTTATTTAGAAATTATTCAGAAAGTGTTTTGTAATTACTGATTTTTTGGAGAAAAAAAATTGAATGCTGTACGTGTTAAAAATCCAAAGAAATTGAAACGAAAACTTTTGCCATACTTTTTTCTATTGGTTTCTTGCTTTGCAATCTTGAAAAAGGGAGACCAAGTGATCTGCTTAAGCATTATTATTATTTTTTTAATATAGTACTACAATATTGTCCTGAATCATAGCTAATTATATATTTTCACTTGTAGAAAAGCGTACGACTGTGTCTCCACCCCAGGAAAACAGTGGGCCAAGAGAAAGCGTTGTCGATGACTCTATTTCCGGTTCCGGAAGAATGCATCAAATGACGTCATATCCTGTTTCTGTAAAATCAGATCGTGAAAGTCCAAAAGAAGCTCACAACGGTTATTCATCGTCTTTTCTTACACTGACACCACCTAAAGCATTAGGAGACAACATTGACAAAGATGGACACTATCAGCATTTGAGTGCGCATGCGCAGCAACTATATGCAGCAAGTCAGAACGCTGGACTAAATATGGGCATTGTAGCTACTTAAAAAGAGCTCCTATTTATGATTGATATGTGTATTTCAGCATTAACTATGTTTAAAAGTGCGTTTGTGTTTATGGACCGTGATGTTAAGTGCCATTTAGTGTAAATAGAAAACATTTTCATAGCCTAGATAAGTAGATAGAATTTAAAGTGAATAAAATGCATAGTGCATTTTTCAATTAATCTTCACTGGTGTATATATTTTCGAGAAAAAATTAACAAAGATTTTCATAAATTAATTATGGAAATATCGTTTCCAGTAGATAAATGATAATATATTCTTTATTGATAAAATGTATAAATAATGATGCCAGATGTAAAAGCCCCAGTAACTGATACTATAATGTATCAAATATTTGTTTTGTTACCATTACATTAAAGAGCCATAACGACCAATTTCACATTCTGTTAAACATAATTATACCAATTTTAATATGATTTGTAACAATACTTTATTTCTTATTCTAAACCATATAATTATACTGCAGTACTTTTAAACAAAATCTCCACATAATTTTATTATCATTTGTATTTACATTACTATTTTTCTGCACGAAATATTTTTGTTATAAAAAGTAGGCCGTCGTGGCTCAAGCTTTTTCTATAATAGAAGGAAATTACATTGGCATAACAGGTAAATAATTTGATGCATGTTCGTTCATTTGTATCTCTTTGTCTTTTATAGTGTTTTGATATTTGTACCAAATCTCAAATGTTTTTACACGACAAATGCGGAAAATGAGTTCTCAATAAAAATGAAATTTAACTTTCCTGACTTTCGTTTTTTTGTTGTTTTTTTTTCTTCTTCTTCCACCACGCCCCCCCCCACCCCCTTGTAATAGTAAAGAAAAAATTTAACCGCTGTACAAAAGCACAGGTTATCGGCGTGGGACCAAGCCCTACCCCTAAGGTACCACCCCCAGGACCATCTATACTACCCAAATATACTTCAATACATTCAAATTACATGTCAATACAAAATCAAACAATTCTCTATCAAAAAATATAATATTGATACTATAAACTATGTAAAGGTATGTAACTCTCCCTTTAAAATCTATGTTTATAGTATCAGTATTATATTTTTTGATAGAATTGTTTGATTTTGTATTGACATGTATTTTGAATGTATTGAAGTATATTTGGGTAGTATAGAGGGTCCTGGGGGTGGTACCTTAGGGGTAGGGCTTGGTCCCACGCCGATAACCTGTGTACAAAAGTATATACATATACATGTATCTCTAACTAAGACACGCTATTTACCGCTTTATCTGGGTGTCATTGCGTTGTATTAAGTCTTGGTGGAGAAGCCAATATGTCGCCCTGTCAATGTGGTATTAAATTTTATTAAACGAAAAAAACATCACTGTTTAAAGATAAGATATATAAAATGACGTCCGTTAAAGACGAGGTCGGCCAGAGTGCAGGGTTGTCTCACATGTTCATAGGTTTCGTCACACGCCTAATGCGTTTCCCCGAATGCAGATTTCTTTTTCTCAAATTTCTTTTCTAACTGTTAACAGGTTTCTGTGGTAAGAAATTCGGAATTTATAACCGTGTCATTAATATAAACAGTAAACATGTTTCTCTATTTCTTTGCCCACGCCTAGAAGGGCGGTGTTAGAGTATAAAATTACCCGAGTGCCATGTCCAATTAGTGATACCATTTGCCTTTCATTAAATCCATACATAAAATTATTCCAATTGTAAAAAATTATGATGATATACAAGTATTAAGAAAGAAAATGAATAATTACTCTAAAAAAACTGAAACATGTTAATGTATCCGAGGGTAATGATAAAATGCTATTTTTGGAAATGGATCAACCACATTCTGTTGTAATATCAGCAAAGATCGCAATGTTTTGCGTGGCATAAGGATCAAGCGTTTAGACCACATAGAGAACACCAAACGCTCTTTTATGAAAAGAGTCCTTTAAAGTTCATTTACGATCAGTTCCATAAATAGGACTAACGTGGATAATATAAGTTGCAAGAACTTGTATTATAATCGATCTCAAATAAAAAAATATGTTTAAATAATGACGATACATAAATATTATTTTTAAAGTTTGAGCCTGGTATTATTATACCGTCATACAAGTTCTTGCTTATCTCTTAATTCTCTTCCCCACCCCACCCACTCCACCCCAACCCACCCCATCACCTCAAACACGCACACGAAACGCACACCATGAACATATATAAATAATATTTTCTAATTTTCGATGACATTGTTTTGCTTTAACATTAATTTTAGATTGAAAATGTCTTTGAAAAAGTGTAATTGCTTTTTACCTGAAAAATTTTTCTTGGTCGACAGCAATCTGTTCAAGTTTAGAATCACACAAATCATTGCAAAAGTAAGGTCATAAATACAATTTTAGTTTGAAGCAGTTTTCAGACAAAGATTTCAAAGTTGACACAATAGAAGCAATCCTACCTGTGTCCGAAGATATCTGAAATGGACTTGTCCATCTTTCAATCTAAACAAAACCAACCATCATCTAATGAGTAATTTCAAAATAAGTTCTGAGATCAAACATTATTCAGAAGGTACAAATATGCAGCTTGATTTTGATCTGTTTTGGTCGCATTCTAAAATTTAGTTGCAGCCGGTAAGCTAGATTTATATAGTATGTAATGTCATTTAACAAGCATATTTTCATTGATATATACATGTATGTATGTTGAATATTTTTTACATACATAATTATGTGAATCTGGCATTAAATTAAACACATACAAACAATAACAAAAAACAACAACAACATCATGGCTTGTGACCCACAGATCGAGTTGGTGGAAGAATCGCAACACCTTCTACAAAAACACGATCGAACATAAACATAAACCGCTTTCACGCCAAAATCTCGAATTACCTCGCGGTGACACTAATTCCCGAGATTTACGATTATTAGCATTACATGCGCGCAAGACATGCGCATCGCCCCGCCTCCCTCGCAGGGAGAAGCAATTAACCAATTTCTTCGTTGCGGGAGAAATAATTATCCAATCAAGCTTAAATTAAGTTCAGTTAAGTTAATGTAACCTATAACCTTTGAGAGGATAACGTTTTGACATTAAGGTATTTGTTAATTATGCACATTACATTAGTAAGTAAACGAGGAATAATTTATGTGGTTTAAGAGACATACCGAATTCATGGTGACTAAAACCGGGCTTAATAAAACAAATTAGAAGAGAACGAACATATGTCTGCAAAAAAAAACAACATAATTTAGCATTTTACTTTTTACAAAATTCACATACATTAGACAATTGAACGTTACATACAGTCGGGTTTTAAAATACACAATACACCGCTATCAGTTCGAATCCCGTTGGGGATTTTGGATTATTTTGTTTGGGGAAGCTATCCAGCTTGTTACCAAAGAGTTGTTGGTTATACTCAGATCTCATAATGTGCCTGAGGGTCATTTTAGATATTAAAAGAAAATCAATCCAAAAAAATACATCACACAGTAAGAAATGTTTATAGTCAATTAATTGAAATTGATATATGGATCAATTATATACAAGGTAATTTTTTTCTTGGCATTATTCTTACACTTTGGATAGACATACGAACGAAAAGTATAAAAAGACACACAGACGGACGAACAGAAAGACATACTTAAAGGCTCATGATTTCTTAAGTAGAAATAAACGTGCGGACCACCAGGACTTGCATAAGGATAGAAAAACACAATGACAATCATAGACAGGAATTAGCAGAAAAACAGACCAGCAAGTGGACATATAATGGCATGCGTACGTGCTGACGGACAGAAGGACAGAGTTACGGGCAAACGAAAGTATATTCAAACGGACCAACCAGGCTTGCAAACGGATAAGGAAACATAAGAACAATTATATGGGTTGACGAACAAGGTAAATGAACAGACGGGGAGACATACAGATGGACGAACAGAATGACATAAATGACATAAAAAATTATTTTACGGTGCGCGACGAGAAGGAAAAATATAAGGGTGTACAGAAAGATGTCAAGACATACAGGGGAACGAAAAGAATGTCATACATACCTCGTGGACAAAAAGGCCACGAACATATAAACTGACATACAGGTGGACAAAAGGACAGACATACGGGTGGACGAACAGAAGGGCAGACATGCGGATGGACTCAGAAGCTTATTGGAAATCTCGTCTAAAGCAAAATGCAAACAAAAGATCAAAAATGCGAAAAAAAAGCAATAGGCAGGAACAAAAAGTAAATAGTAAAATATTACACTGTAATTTTTTTCTAGCATGTAAGTGAAAAATTTTCGCCCGGTGTTTACCAGTAATGACGAGCGTTAAATCTTGTTTATCTTTACGTCAGCTTTTAATCATGCCATGCCTCCATGCCCCATTGCCAGAGAAAACGACATTGACATCTGAACGACATTTTCATGAGACCGAAACATTTCAGAAATGCTGAATTTACCGAACCGAGGGCTACTGACTGACCGGAAATGCATAAATTACGCTAGTGAATCTCACGGATGTGTTGATTTAACGGTCACGTAATAAATCATTGCTAAACATTTTGTTGCTTAGGAAATGAACCATTGCGCATGCCAGTTTGACACGATGTCACGTGATTATGTTACAGCATAAAATACTTTATTATTAGAAAGGTGGGATTGAAGTGGACAGGTCATTGATATTTTGAAATAATTTCAAATCTATATATTTAATGTAATTAATTCACATGATAAACTTTAGAAAATTTTAATCTAACGCTGTTAGAAAACTCTTAGAAAATTGTTTCATTTACATTTATTTCGAAAGTATGTATGTAGTCTATGCTTAATTTGAGACCATCATTAAGAGGACATTAAGGCACAAAAGCAAGTTCGCTGCCGAGTATGAACCATGTGCAATTTCCGGAGAAATAAACTTCGTGTCGAAAGTAGGTCTCTGCACAGCGGTCAACGAGCACCTAAACGTACAGTAACAATAGACAATAATGAAAGGAGCTTCGCCCTGAAAAGGGCTGTTTATGCTGGCAAAATGCGCCACCGTTCAAGTCGTCTCTTCGTACTAGGCACCCAAGTACCCTTCCTCTCCGTCTCTGTCAAATTTAGGGTCAATCCCATCGGCATAAGTCAAGACACCGGCAGCTAACTTCATACACACTAAGTCGTGCCACCTTGAACGCTACCCCATGTAAACTTGCAGTCTTACTCGTTGCAGTGGATCTTCTCAACAACGAGCACGTACCGAGGGGAAGAGAGGTGCTTTGCTCATGTATGACGTCACGTTGTCACGTGGTATTTCTCCAGTGTCAATTTTCAATATAAACTACTTAATTAAAACAAAAATCGCTTAACACACCCATTAATAATTTAACAAGCAGTAGGAAAAAAGTAGGACATTGATATTTACGATTTTTACGACAAAATCTACAAATAAATAGTTCTGATCGTGAAGTGACATTTAAGATGAATGTCATAGTTCTTGTCAACCCTCCCACGCCGCCAACTAAATTAATCTAAACTTTCACAGAAAAAAAGAGGTTTACGTATACAAAAATAAATTAATGCACGTCATCAGAATTAGATGTTTTCGGAACAAATGTAAACTTTTTTTAGTAAGACATTAATCATGTCACGCAGTACTACCGTAGAACCTTGCGTCATGGCCTTAATGTGTTTATGTACGAGTGCATGTGTGTATGTATATTAAAGTATGTATTTGTGTATTCTAGGCTTAATAAGGGCCAATGCGCCCGTTCAGGCACTGAGTACGAAACTTGTACATGTCATCATTATTGTCCTTAAAGGTTATAATTTACCAAAAGGTGATTCATTGATTTTGCATCCAGTCATTCACTGAATGATACTGATGTACGCAAGTAGATTTTGTACCAGTGCCACAAACTTACGGTGCATATAGTTGCACTTTACCAAAGAGTTCAGGACACTAGTCGACACTGCTGTGCATTTTATTCTTCAGAAATCATGTCTATGGCTAGTCTTTCACAATATCAAGAGTACATGTGAAGAAGTAAGCAGTATAATCGTCAACAATTTGTAACGTTCCGGGAACATTCGGCAAACTGTCAGTCAATGACATTTAAATGATATTTCAAATTGTATTTGCTTTAAAAGTAATAAGGCAACGATACATTTACGTCTCAATATATGCATATGTATGTATATATGTATATGTATTCTGAATGAGTCTGAAAAACACCGACAGCTGCGATTAACGTTTTCCTTTGTTTTGTTTTTTTTTTTTTTTTTTTTTGTTTTTTTTTTTTGTTGTTGTTGTTTTTTTTTTTGTTTCTTTTGTTGTTTTTTATGTTTTTTTAATTTTATTGAATACATGTACTAGTCCAATTAAAAATACGTTAACGTATTGTCTACGATTGTATGGGCGACTATATATTACACAGATAGCAAAGAAACGGAATATCACGTGACCAGCAAGTACTTGACTTGCCATTTCCTGTTATTTGACCGTCACGTTTTGCAGTGACCAGTCCGGGAATCTTCTGTGAAAAGAAAAATGTTGCAAACTTAGTTGCTATAAAGGTTTTTGTTGCATTGCTCAAGAATTGGTGTATATCAGCAAAACAATTAAGCATGTTTAAAATACTCCCTAACCGCAATGTTGGCAGGGGAGGGCGGCGGGAATATTCTATTTTTTCAAATCTAAACTTCGCAAGTATCATAACAGTCTGTCTATTATGTTTTTATTATTATTTTCAATAAATGATTTAGTTATTAAGCACACGACCCCTACATAAATAAGAATTTTATACCGCGTTAGGATATTATACCCGCTGGGAGTAAAGTGGCTATTAACTTGGAATGTTGTGATAAGGCGGTGATAAAGATCGGAAGTTATTACGCGAAAGAAAATAAACCTACACACGTGGAGCGATGATTCTGCATTGTTTATAGAAACGCCTGAAATTTTCCTTCGTAAACGAAATTTAAGTTTTTGTTAATAGGAAGCAAACTGTTTTCTTTAAATAGTCAACAAATTTGTTATTCATTGATATGGAGTCGCATCAACATATAGAAATAATTGTTTAGCACAAATGAAAGTCCTGATTGACAGGCGTTGTGATGGTTAAAAATATAGATTATTTCATCAATTCAACGTTCCGAAAAAGATTTCAAACATATAAGTTTTCACATAGAGTTTCTTCAAAACTAGTCTTGTAAATACTCGCGATTGGTCGGGTTCTACAACACTCCTCCAACAAAGCATGCGAAAAGCCTTGTTCTCTTTTAAGGTCGCTACAACAAATAGGCAACTTAAACGCTAATGGCATTAACGTTTTGCCTGCTAGCGGCAACAGATTCTACCCATGCCACCAATGCAGCCCAACATTACCTCGAACATCCGTGATGTCTGATCATCGTATGTACTGTCCACTATTCAGTCAGTGCATTTTTTAAAATATTCCGTGAATATGATGAAAAGCCTTGACAAAATTAGGATACGTGTATTAAACATGGTATTAGTTAAGGTCGCTTTAATAAACAGACAGCTTTTAACATATATGGCATTAAGAATGAAATTTTCATATTTCCCTAACTAACTATTACAGAGCAAATTATTTTCATTGCTTGCAAGTGATATTTGTGAATATTACTACCAAGTGGTTTTGAAAAATGAAAAAGAGGCTGAAGTGAAAGATAATTTTAAAAAGCCTTCTCCTGTAGTAATCTATAATGAAACATGCAAATGTTGACCAGAGATTTTTGGAAATTTTAATAACCTTTAACTTAAAATGACTCAAACAAAAATTTGGCAAAAATGTGTTTCACTATTTTAGCTTTTATTTGAAACAAAGGAGAAGAACGTATTGTTTAATGTATTGTAACTACATGTCCATACTTTTGTATAAATTTTGTGTCAATTTTTGTACAAAGGAATTAAGTTTATGTACTAGCATTTTATTGGCCAGAAAGGGTTTTGTTTCAGTAAATAAATAAATTTTCCATCAAAGTCATACATGTTAAGGGAGAACGCACATTGATATGAATATCTACACATACATGTGTTGTGTTTCTACATAAATAAATGTATCGACTCATAGGATTATATGCATATGGATCCAAAATATATGGATCTTCGCATATGGACCTTTACATATGAATCTACACATATTGATCGAAACAGTCTAGTCAGGCATATATTTTTACACATTTATAATTATGTTCACAAAATTATCTACATACATTTTATAGCCATTAAAATCTATACACTTACCCATATTAATATAAATATTTTAGTCTTCACAAATGTATCTGCACATATATTAAAGTTACTTCCAGTTAAAAATAGTCCGGTATATGACTGATGTCGTCGTTTCTCAAAGAACAACAACATCCATACGCGGTAAAAATATAATTCGATATTATTTAAGTAAATTAGAACAAAACGAAAAACAAAATGTTCAAAGTAATTGATATTATAAAAAGAGCATGTTTTTCGCGTTTGTTAAAATACAAAAAAGCATCTTTTATATGCGTCGAATAGAAATACAGAACGCGTCACCTAGAATTCTAACTATTCGTGCATTTACTTCCCCTGATTAGTCCGTCGCTTAGCGTAACATATTCAATGTCAGAGGGGTGGGGCCAGAATGTAGGAACGAAAAGCTTTTCTGAAAGGCTTCATTCGAACCTGTCCTTCAAAGAAAAAATCCTTCAATGAAAGAACTAAAAGATATCTCTAAACATAGTCTTTCAAATATTTGAAAGACCCTGCTCTAAATAATCATTGTATTTTGAAAATTGCATTTCATCAGTACTTGCAGTACTTTGATTATGTTTTTCAGAATCTCCGTTTCCAAGAATTGCCCATGTTTACTCTATTGCACTTCAATAAATCTGAAATTCTTACTGATGATGTATATACACTTCTTGCTATAATCCATAAACTTTCAATGTAAGTAATTCTTTTATCAACGTCTGACGGTCTTACACGATGTTCAGCTTTCAAGAAAAAACTAATATATTAACAAATCAAATGTCACAAAAAACTTCTATAGTTAACGCATATAATTCTTGATATACGGTGACAGGGTAGGCTTGCGGAATTTCTTTTACTGCTGATATCAGGTTTTATTGAAATAATTAGACTACTGTTGAATAAATAGCACAAGAATACCGCGTGCAAGGAATCAGCGACATTTAGTGAAATTAGTCCGCCACACAATAAATTTATTCACGTGACACATAAATCAGTCACGTGAGAACAGCTGAATCCAAAATGGCGGCACGTTTATGCATTTGATTGTAATCAATGTGTCAAATTAGTTATTTATATTGGAATTTGATAGATCCAAACAGGAGCTGGTTTGTAGCTGCCAGAAATTCGCATAACACTCTTAGATTTCTGTATGAAGAGAAAATACCAAGCGAAATAATATTTTCAAGAAATCCGAAACTTTTTTTTTAATTCAATTTATGCGGCATTTTAAAACTGATGTGATCATATGCTTTATGAGTGACAGTAAACAAAAAGGTACTGACGCCTTTATCTGCAGAGGGAAACAACACATTACTTGTTCGAGAGGCCTACCTCAAATAAAAATAACCATTTAATGACCAATGACAACTCTTTGTCCGAAATATTACGAGCTAGATCTCAGACCTCTAAAGAATAAAGCTTCTAGATAGTTAAGATTGATGCAAAAAGAGAAAACATTTCTTGTTATAATCACAGGCGTTTGGCACATTTGCTATGCCAATAATGGCCAGATTATCATAAAATAATCACCCCTTGATCATCAAGAACAAAATTACTATCCCGCACCCGTTTACTATATATGTATATATTTTATATCTGGATAGTAATTGATAATTAGACCATTTTTGGCATGGCAAATGTGCCGAACGCCTGTGGTAATAATCCATTTAATTTCGAGTATAAAGTGGACGTTTGCTTACAGTCTTCGTGGCGAATGAAAATAGGTCACATAATTTATATTAAATAGCTCACATGGAATTCTGATAAATGCGCGCAAAACACTGGTTTCATTCATCTACTTTCATTGTCCCTTGAGATAAAGAAATTCATTATTGCAGGCTCATTCTATTTCAATCATGTATTTACACTCTAAAGATGGCCTCTAAGGATAAGACATTTTCTGCGAATGTTATCAGAGTTCTGGACCAATGATTTCTCACTCCGCTCGTGCGTTGCACGTGCGTTTAACCGGCGCGCGCAGCATGTGCGAAATCCATTCACAGTTTCGCTCTGCTTGTTCAATGGTTTTATCAAATATATCTGGGGAGTGCTTATCTTTACCTATTTGCTGTGCGATAATACGATATTCTTCCTATTTAGAATAACATTAAAAGTCTTGAAAAAACATATCTAATGTAATAGGCCAGAGAATTGTCCCGATAAAGGCACTGGAAGGTCGCCGGGGAGAAGTCATCAAAACCTTCATACGTAATCTACATTCCAGCAGCTTTTCTTTGCTTAGAAACAAACATATTGTTCATACTGTCGGAAATGCTGATAAATCTACATTATGATAAATAGAAATAAATGTAACAAATTTATTTAAAAGAAAATATTTTTTTATCTCTTGCCGAACACATTTTGACATCATATACCAAATGTGTCTGCTTAGGGAATCCAGAAATTGTGCTTAGCTTCTGTTTCTCATGGACGCTTTGAAATTCCATCCGGGCGACTAAGGGTCACGTGATTTTAAATCATGCGCGAAAGTAGTCAAGAAGGATGTTGGCAAATTTTCAGAAAAATGGCGAAGATTCAGGTGAGTTTCTCGCAAGAATGTGCAGAAAACGTTGAAATTTGAATTTTATCCCGAATTTATTTGATGCAACAAATGAGGCGAAACCCAGACGGCCGTCTGCAAATGTATATCCATGTAGCAGAAACGCTTTACCAGTAACACGGTGTCTTAAGAAACAAGTTACCCGTGAAATTCAGTAAAAAGCCAGGTGATTGAAATTTTAAAGAATTAATGGTATAATTACATTACATGAGCAGTGAAATTGCCCCGAATTTGAAATCTAATACTCGAAGGGAAGGCAACATTTTTTTCTCCGGACTTTTTCCTAACTCTGACGAAATGAATATCGATGATGAAATAAGATTGCTTAATATCATAACTATGAAACTTAGAAGGACTTGATCACAACTATCCGTTTAAGAAATGAAGTCTAGAATATCTAAAATTTTTTTTCAAAAAACCCAAGAGCTCAAAAAGGAAGTATCTGTCCTTTTTACATTTTGCCCGGTTTTCCCTTTGGCCGGGGTTTTTGGGAAGAACAGAAATTCATTCCCATGATTTTTTCCCCGGGGGAACGGAAGAACGTTTTTTTAGAGATAATCTTCAATCATTTTATCATTTCTAATCAGATAACAAATCAACAAGACTGTTGCATTTCACCATGTTGACTAAAACGCAAGATTATGTAATGAAAATCGTGTGTACAGGCAGCATGGTTTAAATACTTCCCGATAAGCCCAGCCCGATGGAGAGATATATCCTAGTCGATAATTCTTCTTGCGGATGATGCCTGGAGATTTTAATCATTTAAAAAAGTTTTCTTTATGAAGATAAGAAAGGCATCTTGCGATACCGTTATGTTCACTAAAAGACAGTTTATTTATAAATATACTCTTGAAAATAAACGTTAACATGTCGTCTGCAAATTAAGCTACGTAATATATCATTCAATTATCGCTATTTAACTTGCTCCATTGATTCTATCTCAAAGGAGGACGCCGACATATTTATTTTTATGTTTTATAAATCTCATTTAAAACGTTTACAAGTATAAACAAAAAAGGTAAAAATAAATATTTCATTTACAGATATAGTGTGATGTTTTGTATATTGTACAATGCTTTTAGAATATGTAATAATTTACAGTTTCTACAAAAATAAATAAAAAATAGACTTAAATGAACATTTTAAAATCTATGTATGGTTTGACAAAAAAAATCTTAAGTTCAAGATGTTTTTCTAAAAAAAAAGATCATAAAGATGTTAATTATATTTTCATATATATATTTTCGATGTCCCTATACTGTGCAACCATACAATAAACTTGCCTAATTGTTGCTACTATTCTTATTAAATCGTAGCAAAGGAATATGGAATTTATTCACATTTTAATACGATGTCACGATGAATGTACACGCGTGGTTGGGAAAAATACGAATGGTTAACATGTACGCACTTTTAACTTCCTTAATTGATATTGTTGACGTAACAGCCATTGACGTGTTAATTTGACGTGAAAAAAATCATACACTTTGTGTGAACGGCACATATTGTATCTAAAGGAAAGGAAACAGTTCCACTACTAGATTAGATTGTATTTTAATTTGTCTTTCCTGGTTTTCTAATGGAGAAGCAAGCGATAGGAACTCGCAGGAGTCACTGTCTTGCTACTGCGACATCTATTGGCCGAAATGTCATGTTAAATTTATCATGTAACTAAATCCGTCATCCGGTGTTTTAGTAATTTAAACGCCGCGTAACGCCAACTTTATCAAACCGAATTTGATTGACATTCAAGTTTTATTTTCCGTAACGTCCTTATCGCAAATGTCTCGTGCCCGCACCAGTGCCTCAATTTAACAAGGGGTAAAATTAATTAGAAAGGTCATTTAGCGTCTTGGGGCACGTTAAAGTTGACTTGAAAACAATTACTTGTCTTTTAATTTTCAGTCAAAGAAGTGTTATATAGCCAAATAATTTAAATCACGACTTTTAAGCTGTGCTTGAATTAAATCAGAACACTTCGCGATACTTTATGAATTATACATTTGATGTCGAATGGATTTAGCTGGCATAGTATGTTATTTATTCAAAGATAATTTCTATATTCAAACAGGTACTATAACTAGATACAAGTACAAAAAAACACTTGGCATTATAACAAATGCTGGTATAGGCTCGTAATGTTGTTACGTTTTTTTACGCTTTAAACACATAAGCATAATATTGTGTGGCATGAAGATAAGTATCGAATCACATGCAAACCTGAAGCTATTGCATTGTATCCTTATTTTCCGTGTAAAACATTATCGTTTTTTATTATATAACTTTATAATAAAGAGCCTTTTATGGTATTAGTCCCCTTAAAGAACAAAAACTTACATTCTTACCCCCACCATTTCATTTCATAGATCAATTGATTATGTGGTTTGTATGATGATACAACCTTTAAGTAGTGGAAATGTACCTGTTTTTGTCTTTGTAAAAAAACTAAAACTTCCATAATATAATTAAGTTCTTTAACATTGCTAATTTCTGTTGATAATAGTGTCCCCCTATTTATGTCACCGCCCCTTTATAAATGTTGAATTAATATATATACCGCCCACAAACTGTTATTTAAATATTCTTTGTTTAAAGTGTTCCACTTATAAAAAGAAAAAAATCTGCGTGCTTTTGCCTGCCAGAAAACAAGTTCAAACCTTCTTTGAATACAGAAAACAGCAGCGCAAAATTAATTTCATATAGGTAAAAACTTATCAATTTGACTTTCATGTGTAATCAGAACGAACAAAAAGCGGGCAGCCCCACGAAGATTACGGTGGATACAAAATAAGAAACGTATTTAAGAAAGAAACAAAAACTTATGCTTGGGTTATCAAGGGTACAGACTGAATCTGGCATAATTTTGATATGAAATCAGTAAAACAAACAGATTTAGATATCAAAGTCTGAACGCTATTGAACGCTGACTTTTAGCGAGTACATACGGGCTTTTCATAATCTCGCGTTATCTCGGGTAATCGTACTTAATCTTGGACGGTCCTAAGTCGGCGATAACTAAGTTGATTTTTCGATAATATATGTCACAGTCAATCTACATATAGAAATTGATGACAAAATAAGCGACTGCGTTCGTAAAAGGAAACAAAATAGTTTTTAAGTATAAAAACACTTAAAATACTGAAGAACATTCCACAAGTTCACATATTACTTTTTTGTTACAAGTGCCACTCTTTATTTTATACTCAAATTTGACAGCAACTATGGTTAGATTAAAAACATGTTCAGTCGAAAAAATGTTATGATAGCTTTTAATATTTTGTGTGTGCCCTGTCACAGTTTCCAAAATTTTACTCTTGGACCCTCATTTACTTTCAATTAGTACAGTTATAGTGGATTAGAATTTTGTATGGAAGTCAAAGTTCACTTTCTTTACATTTTGCTATATTTAGATTCTATCTCAAGTAATTTCACGTTTAACCCTATTTTCTTCAGGTTATAAGAATCTCGCATGACCTTCATCGATATACAATGTATCACCATTCACAAAACAAAACATATTAATAAATAAAAATGCGTATAACTTAATAAATTGAACATAATAAATAAAATGTTTTTTGTTTTTTGGGGTTTTTGTTTTTTTTTTTGTTGTTGTTTTTTGACACCCAACTATAACCAAAATGATCATTTATTATTTTTATTGATACATAACCATAATTTCAATTTTTAAAAACATTGTTGTCGACTTGTATGTTTAGAATACATGAGAAGGTGTTATTAGGGCATTTTCCAATCGTGCGATACACTTTACTAATAACAAGTTTGGCTTTGCAAAAAAATGAAAAGTAATATACATCTACGTTAATGCAATTTTTGTCTTATCTAGGGGGGAGAATTTACCACAATAAATGAGCATAAAATAGTGCCTGAGTTGATCAAAAACGCCGGGCTTATCAGGCTATTCTGACATGTGAATTATGTGCGGAGATTTATGTCCTCCAATTGTTTGTGTATATCAGGATTTAGCACGTTCTGTGGTGTAAAAATATACCGCAAAAAATGGCAGAAAAAACACCTTTCATACTATGTATTACACGTTAAAATCGTGCAAAACATTAAAAAATGACCATTGGTTGTAAAGCTAATTATCATTTATCTATAATACATAATTCATATCTTCACTAACATTTTCATTCTCATGATCACGTTTTTATTGCCATATCGTTATTGTTACATTTTTTTCTTGCGATTGTTATAATAAACAAATATATTTTGCAAATTAGATTTGTTTTTCGTTCGCTCTCAAATGTACATAATTATACATGTATAAAAATACTTGTTTTGATTTTTTCCTACCTGTATTTTTTCCTGTAATATATTACTTTTATTCAGACATATATGTGTACATATATTTAAGTATTAATGCTGATGACATTTAACAAAACACCGGATAGAATATCTATTTTTTTTTTGTCTGCAATCATAACTATATACATGTATATTTCACATTTGGTATTATCAATATCGGTGAATTGTAAGTTTATTTAATAACTTAAATTTGAATGATTTCAGATAACAAAATATAATCATCTATAGGACCTTCCCAGTTAAGTGACTTTAAGACTATTTGAACTGTTTAAATAATAATATAATAATAATAATAATAATAATAATAATAATAATAATAAAGGACGTTATTTAACGAGAGAACTCATTTGAACAACATATCAATCTTCCATGAGGCCCTCAACAATGTACAATGTAAATCTACTATTAAATTAATACATACGTGAGATTATCAATTTGTTATATTTTATTCATTCCGGGTATTTTTGAATTATTCAAGTACAGTCAGCAGATAAATAACTTTATACACTTTAACTCTAAATTATATGTACAATTTCACTTTGAATGAAAAATATCTTTTATATTTAATGTATTAATAAACTGTGCTATTTTTGGGTTTTGAACCCCTACACCCACCATTCTTCCGGGTTATTTAACAATACAATTTAGTCATTTTTGTTTAATATGTCTTAAATTGACTGCGCCTTTCAGCAACACTAATAAAAACAAACATGTTATGTCAACAGGTAAACTCAATGTCAACATGTTAAAAAAGCTCATAAAGTCAATGTCCCATAACGTAAATTTTACGATGAGAATAAACTCCATATCTAGGTAATTGCCTTTGTTCATTTACCCATCTTTGCTTTTTTTTCCCTGCAAACTTTGGCATTTTTCCTAAAATTAATCCAAAGTATATATTTTTATCAAAATTAATTCGTAGAGCATAAAGAAGTAAAAACTAAGAATTCCAATTTCCCATGATCTTAAACCTGGTAATGCAAATTAATTAATTAACCTGCAAACGGTTTTATCGGAGTTTATCGTTTTTGCAACACAATTATCGATAAAGTGTAACAATACTCGATAAAAATCGATAACAAGGGCGATTACTCAGATAACTTCTTGTACCGGAAGTGAAAAATTACACTTTGACTGACAGGAGGCACAAATTGTTCTCGAATTATCTTTCTGGTTTTTATATAGTGGCAATTTCGATATAAAAAAAAAGAAGATCGTGATGTAAACAAGAAATTATATAATGTTATTGTACTTGCATTGTATTTTACTTGGTCGTCATTTTCTTTGAAAAAAAATATGTTTATTAGTTAACTGGCCAAATGCATATTTATGCCGATTGCTTAATAAAAATTGAATTGAATTGTTGTTAAATGCTAGCAATCCAAACCATGTTGAACAAACAACTCAAAATAAAACAAATATAATTAAAATATAATTATTGTAATGTTTCATTTTTGTTTTAGATAAGGCTTTATCAAATATATATAATCATTTCTTTCTGCAGAAAATTTTACATAGGAATTGAACAAATATAAAACTATTTTATTAAGCACCTGTAGTATGCAATTGTATAATTTTTGACATGATTGTATCAAAATATATTATAATTTGAATAAGGGTGGCATTTTCTTTTCTTTTTTATAATAATAATTAAAAAAAAAATATTTAAAAAAGAAAATACTGAAAATATTCAACGACGGACTTCTTTGAAGGCGACTTTATCAATGTGACCGTTTTGTACCTGTGCCATTATATTCCTTGACCACCAAGTTGGCGTTTGAAAGAGAACTTGTGATGTTTGTGTTGGCAGTTTACCCTAAAATGACAGCAGTTAGCACTTTGACTTCACCTGATCACAGTTCAGCCGCCGCATCGTTCCTGGACATGGTAGTTCTTGTGCCTTCACTTTCACAAGGAACTGATAACTTCTGCACATACCAGAGCAGAGGTACAATGAGAATGACCATAGAAATGTTCTCATGATCAATCACAGCGAAAATGACCTGCGCAATCCAAGAATCGAACCCGGGTCCCCCGATTCGCAAGCTAACGCTTTACATATCTATTGAGCTAACTGGACGGTAATGTATCTTGTGTAAATTGTGCTGAGATTACGACACCTTGCTTTCGTGACGGATACCACTCGTTAAGCCTGTATAAACTCTGTAAATTTAACCAAGACAACTTTGGTTAAAAAACTTTTATTTTTCTAGCAGCCGACTCCCACGGAACATAAAAGAACAGAAATAAAGCTAATTAATGCAGTAAAAGAAAATTAGTCTTAATCAGTCCACCTGTTGAAGCCGTACATTATCATTATGGCCGTGGTGAGATAGGGCCGTGCATTTAGTATGTTAGAGATATAGAGCAGAGACCGTCTGGGACGTAATTATGAACGTTTATATTCACGTGTCGCAAATGCCTTTTAATTTACTAATCCAAAACGATGTCTAGTAAATAGCAATTTATGATAAAATTGATAAATTGCTCACGTGTTGAACAAAAGGTGAAAGCCTTATGTAAAGAAACGTGGTAATAGGTTCATTCTATAAATAGTTCAACCAACCATTTTTTTATTGTTCTTTCTTACCAAAAATCATTTTTTAAAAGTAAAGTACTATATTTATAATTATGTGTGTGTGTTTTGTTTCTTCTATCTAACAGATAGTCATTCTTGTAAAATACATGTGTGTTCTTGTAACTTATTGCATACTGGAAGACTTGTTGCTAATGTTGAGAGAACTTGTGGCCAAATATGTTATATTATTGTATTGTAACTGTCTTTACATGTACTATGTATAAGTTTGTTTTTCTTTTTTCTTTTTTTTTTCTTTTGCAATGAAATATACTTAAATCAAAGTTCAACTTTGCCCTTAAAGAGACACTGTGCTCATTTTTCGCAGTCAGGCTGTGTTGAATAAGTAATATAGTTATTTCAAGAAATTTACTATTATAATGGTGATAGATCAATAATTGATAATGAAAATGTGTAGGTTAAACTATAAAAAAACTACCAAAATTACTTAAAAGACTTCCCAACTCTTTAAAAATTTAGCGTTACCTATACATTCAAAACGTTATTTATAGAAATATCCTTGTTTCACGTGGATTATTGACTATTTTTGCAAATTGAACACATTTATGCCAAATGTAAAGTTATTTTTACATTTGGATGGGCATAATGTCAATTTAAGTTAATTCTTTGGAAAAAAGTATAAAGTTATACACGAAGTCACGTGACATACGAGAACTTGCAGTTTTCTACACAATTGAAATTAAGTTAAGAATTAAAATTGTCATTATGTTAGTCATTCATAACACATTTTTCCAGCGCGTTAATTCACTAAATAACCTGTTATCTGCGCATGTCTTTGCCAATCAACCATGATGCTTTGCGCGGCTTTCAAACAACGTCAAGAAATGGCTTTCTTTACGCCCAGAAGTTATATTTATGACGAGCACAAGGTGTCTCGAAAATTGGAACGGAATTTATTCATAATTCATGCCATAGTTTTATCAGAACCATGCACGTTGTAATTAATTGATGATTTATGAAACGCCATTTATGAAATTGTGGAACCTTTGAGAAGCAAACGTTAAATCAGTCAGTTAACGGCTTATTGCATTCTCTAATATTGTTTTAAAAACTCTCACATAAACAAGATTGACCAAATTCTTCAAGATTCATTCTTAACCTGATGAATTTTCGTAACGAAATTGCCTTACTTTGAATCTGGAGAAGTCCGTTTAAAGTTACAAAATACAAAAATGAGGTACCACCATTATAGAGTCTGGTTAGAATACACGTACGTACTGTATACTGGTTGTAGAGACTATAACCGCTTTTGGTTCCAACAGGTTTAACTTTGCGTTAAATGACAGTGAATATTTCTTAGCATTTTGTGAACATGAAAAGAAGAAAAAAAGGTTTTAAAGAGGCGACTGCTGTAAATTTAACTAAAAGAAATCACATATAACATGATCCATAATATTTCATCATAATTATCGATGCAAAAACTCAGTTAGTTATTTTTCTATTCGTTTGTTTGGTCAAAATATTGCTTTACGCAAACCCGTTTCATCCAAGAAACCAAAATATTTTCCCAAGCATTAAAGTTACAAAATCTGCCATGTTTGAGGCATTCTTTGACAGTCATAATAAATTATGTTCATCCATTAAGAATGTAGAAAGACATAGACCTGTTCTAGGTATTTTGACATAAATGGTCCATTGTTTATAGCTACATCTGAGAACAAGTCTCTTGTTCGACAAAAACAACAGCAATGTGGAAAATGTCATTTCCCCAATGATTCTTATTAGCGTAGTTTTGCGTTTAAAAAGCTTTCCGCAAGTTTGTATGTACATTTTACATATGATGTGCATGTAATTTAACTCTTGAATTTTATAGCCATTAATTTATAAATTTGAATGATTTGTTACATGTTTTATTGAAAGTAATTTGTTTCTAAATATATTTCGGGAGCAAAATTGTTTTGATATTTGTAGAATATTTATTTTCCATTTAAATAATGTAGATACATGTACATGTATTCGGTTATACCATTGGCAGCGGATCAAAGAAAGATTTAAAAAAAATAGAAATGCATTTGTGTTTAGATTGTATTAAAAAAATGCATTTTTTTACTTTTTAAACCTTAAAATATTGAACCTTTACCATGCTAATTACCGTTAGTGGACATGTCCATCTTTCAATATGGACAAACTTTTTTCAAAATAAGTACTGGCTAAAAGCGACAGTCCATGTGCAAACAATGGACCGTGTCTGCTGATATTGGCCTGGTCACGTGGGTAAAATCTTTTGCCGATTATTGATTCTTTTGATTATTGCGAAGTTGCCGAACTTGATTTACGCACTTGTATGATATTTAAAAGAATATCCGCCAAAGAAAATGCAGTGAAGATATATTACACTTTTTCTTAGGCTGATTACTACTAAATGTTTCCCATTTCCAGGATCAGAGGACACGGTTAATCCATTTCTTAATATCTGATACACTGTCTTGAAAACATACTCATTTTTAAATAAATAATGAAATTCAAACCAAATATATGTAATTGTTAGTTAAGCCAAAACTGTTACGTTTCCAAAAATTTGTTGCAATTCAATTACCATTTTTGTACAATTAATTTCAAGGTGAAATAATGCAGAAACTTAAAGCACAATTGTTTTGTGGTAGTGAAAATACATTTTAAGTAATAGAAAGAGCACCGAAACACGAGGCTATCTGATTTGTACGAGGGGGCGTAGCATGACAGCAACGTTCCCTGTGTCATAATATGAAACCCCAGAAAAAAAACCAATGAACAGCATTTTGTATATAAATATTTCTGCCCCTTCCCTTTTCTGCCGTCAGCAATAAGTAATCACCCAGCAAAAATGAAACCAATCAACGGCATTATCTGGAGTGCGGGTAACTGATACCTGCACTTCCAGTTTCCTGCACTGTCATGTTATGTATACGATTTAACTCTGACACTTTTTCAACATAAAGGTCCCAAAACTATGATACAAGGAAAGAAAAAACTTGGAATTGTCTGCAAGCGTCTTTCCACTACGTATATATGCTTATCCTTTTCTGCATATTTATCACGTGCAATATACACAGTGTGATGATAACGTCACAATTACGTGTTTATATTTATCATTAATGATAATTTTTATAATGAAATAGAATCAAGGTTATCGTTTGTTGCCATCGTTTACGTTAATGCAATTTGTTACATGAAGATAACAAATAATTTACAGTTTAATATGAATTCTACATCATTAAAATATGTTCTACTCATACAAAAGGCGTTTAAAGAAAATTGGTTTGCAATACAATAAATAATAACGTTGATAGTACTTTATGCCAGACATCACAACATACCTGAAATAATTACATATAGATATATGTCACAAGTGTAAGATACATAGTCCGATATTACATATATTTATATATGTTATATATTTGTTCTAGAACAAAATAGTATTAATCATCATCATATACATGTACATGTTCATTCTAAATCACTTAAACTTTATCGTTTTTTTTATATCAATTGGTATTGAATAAGAATATCCGCGTGATAAATCTCTATTGTATTTATCAAAATTTGAAATACTTCTGAAAAATGTGCCCATTGTAGACAAATCGGCAATCCACTTTCATTCAATACAAGAATATATTGAATACAGTATTAATTGAGTTCGATTGTGTAGGAAGCTCAAAGCAGATAGACACACTTTTGAATAAGTTTCTGGAACCAACCAGTACTGAGCAATGAGCGTAACACCGGGTGTTTGTAACGTTTTTTGCTCGGCTTGTCGCTGATGGGGTTTTAATTCATGCGGATAGCGATCTTTGGATAACTAGGCCAACGCGTTAACCACTAGGCCATGTCGCCAGAAGAATATAATGTCAAAGTGTACAGGAAGTGACAACTTTAAATATGTTTATTACCTTGTTAAATTTGCTATATGTATTTGTCCGGCTGTGAATTTGAAAGTGCCAACTGTTGAATAGTATGTAAAATTAGAAATAACGAATAAACGAATAAAACATGACGTAATTCGTGATTTAACATAATATTTAAAACTTTTCACTCAAATCTCACTCATTTACCACTGATTAAGTTCTCAAACATGTGTTCTTGATTTCAAGACATTTGTCTTATTTGTCTTATATAAATTTATTCAGATTTGTGATATACGTTTACAAGAATTGATCCGTAAATACCATGTAACTTTAATCTTGCACGTGAAAACCGTGCAACACAGTAAATAGTTGCATCTTCACAAAGATTGGTTGTTTTGGAAAACATGCAGTCGTGCTTTGGAACGAAAACTATTGATTTTTTTATTCGTTTTGCCATGAATGAAACATATGCCTTGGAATCTAGCATGTTCGCAGATAAAATCACATGTTTCCGTGACCTTACTCGCTACCCCGTTTAACTGGCATGGTCCTTCTAGCGTTCTGTATGTGACCCCTAAATTGTGGGTCCCTGATATCCCAGAGTGCACCTGTGATCATGGCATTCCATGGCCCAGGTGCGCAATGATAAGGTTTGTTTCGTGTGAGGTACTCTGAAGCAAGTTTTCCAGGCAAACTTTATCCAAACTTATCAATACACTGATTACGTAAGAATGGCAACAACGCTTCTGATGTTTTTAAAATGTTTATTTTGATTTGCTTCGTTGAATATTTAAGTGGTGCAAAAAGGACAATATCTGTAACATACAAGACACTATATTTTGATTAAAACATTAAGTGTAGAAGCAATAGTGTCCTAATATAAACGATACATAACAATTTTGTATCGATATCGATGTTGGATCGTCACCCAACTGTAAATGAATCGTGAACGTCATAGAACATCTCCTATTCATATACATAATGAATAATCTCCTATTCATATACATATCTTAATCATACACAATGGAACATCTAATATTCATATGCATAAATTGTAATGGAACATCTCCTTTTCATATAAAAAATGGATCATATATCCATATACATAAATGATTACAGTATATCCTATTCGAATTGAACGTTTCCTATAAATATTCATGATGGATTATCTCCTATCCATATACATAAAGAATCTTATACTGTTGATATGCATAAAAAATCTTATCCTATTTATACAGAATGGATAATCACTATGGACTAATGGATCATATACATAAGGGAACATCTCCCTGTAATATTTTATTCGTACATAATGGAACATTTCTTATTAATATGCATAATGGATAATTTTCTTCTAGTTTACTTAATGAATAATCTCATTCACAATGAATAATCTTTTATTAATAATGGATTATCTTCTATTGATGTACATAATGAAACATTTACTATTCATACATAGTGAATGATCTCCCATATACATAACGAGACATCTACTATTCATATACATAACGAGATATCTATCATTCATATACATAACGAGACATCTCCTATTCATATACATAACGAGACATCTCCTATTCATATACATAACGAGACATCTACCATTCATATACATAACGAGATATCTATCATTCATATACATAACGAGACATCTCCTATTCATATACATAACGAGACATCTACCATTCATATACATAACGAGACATCTACCATTCATATACATAACGAGACATCTACCATTCATATACATAACGAGACATCTCCCATTCATATACATAACGAGACATCTTCCATTCATATACAAAACGAGACATCTCTCATTCATATACATAACGAGACATCTCCAATTCATATACAAAACCAGACATCTCCCATTCATATACCTAACGAGACATCTCCTATTCATATACAAAACCAGACATCTCCCATTCATATACATAACGAGATATCTCCCATTCATATACATAACGAGACATCTCCCATTCATATACATAACGAGACATCTCCCATTTATAAACATAACGAGACATCTCTCATTCATATACAAAACGAGACATTTCCCATTCATATACATAACAAGACATCTCTCATTCATATACAAAACGAGACATCTCCCATTCATATACAAAACAAGACATCTCTCATTCATATACAAAACGAGACATCTCCCATTCATATACAAAACGAGACATCTCTCATTCATATACAAAACGAGACATCTCCCATTCATATACAAAACGAGACATCTCTCATTCATATACAAAACGAGACATCTCCCATTCATATACAAAACGAGACATCTCTCATTCATATACATAACGAGACATCTCTCATTCATATACAAAACGAGACATCTCCCATTCATATACAAAACGAGACATCTCCCAATCATATACAAAACGAGACATCTCCCATTCATATACAAAACGAGACATCTCTCATTCATATACAAAACGAGACATCTCCCATTCATATACAAAACGAGACATCTCCCATTCATGTACATAACGAGACATCTCCCATTCATATACAAAACGAGACATCTCCCATTCATATACATAACGAGACATCTTCTATTCATAAACATAACGAGATATCTCCAATTCATATACAAAACCAGACATCTCCCATTCATATACATAACGAGACATCTCCAATTCATATACAAAACCAGACATCTCCCATTCATATACCTAACGAGACATCTCCTATTCATATACAAAACCAGACATCTCCCATTCATATACATAACGAGATATCTCCCATTCATATACATAACGAGACATCTCCCATTCATATACATAACGAGACATCTCCCATTTATAAACATAACGAGACATCTCTCATTCATATACAAAACGAGACATCTCCCATTCATATACATAACGAGACATCTCTCATTCATATACAAAACGAGACATCTCCCATTCATATACAAAACAAGACATCTCTCATTCATATACAAAACGAGACATCTCTCATTCATATACAAAACGAGACATCTCCCATTCATATACAAAACGAGACATCTCTCATTCATATACAAAACGAGACATCTCCCATTCATATAAAAAACGAGACATCTCTCATTCATATACATAACGAGACATCTCTCATTCATATACAAAACGAGACATCTCCCATTCATATACAAAACGAGACATCTCCCAATCATATACAAAACGAGACATCTCCCATTCATATACAAAACGAGACATCTCTCATTCATATACAAAACGAGACATCTCCCATTCATATACAAAACGAAACATCTCCCATTCATGTACATAACGAGACATCTCCCATTCATATACAAAACGAGACATCTCCCATTCATATACATAACGAGACATCTACCATTCATTTACATAACGAGAAATCTCCCATTCATATACAAAACGAGACATCTACCATTCATATACATAACGAGACATCTCCCATTCATATAAATAACGAGACATCTACCATTCATATACAAAACGAGACATCTCCCATTCATATACAAAACGAGACATCTCCTATTCATATACATAACGAGACATCTACCATTCATATACATAACGAGATATCTATCATTCATATACATAACGAGACATCTCCTTTTCATATACATAACGAGACATCTCCCATTCATATACATAACGAGACATCTCCCATTCATATACATAACGAGACATCTACCATTCATATACATAACGAGACATCTCCCATTTATAAACATAACGAGACACCTCCCATTCATATACATAACGAGACATCTCCCATTCATATACATAACGAGACATCTCCCATTCATATGCATAACGAGACATCTCCCATTTATAAACATAACGAGACATCTCCCATTTATATGCATAACGAGACATCTCCCATTCATATACATAACGAGACATTTCCTATTCATATACATATCGATACATCTACCATTCATATACAAAACGAGACATCTCCCATTTATATACATAACGAGACATCTCCCATTCATATACATAACGAGACATCTCCCATTCATATACATAACGAGACATCTCCCATTCATATACATAACGAGACATTTCCTATTCATATACATAACGAGACATCTACCATTCATATACATAACGAGACATCTCCCATTCATATACAAAACGAGACATCTCTCATTCATATACAAAACGAGACATCTCCCATTCATATACATAACGAGACATCTCTCATTCATATACAAAACGAGACATCTCCCATTCATATACAAAACGAGACATCTCTCATTCATATGCAAAACGAGACATCTCTCATTCATATACATAACGAGATATCTCCCATTCATATACAAAACGAGACATCTCCCATTCATATACATAACGAGACATCTCCCATTCATATACAAAACGAGACATCTACCATTCATATACATAACGAGACATCTCCTATTCATATACATAAGAAGACATCTCCCATTCATATACATAACGATACATCTCCCATTCATATACATAACGAGACATCTCCCATTCATATACATAGCGAGACATCTCCCATTCATATACATAACGAGACATTTCCTATTCATATACATAACGAGACATCTCCTATTCATATACATAACGAGATATCTCCTATTCATATACATAACGAGACATCTCCCATTCATATACATAACGAGACATCTCCCATTCATATACATAACGAGACATCTCCCATTCATATACATAACGAGAATCTCCTATTCATATACATATAGATAATTTCCTATTCATATACATTATGGAACAACTTTCGTTCATACAAATATGAATACATGATGGGTCATTTACTTCACGTACATTGATCAATTTCTATTTATAATAATGGATCTTATATTTTCCCTTTATGTAGTTACTAAAGAAGTAGCCGATATATTCACAGTGGGGGTGGAAAAATCCCAGGATCCGGTACACCCGGAATCCGGGATCGTATTCCTCAAGTGCTCTTATCCTTTTTTTTTCAAATTTGATTTCAAATCGATGTCATTATAAATATATGAGATGTAATTATTTACTTGATAACTTTTTTCTGATAAAAATTGGGACCAATATCAAAACCAAAGTAGTTTATTCGTTTCCCTATATGTTTTGTACGATTCCGGATCCGGGTTACGGATCCCGATATTGAATACATGTACTTTGGAAAGACGGTATATCTCGATGTTGGAAACAGACTTCCTGTTTTCGAAATAAAAATGTAAAAAATATGGCGATATATTATGATTTCTTTTAAATGATTTTTGTACTAGTATTAGAATAGAGGTTTTGACAAATTAATAAAGCGGTAGATTTTCTGTTATTTTCTCGAGGCATGCTGCTTAAAACAGAACGTAATTTTATCGTTGATGAATGTCACTATTATCAATTTATGTACCAGTTTCAAACCATTTTAAGCCTAAAGACTAGCTAGCCAGGCAATCAACAGAACTTTTTTGTATCAAACATGAAGTACATGTGGTTCCTTTTTAAGCAGCCTTTGATATCCGTGTCAAGGTTAGCAAAATGTATTCATAGTAAAATATTTGAAACATTTGCATGTTGGGAGAATTGTTGTCTGCTTTAAATGTCTGGTCTATGATTGCGCCCAGCAGGTTTTAAGACTTACATGAGCATTTTAGCTACAATATGCTATTTCAATATGGTTACAAAAACTATTTATTTATCAGAAATAATTTATTTTGACAAATGACTAACTCGTAAATATAGCCTTGTTTACGTAAATAAAGTAGGTGTTGCTAAAATATCGTTTTGCAAACCATTTTGCTATTTTCTGGAATAAGACAACATTGCGGTTAACCGAAATATTTTCATCTTTAGTCAAAACATTTATTTTTTCTGCATGTATCTATTTCTGTACTCCCAAACCGAAAGTTTCTGAATCAAATTTGTTATTACATGTATCATGTTAACTATAGAAGTAGACGCAGAAGAAAACTTCATTAAAATCACTCCATTTAGATTTAAAAACCTAAATTTAAAATCTTGAATTTATTATAAAGATCAACTTGGGTACTAGTCTTATAACAGGAACTTATTTAAAAGATATTTAAGAAAAACATGAATACTCGAAATAAACCGTATTTTTGTGTTATTTTAGCCAGGGTCTTTCAAATAGAAAGACCCTGTTTTAGTTCGATTTGAGTGAAAAGTGGTGCAACGCTTTTTAATTTTTTGATCATTTTTACACAATAAAAATAATCATTCTGGGAAAACGAAGTGAGCGAATGAACATACAATACTGGTCAAATGGAACATTTAAATCTCTTATTCTACAAAGTGTAGATGTATATGAGAAATATTAACGTCACGGTTGTCCAATGAAAAGCAACGTTACAAATGCGCTGTACTATATTTTCGTTATGACAATACGACAATGACCTTCACCTCAGTTACAATGACTAATATCTTATATATGTATAAGTGCGGCACGTTTAATCTTAATCACTTTGTGGATTACCTAAATGTCAGTTTTGGACAGTAGGTAAATGTAATCATAATCTACTGTATTAAATCTTATATAATCGTATTACAATTACCCATAATGCCACATCAAAGATAATACTTGTATTCCTTTACGCCACAGATTCACTCTAAGTCAAGATGATACCCAGCTGGCCTTTGGAATGTCATTTGTTTAATTCCGGTGCCCGGTATCCACTTACCGTTACACTGGTAACTTGCCAGGTGTCTATGGATTGACCATTAACCTGTTGTATTAACGTAATGAGTTTGCCCAATTTTGAGGTTGAAATAGTCCCTTCAAAACTTAATGAATTGTAATATCAAAATAAAATTAAAAAATAGCTACCAACAATATTAACATTGGTCAGAATAATCACGGTTGTACAGACTGGCTTGGCTGGAATACGGGTGAAAAAAAGCTAATTACTTTCAGTACAATGATGTAATGATGTTATCGATTACACAAGTTTCAAGGAAGAATATCACTGAGTTTTTTTGTTTTGTTTTTTTACTTTTTCACCACGAAAATGTGGGACGACAGTTTATAACCACGGCAAAAAAGCATGGCGTAAATCAGCCACCATACTACAACATTTTTTATACATTTAGTGTTTTATGGAAAAACCAAACTATGGAAAAGTAACATGGTCATGTTTGCGAATGAATAATTGTTTTCAACCTGAAAGAGGTAATACACCCCTAAATTTTCAAGTATTATTGTAATACAGTGTACATTCAGAGATAGTAAGTTTTGCGAATGAATAATTGTTTACCACCTTGATATATTTTGATAGAAATACATGTAATACACTCTTGAAAGTTTAAATATGCATTGTTATCTTATAACAGTGTACATGTAGATGCATAGAAGATATCAACTACGAAGCAAATGAAAACCATTTACGTGTATTATATTCATAATGCCGCTGTGAATGATGCTTCTTCTTTAAGCAGTATGCCAGTCACTGTCATACCATAGGTTAGTGGGCTGTCAATGAATGTATGATGAAGATACAAAAAAGTCGTGTATAGCAAACATATTTATCTTTTATTCATTTAAATGACAGGGAAAAATCAGTAAAATAATGGTATTACTATATTATAAGACTATATCGCAATATTAATACATACGATTCTTTTCAATTTTCAAAAAATAGAAAAATAACATCAGCATAAAATCGGACCCTACTGTTCGACGCAATAAATGTATATGAACAAACAAACAAAAAATAGAAATATATAAAGACAATTCTCAAACTCTTTGATGGAAGAAGTTTCATCCACCAACAGTTTTTTCCCCCACAATATGTTATGTTTTATGTAATATACATGTATAGAGTATAACTATAGAGACACATCCTGTTCGTCTTTGTTTGCAATTTAATTTCGAAATAAAATGGCGGGGAGCTATATTATTTGCTTTAACCAAACTGCATCGTAACAAGAAGTAAAACGTTTACGATGACGTCATTTGCGTTCCATATGAACCATACGCATTTATATATATAAAAAAGAAAAAAAAACAAGAAAAAATACATGAACGAAATCGGATTTCTAAAACTGTATATCTAATGGACAAAATATATACCCTATATCTTAGGTAAAATGGCGTTTAGGAAAAGCAATGAAATAATTTATGTATTATAACTAAAAAATCATACAATTAACAAAATCGCGAAATTAATGTGAAAATAACAAAATATTCTAAAAATAGAATACTCAAAACAATCCTCAGGTCCTTACCCTCTTATACAAAAATATCAAATAAGAATGACTACTTTAAACTAAACATTTTACTACTAGAACTATTTTTCTGCGAGCATTATTTATAACCATCTGAGGTACTTTGGTTTTTTTAGAAAGAAAATAATGAAACGTGGATGATAGCGAATAAAATGTGTAAAATGAACATAAAAAGTTTAATTTAACATCCAGAAAATTTTAATAATTCAAAAAGCCATCTTATTTACATTGATTTTCATCAAGTCGATGCAAAAGAAAATAAATACAATGTACTCCATTGTTTCTTTATTTTAGATGTACTCAAAATGCTAGCAAACAATGAATTTGATCATTTCTTAAAGAAATACAAAGTTAAAAGTTCAAAAGCTATAAAGACATTCATTTTACATTAATAAATATTATTATACATTTATGACTAAAAATAACCTCGTGATGTGATTGGTCAGCCTCGGTGAATATCACAATACCCAGGTCAATAACTTTTTGATATTCACCTTATCATCATAAAATATTAGTACAATCTAGTATATTGTAATTTTAATTTTCAAACTGCTAAAATATTAAAGCATAAGCCATGATCGCAATTATTTTCTAATATTATCAAACAAGGGCAACATTAACCCTGAATTTTTGCAATGGATTTGGACTGCTTTGAATTTGAAAAAGTTCATTTGAAGTTTAAGGGATATCAATATTAACTTATAAAAAGTGATCTACGATCAGTACAAAACCTGGTCAGACTACACAGATGTGCTGACAGTGTCGGCTGGCCTGGCTCTATACTAGTGGCACAGGTCAGTCACTTTTGGTTTCCTGCAGGTCTAAGCTTTATGCACCATAGGTCAACAGCAAATTATACATATAAATATCTAAACTTAGTAAATAAAACACGGAATGAATTTTGCATCACAATTATTTGTGCAATTAATGTCAGATGAACGAATATATAAAGCACCGGAGAATAGCACCAGTGTAAACAAATAACTCTGTCAGACGGCAAAATATCCCAACCATCTCATTGTTCCTTCACGGAACTTGTAAATCTAACACGTAAAGTCCGTGCATTTTTTATTTCTTATGTTATGAAACGTGTCGTTCTAACAAACTAGCATTCGTCCTCCAATCTTAGCATGAAAGATTTGGAAAGATTTCACGTGTTGTTTAACTTGCACCGACACTAACGGTACCGAGAGAAGCAGACGTATCATTGGATGTTAGTCCCATAGAGCTAACGCTATGCGAGTAGTGCTGATCCTGATCGAGGCTTGAATGATGCTTTCCAGGGGAGGAAGTACTGTACTGCGCATGTCCACTCAGATTTTCTGGAGTTTCAACTTTGATATTGGAATCTGACCTTTGCCCTGCAGAATGATATGTGGCGAGTGATTGTGGCAACATCATACCGGGAATGCCGCCATTATTCATTGGCGGAAGTGACGTAAGATTATAAGGACTTGAACTCTGTTCAGTATTATTATTGTTATTTGATGGCGAGTCACTGGGTTTGATATCTGAAAAATAAAAGTACATTTTGTAAGAATAAAATTAAGATGATATCAGTTATTATTCTGTATGTAAAATACATACAGGACATTTTTTTGCTTACGCTGGTGCAATAAATATTACAAATATAGCGGTAGAAAACAAACTAGAAATAAAATATCTATGTAATAATTGTGCTGAAATAGTGATAATGAGGTCGAAATGTTCAAAGAAAAGCATAAATGACAACAGAGTCTTTTAATACAGTAACAAAACGTAATATAATATAAACTACTGGCGTAAATTCTCTTTCTGTTTTTATCGATTTACAATGTATTTCGAATTGTTAGGATTTTTAAAATTTGAATGTTTTAAAACAATAAAATAACATTTGGGCAATACAAGATTTTTGTAAAAATGAAATTGTACCTTCTGAATGGTCGGTCTTTACTGTTGCACCGGAACCAGAATTATTTGGAGTGCTGGATCCATTCTTTGATTTGCTGCTAAGACTTTTTGGCTTCCGCTTCCGTGTCTGGATCCCGTCTTTCTTCATAGCCAACGGACGGTTGACCTACAGGTGATAAAATGTTATAAATTAACTCTAAATTGTAACAAAAGAAAATTATGTAAAATTCTAAGACATTTTATTGGCATCTTTAGGTTTTATCATCATTTCTTTATTAAAAATCATTTACTCATTATTAAACTAAATTAAGCATTAATAGTTGATAAACAAAGACAAAATAGATGAACTATAAAGACTGCATAAATGATAAAATGATAAATATGCTTTATAGGCATACCCCGTGCAGTTTGTAGTAGAGTCCACAAGCGTTACATACGGGTTCTCCCTCACTGTTCCGACGCCATAACGTCGTCGTCGTTGTATGACAGTTGGCACAAGACAGACCAACACGGCGGCTTGCCGACTGGAAAAATGAATGTATAAAATGTATAAGATAGTCAGGGCTACATTCAATTGTCTTCTGTCTCAGCCTTTTATGTATGCGCTTATTTTTTATAAGTTTTTTATTATTTTGTAGACTATTTTCTTACTTAATAAAGGCTTTTTTATGTTTATGTTATGTTCAATGGATGAGAAATGTTTCAAAGATTTTGTAGTCATTGACCTATCGATTATTAAGATTTCTTGTCACTTTCTCCGTGTTTCTTTCACCATTTACGCATGCCAAGATAACATTATCCTGGAAACGGATGTTTCAACACTCAAACTAAAAGCCTACTCAACAGCGCCGCCTGGTGGTGGCTTACAGTGCGTAACAGTGAAAACACGTCACTCATCTTGATATCTAGGTTTGATACCACTAAATTTGTTGAGTGACGGACATGAGTAAAAGCAAACTCGTGTTTCTTTCGGAAAACAAACAGAGGAGAGATCACAGACGGTAATCCAGGCTTTTTGTTTCAAACAATCATTGATGAAGCCATCTGGTCATTCCACTTAGTTCTTTATCTCAATGAAAACAAAGAGATTTAATTCTTAGCAACTCAAGCGACAAATGGCTACCGTTTAAATTCTTCAGACAACAGTAAACTTGAAAAACATTACACTGGCGTAAATGCCGAGGAGAATAGACTGGCAGCTATTAACTATCATAGGGTTAACTTGGTTGTGATTTATTGGTTTCACTTTCAATTTAAGAAGATATTCTTATCACTACCGGCGCCGAGTGACGATTTTCGGCTCTTGCGATCGAAGCGATAATCGCCGCATCTAAACCGGAAGGTTTACCGTAAAGCATTCTTTAACGTCGTAACAGATGACAGAATACAGATACCTATCGGGTATGTCGTAATTTGTGAATGAAACAGCGTTCTAAAGGAGAATGATATAATTCGGCTGCTCGGAAAATATTATATTCTGTTAAATAGACCGTGAAACATGTCGTGTATTCTCAAAATGTACACAAATACATGTTCTTGCATAATATTCTATATAAGATGCTGGGTCCGAGGGTATAAACAAATTCTCTATGCTCAAACTTATATCTCGAGTATTTGATTGAAACTGCCACAGAATGTACAATGACCAATGAAACTTCTTAGTTTTGAGACAGAACTTGGATTCAAAATAAAACTTTTATAACTGTCAGGCAAAGTTAGGATTTATTCACTTCTTTATAGTGTTATTGGTCCTTAAATTTTTTTTTGTAAAACAAAACAAATAGATTATAAAAAATGATTAACAGTTCATTACAATGTTAATGCACTGAATTAACTCTGGATGTTTAATTGGCACAAAAACTCTGAAGTTGTATACTAATATAACATGGTAACAAAATGAGAGAGGATCTAGTTTTCACAGATAAAACACAGAAACATATTTATATCAGTCAAATAGTTTGAAATCAAGATTTTTGGATATATAGAATAGAGATAAGCCAACTCCAGACTCTTACAAACCCATAATGTTCCAAGCCGTTGGGCTTATCAGTAAAAGATAAGGTTTGCCAGAACCCGCCAAAAATAACTCGGAAATGAATCTAAATTGGCCTAAACATTAAAACTTGTGAATAAACATTCTATGTACAAGGTAGCTAGAATTCGAGAATTAATTTAAAGGAGTTTTTACGGTTGATAATACTTGAGGTGTTTGCAGGAAAAGTAGACCGTTTAGAACGGCGCCATGGGCGGCCATTTTGATTCATTACTGTTTGATAGGATCTCGATTGAACTTTTACGGCTGTTTATAAATTACTATCTATCTGGAATTTAATGGGAGGATAAATGAATTATGTTGAATCATCAAAAGTTAAGAAATTTCGTATGGTTAAACCGGAAGTCACGTCCGGTATCACTGACATTTTCAACAGAACATTTTTCGGCTGATAAACTATAATACATGTACTTATCTAAAATTTTATATATATTTCCCAAGAAGTATTTTAATGCTGTTATATCCAATATAAATGAAAATTTACTTAATATGTATTTTTGTTAATATGTCAGAATTATTCAACATTTCAATTAAGTTTTTAGCAAAAGAATTGATTGACTTTTACAGATATTAGTTGCATATGTGTATATAATATTATATAAATATAAAACCAAAACAAAACATGGTATTCATCACAATTAGCAAAGAAAAGGAATTAATCTAAATACAAATTATCCTTCTTTTAGAAATAATTTTCCAGGCATTTTATTAAAGAAATAATGAATATACATCATTTTAGTTATGGTGTCATTTTTTAAATGTTTCTAATTATAGATGACCTACTTTTGATCTGGCGCCAGTAATAAATCCCGTGTTCATGTCACGCCACGGATTCAGGGGTTGCCCGTACGGGTCAGTTTGATAGGGGAGCATCTCGTTGAACTCGCCCTAAAATACGAAAATAAAAGATAAACAGTCAACATGAGTTGTCTAACGTGAATTCGGAAAATTTGTTTGAAAAAAAAATCGTGCAAAATCACACATGAACTGAGCTTAAAACTATAAGAACAAAGTGAAAAATATTTTGAACGAGTTGAAGGATAAAAGTTTTTGATAAAAACGAGCACCAATGCATAAAGGTAAAATTTGATTTGAGTGCAGGAAATGATATGAGTGTGACATGAACACGTGATTTGCTAGGATGTGGTAGCCATTGGTCCACTCGGGAATTTCCGTTGCCATCAATGATTGATTACGGGAACATGCGGAAATCACCGAGTGGAGTGCAAGAGATTTAATGCTTATAAAAATGCAAAAATAAAAATATCCTTACCAATCGTCTCTGCGGTTTAATCAATGGACGATTCATTCCGTTCATTTTATGGTACAACCCACAGGCATTGCATAGATAGTGTCCGGTTCCATCACGGCGCCATAGTGGAGTGGAAATAGCCCCGCAGTTGACACATTCCCTTCCTTCTAGATCAGTAAAATATTCTTGACCATCTACAATCAAAACGCATTTATACACATAGTATTGCATAATAGGTATACATGTATACAGTTCTAAGGTCGCTTTTCTTTAAATCACCACAGGATATTAGGAGGGGAAAAACATTTTGACACTTTTTTCTGTCACAAAGGTCATCCTTATCTACTTGATATTACTTCTCATCAAATCAAACTTCGTTGATTGATATGATGACAACAAACTCGACGGGACTACTTTTTCAATCGAACGTACGATCAGCAAGAAGTAAACAGCATGCTCCTTAACAGTATGTTGCCAGCTAGAAAATGAGATATCAATCATATAAAATACGGTTAAATGTCTTTCATTTTTCATAATTGAAGCTTATTTGTTTGCTTCCATCAAATTACAATTTCAAATTATCTATGTAAGTGATTCTCATGGCATCGATTTTCTTATGAAGGAACCGCACTTGTTGATCCGCCAAATTATGACAATGACGATCGTTATTATGATGCAAAAGTGCATTAAATTGATGATAAGATATATTTTAAGTGCTAAACCGGTAGATGTGATAACATCGACAGGAGATGATTTATTTGAATGCACGTCGTTACTACGCGTAATAATACATTAGTTCCACGCAGCGCCGCGCGCGTAACGCCGCCATTTTATACCAATTAAGCGGGAGTGTGTTTTAGTTTTAATTTATTTTATTTTACAGAAAACCGTTATTTTATCTATCTTAAAACGTATCGGTATTAGATAAAATATTTTTCCTGATAACGTCGGATAACGAATTATTACTATGATAAGACAATGTGTAAAATGCTCGAGTAACTTGAATTTACCATTACGTGGAATCGTTCTAACCGTCTTTTTATGATGTTAGAATATTTAAATTTGATAAGAAAAAAGATGATTGTGATAAGAATATCTAATGTGCATTTAATACTATTTTTGTTTCTATAATGGCTACATACAAATTGAAGACGCACGAACGAGGAAATGTCGAATTCAAACGTGTTGAAGGAAGCATGCTTTAAATAGGAAATTTTTAAAGACTTTGCATTCATTTCTTTGTTTTGCTGACTTGATAGTTTTAGTACTATTGTAGTGTTACTTTTCATACGACGGTGAGCAGTTACCTAAACTAGTGTTCCAGTGTTCCTGTCCCTGTGCTGACAAAGATTTGTAAAAGATCAAGATTTCTCTATTGGTTGCTCTATAGGTAGACTATGCAAATGAAAATTTAGAATACATGTATATTGATCAGGAGTCTGATACTAAATTTGATCCTAATTACATCAGTCATTATTGTAATTTGTATTGTGTTGTACTTAATGTTTTGCAAAATGATATATTAAACTTCAAAAATTGCATTCAATGTATGGCTCAATGTGAACAATTATATATACACTCAGAATGTAATGAAAGGAAAAAAGACAATTTTGAAAGTGTTCTTCTACCCCTTGACATTTAAACAGCCTTTGTTTATATTCAGTAAATCATTTTGAATTAACCTGTGGGTCTTTTATTCGGTTTGCTGAACGATTTTCAAGAGTTTTATTTGTCAAATGATCGTACAAGTGCTTTCGAGAATGGAAGGTCAAAATCTTTTACAATATATTTGTAAACAAGGCATAATTTTTTGTAGTTTGTATTGGCAAACACACGTTCATTGAAAAGACGTATGATAAATAATGGCCTATATGTCTTAAAGTAATTGTGGGATGAACTAATGCTCAAATTAAACTATTCCCTAAAGTTCAACATTCATTTCACGTGAGTAATAAATATAAAGGTCCTGAAACAAAGTTTTCCGTATCTATGATAAAATTAATTTTTCGTTCAAAGGTATTTCTGCATTTAAATCATTTTAAATTATTGCCGAATAGTTTTCATTGCAATCGTTGTCGTCCTTTTGTTTACAAGAAGCCAACACGTCTAGGATGATGGGAGTGATGTGTTTACAGTACGGATTATAACATTTCTACGTCAAACAAAAAGTCGGCAATGGATTATTGCGCTTTCATGTTATGTCAATCATTTTTGTCTATCATTTGCTCAAACATTTGTCATTTAACAGAAGTATCCCTTGCTGTTCGGTGCCTAAAATTGTCAACCCCGTCTGATACCCTTCTTTGCCTTAAACGCATATAATTAATTAAAAAATATGACCGGCATTATGCCAATGAAATCTCGCAAGATTATATTATTACCTAAATAATGTTAATTTGAATAAATATTCAATAATATAAAAAGGAATCGCACAAAATATACTAAAAGACTAAAAATGATTGGGATGCGCAATGTGGTTAATTATATCGTTAGTTTATTTGGGGATGAAATGAAGCATTACTCCAACTGCTCTTAAAACTTTGAAATAACGTTCTCTACATTGTTTTATAACCAAGATATTATTAAAGGGTCAAGACCAAATAAATCTTGTAAACCTCTTAAAATTGGATTCTTTATTTGCACTTCTAAATCCATGGCACCCTTGTATCCCATCGATAAATTCCAAACAGCGCCGAATTTCGGTTTTCTTCTCGTACGGAGACACGAGATTTATGATGCAAAGGAAATGAATCGGGTGGGGTTTATGTGTATTCCGAAATGGTTTTTATAAACGAAAAATAAACGAAATACCTGAATTGTCATCCCGCTACCCCGGTGTGCTGATAAGAAAAGGAATTTGGGATTACTTTGGGCAAGGGTCGCATTTAAAGGTGTAAAAATCGATACCCAGTAAAGTCACCCATTTATGTTTACATTACGAGAAATATTTAATATGTAGTAATATATTACAAACAGGGGTTTTATCAGCTATAAAGATATATTTGTAATAAAGAGGATTTTCTTTATCAGATAATTACCAGTAAAATGAGCTTAAGATGGGTATTCTAAAAAGCCTATGGTTAATAATTTAGCACAGACGCACGACTACATTATAGATTTTGAATTAGGGCCCTTCACCAGCAAAAAAAAGATAGTAACATTACAAAGATTACACTAGTGAAATTGATAATGCACGTTGATAATGGATGAGATATAGAAGCGAATTGTAAATAGCGATTTGACACCAAACTGTTATTGAGTAAATACTTACTGAAAACATTATATGATAAGAGTAATATTATACTGTGCCGATTGCTGATATATCTAAATATTACAATTTTAAAACTGACAGAAGTAAACGTAAGAAAAATGACAGGTTATTAAGATGTGTTAAAAATCGATTTGGAAACCAATGAATGATTTACATTCCAAAACAAAACGAAATAAATTGTGTTAAGAAAGTTGGAAATTTTCGTTTTGAATTGAATTACAGTTTAATCAGTCTGTTAGTTAATTGCATGAGGATTCTCCGAGAGAATAAGTTTTATATATAATATTTATACAGTGTGTTGAAAAGAGAATCCATTACACATATATTGCTAGGGCTTCTAAACAGGTGTAGGGGGTAAATGAAAATTTTGAAACTGTATTGCTTGTTTTTGTGGAGTTTTTTTTTTTTTGTAAGGAAACATGCCTTTCCTCATTGTTCCAATTATCTTTACTTTATCAAAAAAAGACAAAGTATGAGATAGGGAAAAAATCTTACGGCAAAAACATAATGAATGGACTTTCAAGTCAGAGAGAACATCAGAAGACTGTGATAAGCCAAAACAGGCTTTCATTTGATGAAATACACACTACAGTCCGTGTTCATATGTCGTTATTTTCCTTGTTAATTAACAATTTATTACATTGCATTCGCTTGCTGTCCATTATCGGCAGCCATTTTGATCATTATCTTTTCTCAGACGCTTGATTTATGACGTAAAGGCGCGTGCCACCTAGACAACTAGAGGCACGTGCGATATAAAATGAAATAAATAAGAAAGAAGAACATTCGACAGCATTAATTATTCTTAAAAACAAAATACATATTAATATAAAGCTCTATTTTAACCACATAATTCACACAGAACTTGTCCTAAAAAGTAGCGAAGAAAAATAAATGAAAAGCTTTCAGAGGTAGAGGAATGTTATCGCATTTTAATGACATAATTTTTTTTTCAATTTATATATACTTACCACAAACAGCTTGTTCAATGCTGATATATAGAATTTATTTTAAACGGTAATGAAAGTCTCAAAAAAAGCTGCATGGTTTTCATCAAAAATTGATAAGAATCGGAACGTATAAATTATCAAATAATTCCCCCATAGTGCATCATTATTTTCATTTGAAACTGACATTACATAGATCTTACTATTCACGGAATTTAATGCCATACGCTGCCGACCGTCAGGCAAGAACATAACTGTCATAGTTTAGATGTAAAACAAAACGTTTGCTGTTTGTTACAACGAGATGCCATTAATTGCAGGATACAAATACGCGCTGCTATAATACTGCTGTGTGCTTGCTCTTGTTAATTTTCAATGTGACTAACCCGCTGTCTGTCGTGGTCCGGAGGGTAAACTACCAACACCAACACCACTGCTCTTTGAAACAGTCCATTTGTTTTATAATTGTTTAAAATTAAGTCAACAGGGCATTGTGACTTACAACACATTATAGAAACCGAATAGTCTAAACTATAGCTATTTCAAAGAAATGAAGAATATAAAAAGAATCTCCAAATTGAATTTTTCAAAAAGACTTTGCTTTAAAATAACGCAATGAAAATAAATATAGAATTTCAATTTTTCCTCTGGTATAAAGCCATTATAGTTATAGTATAAGTCACAATATATACATAATTTATATACGTGTACTAGTATTTGTAAAGGAGTTAACTTACCAGGACCAGTTTGACGTAGACCCTGTTGTAACGCCATTTGAAAATTCCATGACGTAATTTCCGGTGTTCCCATGTAAGTTGGATATGGGCTTATACCGCTAGAGCGTGCCAATGGAGTTGCAAAGCTGCTGTCAGCTCGTGCGGTAGGGGTTGAAATGGGAGAACTTGGCGATGGAGCAAATGCGAATCTCGGGCTAACAGAGGAATGTGGATTTGCTGCACTATATGTTGTGTCAGTGTTCATGGGCCACATAGAGTTTGTACTGGAAACCCCCTGGGCTGCACCATTTGTCATATAATGCATTGGTGGCAACACGGCTCGTGTGGTTGGAACATAAACCGGGTTTACACCCGAATGCATTGATGATATAGAGCCGACTGCGGCCCCTGTAGTGTCATATGTTGGGGCAGATCCAGCCATTGGCATTGCGTGCATTGAGTTTTGAAACATTTCTGTATTTTCACTGCTTGTCGAAGCACTACTGTCCGAATTTGTATCAAGTTTTGAGTTGGTGTCACTATCGTGTCCTTCTGATTCAATATTCTGTTTTATAATGCCGGTTTCAGGACCTTCTTCTAAGTCTTTAAAAAAGCTTTCAACGTCTTCACCTTGCAACAAAGATCGATTATCTTGAAAATTCAAGCCAGGCTGCATTGCCCGACTCGGGCTTTTAGTGAAATCAGCTTTTTTAGTTTCGGATTTTAATGAATGAAATTCTTCGTTCGTTTTTAATGATGATTGTACCGATGTGTTGTTCTGCCAACTAATATCCGATAAGGCCATTAAGCTCCATTTAGAAGTTTATCTAACCTTCACAAACAAGGTCGTTAATTCAGAGTCCGTGAGTCCGTTCAGATACGAAACTAACGATGCCGTTAATAAAATATTCCTTTCGCAGAACACTCACTCTTTCTTCAGTTATTGATGAATCTGCAAATAAAAAGAAACTAATTTTTGAAGAAAAAAAGTATTCATTAAAAAACGTAAAAAAAAATATCGTTATAATTTAAAAATAATTTAATCCAGAAGTTTTTCGGACAGAAAAAAAGTGCATTCAGCAATCATCATAATCATTTACAAAAATAATTTTATCATAAATAATCATACATAAATTACACTTGTCTCCTAATAGTCATCATTATTATCATATGACAAAATGTTTATTATCATTACCCTTTTATTATCGAATATTGGGGCATTATCGCGAGATATCTCGGGATATCTCGTGTAATCGAACGTGAACAAGGTTTGTGTCAAAAAGGCGGGACTATCCGCGTGATATAATATGGTTATAGATAATAATGAAAATAACTGAACGCAAGTAAGCAAAAAAAAATCTGCGAATACAAACAGTTAATTTTAATTAAAATGTCATCGTATGCACATTATACCTTACAGTATGATGGGTTTTTTTTGTTTTTTTTAACTATGTTAACTATTCTTTAAACGTTTCTTTTATTGTAATTTTCATTTGAATTTCTCCAAAACATCTGTTATGTTTTAATGTGTATTATCCAATATTTTAACACGATCTCTTCAATTTTACAAACAACTGCAAAACAAGTAACATCATAAATAAGTTCCAAACCATGTTGCCTGCAGGAGTCATGAGCATTTCTTTGAAAATAACAAGACATGCAAAAAAGCACTTTTGACACATTTTATTATCATATGTCTGAGTTATATAAGCTTAAAATATATTCTGAAATAATACTATATCGTTTTCATATAATAAAAATACATTTTTATTCTCTCGTTTTATTTTGGTTGAAATTTTGGATGAAATTTTATCATGCACCTTGCATTATTTCTAAGCTCATGTTTCGGGCATTATATGATATACTGCATATGTATATAACCATATCAAATAAATGATTAATGTTCCCTAGGAAACGGTTCAGCAAAATATCATATTTATTTTAGCATTATTAACAAGAAGCTATTTGCGGGGGGAAAAATCAGCAAACTGATGCATTTAATAATGTGCTTAGCAAAACACTATCCTGTTCCTGTTTAGAGATACTTATAATTTAAAAAAATGGGCGTATCACAAACTTTTTTTAATTCATGGTCAATAAACGAGTTATCTTTTAAAGGATTCATAGTTTGTTTGCGTTTTTCATATAAAATAAAAAGATGAAAATTAATTGTACCTTTGTGTATTTCTTAATATTGCAAAGAATCACTTTAATGTGAATAATTTTATGTGTATAAAACAACAACAAAAGTTTTGCTCTTTTAAACTGCACGCTTAGACTTTAAGAATCTTCTTCATAAAATTATAATTTTAGCGATATTGCAATGCACATTTTATACATATTTTACGTAAATTCTGCTTCAAAAACATGGACACTTATTCAAATTTTAATTGTTGCATAACTTTAATTTATGTTCGCTATGTCAATTAAAAAACGTGATCTTTGAATATCAAGGCGCTAAGAAACCACGCCAAAAACTCCAGCCATTATACCGATTCAAAAAAAAAACACTACAAAATTTTTGAAGTACACGAGTATTTTTAGTTTTTAGAGGAATTCATGCGCAGAAAAATCTGAAACACTATTTTACAGAACTAATTCATATCACTGAGGTCCTAAGATGACATCTGCAGATGGACTGTGTCATTGAGATAGCGATGCATGCTTTCTTGGAATATATTTAAGAAACAGTCTTATAAAAGCTATCTGTACGTATGATGGCAGATGACAAGATAATATTATTTATCTGTACGTACTAATTGCAGACGACATTATCAAAAAACTTTCACGAGGAGCAGGTGATCTCAACAAGCTATCAGTATTTGACAAGTTTGTTGTATTAATATTTAATCATAATGACGTCATCATATCTTTCGCCATGCACGAAAATATAGACTTTTAAATTTACACCTGCGATAATTCTTTAACGATTACACGGCAGAGGTCGTCTGCTAAATTTTGCGTCTGCGATTATTCCGCCAAAAATCGTGAAACTTTGTCAGGAAGTGAAATGGTCAAATGTTTCTTTCAAATACGAAAAAAGAATGCACAAAGTAGATGGTTGATGACGTATATATAGATTCCATACAATGTATATACTAAAATCATAGGGCCATTACATAGAATACCATATCAACATATAACGTTAGATGAATTACAAAAGATTGCTAAAAATAAATGTTTTTGAAACGGCTGTATACTGTTCGTAAAAAAAATAATAATAACAGGTTATTTTTGAATAATTTATTGATGATAAGTTATTTAAAATGTTATTTTAAATGTTATTTTTAATGTTATTTTAAATCCTATTTTACGACATAAACAATATTTGATATAAACAAAAACAAAATGTAAATATTATTACAATATACGATGCAAGCATTATAAAACAAGCAATAAAAGTTCAAAATTCAAATCTATTGAACAACTAAGTGCACATCAAACAATACTTCTATATTATATATATAATAAATCAAAGAAATAATTTATTGTTAAACAAAACATAAATCATTCTAGAAAAATATCAGAAATTACATCCGCAATTATCTCAGGTCCAGAATAAAGCTATGAATATCTTTTTTGTTTTGTTTTTATTTAAAGGGGGTGTTTTTTTTGTTTTGTTTTTTTGGTAACATTAATGGTTCTTTTTTGTACAACTAGTGTCCTTGTGGGTAGATGTATGATTTGTGCATATTTTTTTATTTATTTGTTTCTTTATTCGTGTCTCCTCTATGTACACACAGTATATATACAAACAATTTCATAAAATATGTACACAGCCATTCTTTATAGGAATTATAATTACTACGTGTCACAGAACCTGATTTTAATCAGGTTCATTATGCGGTTAAAAATAATTGAACCTTAGTACTTGGAAATAAATAAAGTAATAAACGAAATTTGTAAAAAGAAGAATAAATGTTTAAACAAGAAGATTCAGCTTCAATGTATAATGTTTTATAAATGTCTCTTGTAATTCTTATACGTTCGTGGATAGAGAAAGAATTGCAATATGGAGGGTTGATCGCAAAACTGCAGTAACTTTTATAAAATATAGAGAGATTTACAACAGTTTGCGGTCTCGATATATACGCATGAATGTAATGTAAATGTATATAAGAATAAACATAGAAATAAATCATTTTTGAAACGCCGCCGAAAAGGTTGAATACCACCACATAGTCCAACTAATTGTACTGCGCGGCGACAATATCTCGCCTTTAAAGCGAGATATTGCCCCAGAACGAAAATATCTCAGAATCAAGCTTTGGCACGTCAATATATTTTGACTAACCACCACTAAATTCGAGGGTCTTCAAATATAACCATGGAAACTGGTTATGTTTGTGGCACTGCTGAACTGGTCACTTTTAACATTCATTTTTAGATGCTGACATATTTTTTAAGTGTAAACATCATTGTTTTCATTTTTTTCTTCTGTTTTGTTTTGTGTTTATGATTATTATTTGAAAATTATTGTATTATCATTATTATTTATCTAGATACAAAATTGTTTCTGATTTTGTGTATAAAGATGAGTATGTAAATTCCTGATATAAATAGGATTTTCTTATATAATAAGTAAATAAATAAACAGACTCGTAACTAGGGAGATTTAGGGGATTAAATCATCTACATTTGATCCCCTACATCGCAATAAGACATCGAATTAGGGGCCATAAATGAAGCCAATCGCCCCTATTTTGATTTCGGGAAGGTTTTCGGTAGATAAGAAGTTTATTGGCGCATTAAGAGAATTGGGACCTGTTGAGTAACAGCCTTAGTTCGGTTGCTATGCAAACAATTTAAATAAATTGAGTTAATTACATGTTCTTTGGTTTAATTGTGTAAACAAAAAATTCGTCTGGTAGTCTGAACTCCCCGTGAAGCCACAGGATGTCAGAACTAAGAAAGAACTTAGACGAAAAAAAATTTGTCGCTGATGAATGTTTATTTATGTACCATTTATGTTTTTCATGTACACAATTATTCATTTTATTTTGTTTGAGACACTTAATAATGGTATTCTTACAGTAGTAACATAATTAAAAGAGTAATTTTATTTTACATTTTCCGTTTGAAAAATAAACTCCAAAAAAGTGTTTCATTTAGCAAAACTGAAAAGACACCACCAAGTCGAAATTAATGAAACGTTTAAATTGGCTAACCCCCGGAAACATAATTTGGAAACTCAAAATGTCAAATATCTTGAAGTGACTTTGGAAATCGTTCATATAAACATGTATCTCTATAAATATGATTCATCGAAAACATTAAAACTGTCCATAAATGTTTCTGATAAACCGAAGATTCTAAAATATGATTGTTTAATTTGAGGAAAGTTATATTTACTATAAATAACAGTGAAATGGGACAAATCTTGATCCTTACGGATAATTTATTCAGTAAAATTATTAGCAAAATTTCCGCATTTGAAAATATTCACTATTTTAATAAATAAGCACGTCAGATTTTTCTAAATAAAAACCATTAAGTACAATCATGTACATGTACTAAACTTTTATAAATATAAATTGATTGAAAAGTATTCGGAAGCCAAAAAGTGTTTTGATTGTCCATTAAACATGGAATGTTTTTGTTTATTTCCTAACTTATAAATATGTATAAAATGTACCCAATGCAGACCAGCGAAGCAAAATATTTAAATGTCAATTAATTAAACATTTTAAACCCTACGGCAATTAGAAACCAAACAATTCAACAAACGCGTAATTTGTCATGATCCCTTAAATTTATGATTCATAAAACAAACCACGCCATTTCTTCATTTTGAAGAAAAAAATACAGGTCCGTTTTGATCTGATGCATGTTTGATTTACTATATGCTAGGGGTAAGAAACATTCGCTCAAGATGCCCTATAAATATTAATTAGCGTCGCGAACTATATAATGCCCAAAATTTCTATAAGTTTCTACCTATTGTTTATTAAGCTATAATGTGACGGCCATAAAATTCGGCCTTTATACGTCTTTATTCGTTGTCAAGTAAGCGTTTATTAATATTTGAAAATTTAAGTGAGACCTAATGTCAACAAACTGGTCGTAAAGTAGACTGACATCCTAGAATTATAAATGTCAAACTTCGGAATACCTTGCCGGACATCATTAACCAAGGCTTGTAAAATCATGCGGCGATTGTAAATTTCTGCGGGTATAAAATATCCGAAGGTGCCGAATTCAAAGCACTTTAGTTCTTATTTTATCATTTCATTGGAAATGTCCCGTATTTTTAATATATATTTTACCCCTATAATTATCATTGATATGAATTATTTGTTGGAGTTTTTTAAAAGAATAACGCATTAGTTTATTTCGGTATGTTCTTTGATAATACTACTTTTCGCATTCAGGAATTTATACTATCAATATTCATGTACAACTAATAAATTCCACAAAAATAGGCGTATGTATTATAGTACATAAATATTATCAGCTTCATTAATAATATATTAATCATTGACAGTATAAAAGTTCATTTTTAAAAACATTTCTTAATGAAAAGCTGTTATAAAATTCGATTTAATAAAAAATAATGAAAATAAGTTTTATGATATATTTAGGAATATTTTTGAAACCAAAGAAATAGATTACTCGTCTTTCTGACTCAAATTAGTAAACGATGATGATAAAATGATATAAATGATTATAAAACGTTGAAACAAGCGATAAAATCTCACAGAATCTCCGAGATTTTCAAATATGTCGGCGGAATTAAAGTTATTTATAACAATTTGTTTATACATTCTATTCAACTTACCCTGGTCTGAATTACATAAATAAGTAGTCCTTAATATTGCTTCGCTGACTATTTTTAAGCAGTTCCTAAAATTTCAACAACCTCTGCTGCAAATGAATTGACCAAAAGATACATTTTAAAGCAAGGTCTACCTCGGTCATTGGTGCTTATCCTCTTTCAAGAATTCCATACCAGTTGAACTTGTCATATTGCTTATCTTAACTTATATTTGATTGATGAATTTAATGTAGAAACAACAAATGACCAGTGGTCAAGCTACACTGTCAGCCACACGTGTGGCGTCATTTCCTTAATGAACTTCATTAAATAGTAATCAAGCGCGCCGCAATGAGCATTAATCGAACATTTCTCTATTAAACATCATTAGTTCCGTTTTAACTCGAAGATAATTTAATTCCAGACGCCGAATATTATTTCCAAAGAGTTCAAATCACACACGTATATGTTAATGAAATTTTATTTCATCCCGTTTACAATAATCTTGAAAGCAAGCAAGGGTATTATCGGCGGTATCGCGAAATATCATGGCATATCAGGCGGTATCTGCGGATTTTCGCCTGCAGTATCTTAAAACAGAATTCAGCATGATAATAGCATGATAAAAACAGAATAGTAAAATGTTGTAGAAGAATTAAAAATATAGCTCTTTAACAATTAAGGATGCCCAGATATAAAAGATCTGAATTGATATATATAGATAACATACCTTGTCATAGAATAGATTGCTACTCTCAAGCTTCAATCGTTAAATGGCAATAACAAACCGTTATCAAACTCTAGCTTTAAGGGTCACTTGAAAACTAAAAACATTGATTTGATATCCCCAATGCGAAACCTTCGTATCAGAATTTTAACTTGTAGCTGTGATAATGAAAACTTATGTTTACCTGAGCTGCCATTACGTATGACGTCACAAAGTAGGCGGAGTTTCACTTACGCGGAAAATTATAAATTATGGTCGTGATAACGAGATTTTTTTTCGAATGTAATGCCAGATTGAAGGTTTCAGAAATTACATTTCACGTTATATTATACTGAAACTTGAGACTATGGCACCCATAGGTTTTATTTCTTCGTCCAAAATACGCGAAAAGATTTACTATTTTCTGCGCGAACCGGCATGGAATCACGTGAGCCTGTCTGTCACCGGTAATCAAGCAATTAAAGCACGGCCCATGAAACTGCCCATTTTTAGATAAGGGAATAGTGATTTATTAATGCTTGTTTGCTATACACTTTTATTGGATTAGAATAATTCCCACATAGTATAAGATAATTAACGTGGTCTGCTCTGTATCAAATATAAATATATACTTTAATTGCGAAACAAAAGAACCGAATTATCTAGCAGTTGTCTACATCCATTTTTTCACGACTGGACATTCTTTATTCACCAAAAATGATGTCCTTATAATGCATCTTATATTAAAATTAACGATTTTCCAGCAAGAGTAAAATTATAGCCTTTACATTACGGGATAATCAATTAAAGTAACCAAAGGTTAACATGTCTATCTAATCATAACAACGATGTGTATACATGTATAATATATCTACAGGGTGAAATAAAAGAGAATACTTCGTTATCATAAAAAATAGTGTCAATAACAAAATTCAGAAATTAATTTGTGATTGTTTTCTACTTAAAATTCGAATACCTTGTTTCAGATCATTACTGTCGAATAAATTTCATTTACAAGAAATATCTTTTTAATTAATTAAAGTATAGATAAACACAAAAATCTCAAAAAATATTAACAGTGTCTACTTCCGGTTTCATAAGAAAATGATACTGTACTATCTGTATATTGTTTAAAGTTGTTTTTATTAGATTTATTTCAGGATTGACAATGAAAATAGAAATTGGTGTTTATTGCTGATTATTCTTGTTAATCAACAATGCCAAATTCATACACATTGCTTTTATCAGGCTCAAAATAAAGCCTTAATCGAACTTCTTTTTTAACGCTTTTTTAACTCATATGTTTGTACTTTTCTGTCATTTTTATCTATTTGACTGCTTTCTTTCGTCCTCCAAGTGATGAAATAGGTCTAAAGAAACCATATTTACCTTTTTATGCATATGCCATATTTTTCTATTTACAGATATAACTTCATTTGCCATATTCTGAATATCAACAAGAACAGAGTTTTCAGACAAAATAGTGAGAAGTACAACAAAATAATTATATAGGCTTTTTATTGTTGAATAAGTACATATCTGACACTACATATATACTCAGAAGACATGTGGATATATCAAATATAAACATTTCAGCATATAATTTATTACTGTATACTTAAACAAAATGCTGATACTATTCTGTTTGAAATTGTGGAAACATTCAGATTTTGTTTTAGCTTCAAAATGAACGTTACAAAAATAGCTTGTGCACCAGTTCTATTAACTGTGTATTGATATTCTTGTATATTCACTACTCCCCCCCCCCCCAAAAAAAAAACAAAAAAAAAAAACAATATTCAAGACCAATTGATGCAGACCTCATTGTGTCTATTGAGCGACTTTCTGTTAAACTTTCATGTGATTTTTGTCATAATTTTGATACCGAATTCTTGTCATTGGTTTGTGTTGTTGTGGTTGAAGGTTCTACAATGTGATGAGGTCTGTCACAGTTGGTGCAATGATTCTATCAAACCTGCGTGATCTACATACAGAAATCATGTGATGATGATACCGTGATGGGAAACCCTTCAAAAGAAAAACAAACAAACAACAACAATATTATAAAAAAAAATGTATGCCTTATTTGATTGATATTGGTAAGACAGATTAAGAAAGAGAGACTAATTCAAATTTGATAATATTCAATGTACTATACGGACATTTAAGTCCATTCATTTATTTTTGATTATTTTAAAAACGAAACAAAGTTGTTACTGTGAATTCATGAGAAGAGTGGCGGTATCTTTATACCATGTTTGTTTAAACTATTTAACTAATTCAGTACCGAAACTTTGATCACTTAGATTAGATAAAATATAGATAACTGAAGTTGGGAAAACAATGAAGATTAGACAAGAATTTAACCCCGTTTCATGTGATTGTACACCAGTTCAAACTGAATCAAAGTAGGAAAAAATACCCTTCTTAACACACTTGGAGTTAAACTTCCTATTTCGAAAAATTGCGATGTTTTATATTACTTCCCAAACAAAAATTAAAGGATGCTGGGTAAAAAGAAGTAACATGTACATGTATGCGTTTGTTTTAAAGGCCCATATAAGCCTTAAAAATGGTTATAAAAGCTTTTTTATTTTTGATGTCCTATTACAGTTTTCAATAAGTAATAACTCGGCCACATCGCTGAGCCATCTTTTGCTTCCTTTGCGTTTTGGAAATTTGTAAAAAGTACGGTTTTGGTGATTCAGTATTTTGTATACCTTTATTAGAAACATATTCACATTCAATACTATAACTTCAGGTGATATGCATGTAAAATGTTCAAAATCCATAATAACAACATTACGAAACACAAGTTTACCCTTTCTGTAGAAAGAAACATACATATATATGTATTTCTGAGACTTAGTGTACTTTTAAGCACTGAAATGTGTATGTTTTTTTTAATATGACATTGAATACACATACACATATATCGCCAATATTATAAATACATTTACTCACGTGGGTATATTTTAAAAACTTATTAAAGAAGCAAGAGCATTGTCAGCATTTGTTCTTGCAAACGGTATGGATCAGCATTGGTTCCCTCCAGACTTGTTAATGTTGAGATGGGAAATAAATTGAAGTCAGAATTTGCCATTTTGTTCTGAAAAGTTTGTTAATATGTAACATTTGATGTTAATTCATTGCCATATTTATACTATGCTCAATCTTGTTATATGAAAGTATTGATAATTGCTACACAGTGTTTTTGTAAATATAAAATAAACATGTTTTGACAACACATAAAGAAGTTATGTTATTCTATAATTCCTACACAATATAAGTGGATACACTATGAAAATATGTCATTAAAAAGCTGGCAGATTTTTTTTAAGAGGGGACCAACTTTACTTGACCCGTAATAAGGAACACAGATTCCCATACATAGTTTATATGTTTTTTTTATTTAGATAAAACATATTCAGTAAGAATTTTATAGATTTCAATAAATTTCTGCAATACAGATATTTTACTCAAAGATGAGCATAGTATATCTTTCAGAATATAAAGCTTTTGCAATGGTAATGGTAAAACAGAATCTCGTCATATGAGACAATAGCAATCTCAATAATGTAAACAAAGCATATTTAAACAACATGTTTTTGTTCCAAATGCCCAAATTATTGAAAATAATTGGCAATATTGAAAATGAGCTTTAGAAAGAGAATTTGTGATGCTAAATGTTAACAAAGAGTTAGAAAATTCTGTATATGGATAATCGAAAACTGCTGGAAGGTGAAAAAAATCGTGCCATGTTTGAGAATACTGCATGCCAAAGTAAACGAACATTTAGAAACGAACATTTAGAGATTCTTATGATTATTTCCCTGTGTGATGATATACATTGTGCAGACTTGTCCAGACAATTCCTTTAATGTTATAATTTACAGTCCGACCTGTCCGCGAGGTATATACAGGTCAAAGCAACATGTTTGGCCGATGTTTATTAAATATTGGACACGAACTTTAATTTTGTTCAATCTATTCTCATAGAGAAGGTCAATAAATCAGCAATGGTATTGTTTATATGTTTGTAAAGTTGACATTTTCATGACTGGCACTAAGTTAAGGACATTGTATCGTGGCCACTTGAACATTTTTATGGTCAGCCGATGATTGACCTCATATATAATGGTATACTTGTATCTTACACAGATTGAATGCCCCGAGAGTAATTTTACTATGATGTGTTATATTGTTCTAGACCGCACTTTTTAAAACCTTTAATTTCTTCAAAACTAAGTGCGTATTCTGTTGTTTAAAGTGACTCCATTGAGCTTTTTTTTGGACATGACGGGACTGGAAATAATTTTACGAGATCAATATTCTTCTGGTGTAAGTCTAGACCAATAACTTGCGGCCAAATTATTCACTCGCTCCGTTTTTCCAGAATAATTATTCTTATAGTGGAAAAAGACCAAAAACTGAATAGCTTTGCAATACCTTTCACTCAAATCGGACAAAGAATAGCACAATAATACGATTTTCAATTCTTTTTCTGAAAATAATTTCTTACTATCTTTTGCATATCTTTCAGTTTTAGTGCTTCAGCTGATCTATGTAAGAAATTCAAATTTTATGATATAAGGTTTTGGGACCTCGGTGAAGTTCCTTTAACGCAATACAGATGTACACGAGACGCAGAAGGATTTTCTAAAAAAGGGTGACTAGGGTTAGACATTTTAAATTGCTGCAGCAATATGTATCTGGAGTAAGTGAGTTGATGCCACTTCGACGCAGTGTTCGCTCCTGGATTATAATGAGCAAATAAAAACTACAAGCAACTCTAAATTGTCGTCTGCAAATTTTTCGACTGTGGTCAAACTTTTTTATTAAAACCATTGTGATGCATAGTGCTTCCCCACTTGACGACCGTCGCGCGGACTGCACGAGGGGTGCTGTAAAGTTATAAATTACTCCGAGATATAAAATAGTCCATTTTGCTATTTGGGGGTCAATTCAATTGAAACGTTTACAAAGAGTAGAAAATAAACTCCGATAACCATGTTGATCTTCAGTAAATAAAACACGTTGTCTGGGTGGAAGGAACGCTTGGCTTGGAAAAGAACCTTGAATAAGTAAATAAAGTTACATTTATGGATGGGCTCTTAAATTTTCGCAATTTTCTCATACTAAAGTTTGACTTCGGTGCGTAACTTCTCATTTGTCAACTTCGACTTGACACTTTGTAGGTCTTTATAGAAATCGTTCCTGCGAGATATACGCCAATTTGTTGCTAAGATTTTGTCGGAGGAATAATGCAATAGAGAACTGTATTCAATGTAAATACGTCATATATTTGCTTAAATTAGTAGTAAACTATCATATAATAGGACAGGGGTATTGTTAATTTAAAATGTGCTATAAAGCGCTATAAAGCAATATTTCGTTCAAATTGCCCTATAAAATTGTCAATGAAGCTGATTTCTGAACGGCACAAAACTTTTTAAATTTTCAAACACTATTACTTTGTTGATTTATTCTAACCGAGGAATCTTTGCTTTCATTTCGAGACTATGCGTGTAATTTGTCGACTTATGTACAAACCTTTGTACAAACATAAGCAAAACCTTTAAAAAAAAGGGCTTAAGAAATTAGTTTTTATCCCGATCAGCTGATTAAAGCTTTAAAAAGTTGTCACATATGAAATATAACAGTGGCTCTTTATTACTGCTTGTCTTTTATACAGATGTGTTTTTTTTCGGTTCATTTTAATTTACTTAACTGATTTTACCCTCACCACAATAATCATAAGAAACGGATTTGTCCATCCTTCAATCTGGACCTAACCATTTATCATTTTCAGGAAATACTTTTTTTTTAAATAAAGTACTAGACTGCGTAACGAACAGTGCAGACCATGAGCAGAGTTATGCCGCCTGATTTTGGTCAATGACCGCATGAGTAGAATAAGTCTATAAGCAAGATAGAGGTTAAACTTTTTTTGATTTACGCAACAATGCATGAAAGACGTTTCTTTTTTTATGTTGTCATCTTAACGTCAAAATCACGACGGCAAGTATTGTATAAATTATTTTATGCTCTTATATCAACTTAAACTTTTTCTTTTCCTATGAAAATGTGAAAAGCAAAAATTTTTATTACAATATCTGAGGAAACTATTACGGCAACAATATTGCCTGGCAATCATACTGTGCTGGGCCAAACAATATGAGTGAATTGTAACAGTCGCTTTTGGCTTGACATTGAAAACCAAACTTTATTTTAGTTGATCTGTGATCAATGGCAAATGTTCTTATCGTGCACTTGTCAAAATGATCCAGTCTAAAGATGGCAGCAAACATGAATGTCGAGATGTTCCGGTAATTGGACGTGACAGGTCCGAGAAGTTGCGTTCTTGCTTATCGGAATATGTCGGCTCTTATCGCCTGATATTGAGTTCTTCATTAATTTATATCAAAATGAAAAATAGGGACGCTGACTTCTAAACTTTGCTTGAATATTTAAACTTCGTAACTGAAATAGTTTCGGTAATATTGCCAAACATAGGAGTCGGATATATTTTATATAATACCGGAAATTGAATCAGACAACCAATAAAAACACTCTGATTTAGATATAATAAAAATTCTTGCAACTATTTTCCTAAAAGCTTTAAACAATACGATTGACGATTTCTTTAGTTATATAAAATTAGTGATCACTTCAATATGCCTTTTTGAATGTAGGTACAATACTTAGGATAAGCTAACATTTAGTTAATTGACTACAATAAAATCAATCAATCAATCAATCAATCAACTAACCAGTCAATCAATCAATAAAGTAAACACTTTATTTATTTATTTATTTATTTATTTATTTATTTATTTATTTATTTATTTATTTATTTATTTATATTATTTATTTATTTATTTATTTATTTATTTATATTATTAATTATTTTCATTCAATCATTTATTTATTTATTTATTTATTTTCATTTATTTATTTATTTATTTTTTCATTCAATTATTTATTTATTTATTTATTTATTTATTTATTTATTTATTTATTTATTTATTTATTTATTTATTTATTTACATGTATTTATTTATTTATTTATTTATTTATTTATTTATTCATTTATTTTCTCCTTAAGTCATTTCATTCATTCATTCACTCGTGATTAATATTATTCTTTAACATCATTAATCCAAGCATACCTTTGTGCAACACACCCTTCCAAAGAATGTAATACCTATTGTCGGGTGAAATTTAAACCCCTAAAAAAATTATCTTGTAAGATTACCGAGAAAATTTAAATAAAACATAAAAAAGACATGTTTCATAATTTGAATGGAAGTTAAACACACCGCTCATAAAATATTTGACATTCACTATCATTCCTGAAATTATTTTAGAAATATTTTAACAATTTAGGGCTGTATATTAGAACAATAAACTCATTAAGTTATTATATTTTATTAGTAAATTCATACGTTGTTATAATACTGCCATGACTGAGAAGTTTTATTATCATTATAAATATATATAATATAAATATGTTATCGGTATTCTTATTCTCAAAGAATTGTTTGCATTTTTACAACATAAAATGAATAAAGTCATATATAAATAAAGAAATAAAGAAATTGAAGAGTATATGAATGGATTAATGAATGAACGAACGAACGAACGAATAGGTGGAAGAATGAATGAATGGATTAATGAATGAACGAACGAACGAATAGGTGGAAGAATGAATGAATGACTAAATGAATGAATGAATGAATGAATGAATGAATGAATGAATGAATGAATGAATGAATGAATGAATGAATGAATGAATGAATGAATGAATGAATGAATGAATGAATGAATGAATGAATGAATGAATGAATGAATGAATGAATGAATGAATGAATGAATGAATGAATGAATGAATGAATGAATGAATGAATGTCTCACTGACAATCGAAGCAAAGAGAATAAAAGAATTCTAACAATGAACACTTTGTCTTTTTCTTTTTATTAGTTATTACATATTAATTTTGCATTCACTTAACGCCATTATCATATTTTTGAACTGCCTTTTTTAAACATTTTTTTTAATTCGTTTAGTAACTTTTTCCGTTTAAAAAAAAACATCCATGTAATCCTTAAATTTATAACAATATCTAGAACATATTCTACGAGGGTTTTCTATTCCTGTATTCAATCAATCCAGTTTTAATAAATTTCACATATATATGTGTGAAAAAACAACAAACATACATATTTTGAAATAAGAATTGATGTACTTGTTTCTTTAACATTTTCAACGATTTGAAAGACTTCTACTTGATGGCTGTTTATATAGGGAGAATGTTGAAATATATCTGAAATTATCAGAAAGTAATCCTCAGTTATCCGAAATATTGTTGGATTATCAAACAAGAACTAGATAGAACGTGTATTTATTGAGATACTGTGTATATATTGTGAATTTATACACCAGAAAAATGATAACTCATACTAATTTGTGAAATAAAGCACTAGAACATCCGAGTAGTTTGTCAAATTGTGAAAACTATAGCTAGAAAAATACAGTAAAAGAAAGAAAGAAAGAAAGAAAGAAAGAAAGAAAGAAAGAAAGAAAGAAAGAAAGAAAGAAAGAAAAGAAAGAAAGAAAAGAAAAGAAAAGAAAAGAAAGAAATAAGCCAGTAAAACCAGTTTCTAAAGAAAGAAAGAAATTTAAAACAAAAACCAAAAAACAATGCGTATTGTATGTATATTTGTCAATCAGTAAGCCATTACTTTTTTTATAACATATAGAAAATTCAACAAGCGATATTGATAAACAGCAGTAGAACCTTATTGGATCATCACTATATTAGAGAAAGAAGATTTATTTTATTGGATAAACAGACATAGTATCATTTGATAGAACTGTATTTCTTTATTCTGTATTCGTCTTTATGAAGGATTTTGTATAATAAGTATGTAATAACAAAACTTGGGCAGAGTAACGACTGACTGTGTGCAATTTATAACTATATCATAAAATATAATTATGTTTTATATTTTGATCTTGGATGCAAGAAAATTTCGTTGCGGTATTTATTGAGCCCGTAAATTCAAAACAAACAGAACGATTTCAGATAAAAGCCATTATTTTCTTGTTAGATATCCGCGCACATTTTTGTAATATATCTTGGTCACCAAAATTATTGAAAAGCGAATTAAAAATTATATCATGTTATCACATACACGTAATCGAGCTAATTCCCTTATAAGGAATATTATATAAGAACGACTTTAATCTCAGGTTTTCCCTAGCAACGGCGGCGCGCCAGCGTACAGCTCTCGTTCACGTTGCGACAGTTTTAGCTTTATCCGTGGTATAGTTTGACATTTCCAACGCAAGAATATTTACAAATAAATATGCCATACATTAAAGGCAAACAAGTCCCCCAATACTTATGTAATCGCCTGATATTTTCCAGATAAAAATTGATAATTTTGATCTTGATTTTCAAAACGAAGCACGTGTCACCCTTAGTGATCGTCAGAGGCAAGCAATGGGTATTAATCAATTTAACCTGTTGTCGCTATAAAATTAAATAGCACTAATTTTTCAAGTCTTATGTGCAAATAAGACAACTCGTGTATTTTTAGCATTTTCCACTTTTAATTTCTTTATATGATTATAAAAATTAGCACCAAAAATAAAAATATATACATCACACTATTTGTGAAAACATTTCATTTTGCGAAAACTTTTCATCAGCAGAGTAATTTAAGGGTAAAACAATAGAGAATGATAAAATTTATTTGCTATATTAATAGCGTTTGTCAATATTACTATTGAATATGTATTTTCTTTCTCTTACATTCTGCGTAAAAAAGTAGAACAATTACAAAAAAAATCCCCATAAAATTTTCTTACAATTTGAAAATTCAAATTACTTAACATATAATCATAGTAAAACAGTTAACAGATTAATCTAAAAAACGTGAGTTTTGGTGTGTAATTGACGATCTAGTTCTGTAAAATTAATTAATATATGATGTGATAATGTTATGTTGACCTGATTGTATACAAAATAAGAAACATTTATTTACCTGTATATATTTAACTTTGATACCGTTTATGTTTTAATGCAACTAGAATATTTTTTTAGATCGCAAAATCACTAACTAAAGGGACACCACTGAGGTTTTGAACCTGGACGGGACCAATAACGTAGGTGTAGACCAATAACTTGTGTGCAAAATTTCAAATCGTTTCCTCACTGCATTGTCCAGAAATATTATTCTAATTGTAAAAAAAAGTAAAAAGCGATATTACGCTCTCACTCCCCCGTTTAGCACAAAAAATAATTTTCAGTTTGTTTCTGAGTGCATTTCTTAATTATCTTTTGCATATATTTCTATTTTAAGTGCACCTAACTGATCTATGTCGGAAATACAAATTTTATATATCAGGCTTTTGGACCTCGGTGGGGTTTCTTTAAACAAAACATTGCGCTATGTACAACAAAAGTCTCTAGAAAGAGACCATTTCAATTTGAAATATGTACAATCAAAATAATGAAGATTAAATTATATTTGCTTTTAAACTTGTATGTGTGTAATTATAATGATCTATGGAATATTGAACCAAAGTATATCTTAAATTTAAGTTTGCGTTGTATATAATTTAAAATAGGTCTGAAATAAAATTATCTTAATAATTTTATATCTGATACTTCAAATATTTCTGTTATATATAAAAATGAAGCATAATTTGTTGCTTTTGAAAACTGAAAATGACCATTTCAGGTTGATAAAGAATTTAAAATAATAAAAATAAAGACAAGTTAGTCCCAAACTTGTATTTTATACAATGCATAAATTCATGAGAAAGTGAAACCAAGATGTGTAACTTGAATCAAACATGTAAATGAATTGTGAAATTACATTATTTTTTACATGCATGAATTTATGTACAAAAGATAATAATTAAAACATTGAAAGAGATAAAAATGTCATCTTTTATTATTTACACAACAAGAAATCACAGCAAGACACCACTTTGTGGCTTGAATTCTCATATTACCGGCGCCAACTCGCGAATAGGGGTGACAAGGGGACAGCGATTCGTCCCTGGTACAATTCGCCCTTATCTTGTTTAAGAGCCCTCTCCTAATCTGTGTATAGATAAAGACTAAAGTATTTCTCTCGGATTTCGGACCTTTGCTCTCTGGTAGAGTAATTATTATCTGCTATACTAACAAGTGGTTTACGTTAGACAATCGTATTGAGGAGCAAAGTGGCATGAGAGATAAAGTCGCATCGTTTTGTTTGTATTTAATTGTACTTTATGTCCGCAAAAGAAGAGTGGAAACCTCATCTTTATCTGTTATGTCTCGAAAGATAAAAAACAACATTTTCATACTTTAATCAGATTATCGTATTCTTGAACAAAAATAAAAGAGGAAAACAAGAGAGAAAATATATGTTGTGCGTTTTAGGGAATTTATCCCCCGAAAGCATGATGTATTTAAACATACATGTATTGTAAAGTCTTTTCCACATACCACAAAGTTTCAGACTCCCCCACCTATATTAAGAACACAACAAGAAATAATATATTTTTATTTTATAAAAACGTTCATACAGCAGAATATAATTAAACTGTCATATTGAATATTGAATTTTTAACAAATAAGAAACAGTACATACATTGACAGGCCTTCAATCCGAGCGCTGAGACACTTTGTAACAAAAAATAGAATTTCATTACATATATCATCTTAACTATATTAAACTATTTTTGTGATCAGATATTTTTCATTCAATAATGTAGAAAAGGGTGTGTTTATAAGCTTGTCTTTTTTTCTCGTATATAAAAATTACAAATCTGTAGTATTTATGAATCCCTAACTTGAAATCTAGAAACAATCGCACATAAAATGCACTGAAAATGAAATTTATTCCGCGGTATAGCGCCACACCACGGTAGGTATAAGCATTAAAATATATTTAATCACTCTTGCGCAGCATATTGATGTATATAGGAGGGGAATGTAATGAACTAAATGATCACTTTAGATAAAAGGGAGATCACTCCAGATAAAAACAGATATTTAGGGAAGATAACTCAATAAAAACATGTAATCGGAATGATCTGTAAATTAAACAGAGCGGTTTGCTACAAATGTCATCTCTGCATGGCTTATCATAAAACGTAACAATGTTCTTAAAACGCCATTAATATTTAAAAATATCAATTTTCGGGAAATCGAGAGTAGCAAGGGTACTAAGGGTAAAGTCATTCAATTCTGTATCTTAGAATCTTATCTTTTGACAGATCGAGTTTGCAAACGTGTACATTCGTGCAGTTTCTAAAATTATTAAAACTGAAATCTTTACCAGAAATCTACGAAATAAATTTTGCTGGAAATATTGAATTCATCCAATGTACATTTTTGATCCTGAACATCAAATTTGAATAATTATCTCGTTAAATCTCGATTTCAACGAGAATTGTTCACGCTTCATACCCGATCAACCAATCAATCACCAGAGGTGCCATAACACAACAGGTGCGAGCAGGTTCCCCTTGCTAACTATGTCATTACAGTAAAGACTCAGAGACCCCCAGTCGTGTCCAGTGGCGAACACGTGCAATTAAAGCTCTGACTTCAAACACAACCCCCTTCCGTGAAAATTGTACAAAATTGACCACGTGTAAGATATGTTCAAACGGTAAATATTTCAAAATACGTTCGCACATTATGAATAACAGAACAGAACATATTTCAATACATATTAAAATAACTAAATAATAATTACAAAAACAACTAAAATTTTAGCAATATATATTAAAATGAATTGAATTTTTCACTTAAAACATAATTATTTGCTCCTGAATTTTAAAAGCCCCAGAAATAAAAACGAAAATGGCAAACCTGTGTTTTATATTGTTTTTATAAGGTATGAAAGATAACTTAAGTAATGAATGGTTTGCTAAACGGTACCGTTAAGTAGCGTTTCCTAAATTGTAAAAGAACACCAAAAAGTAAAAATCTTAAACTGAAAAGAATGATAATATTTCAGGGGCTTAAGGAGCCTTTAATAAAAGCTTCAGTCAATAATAACAAACTAATTGAACTACACAAAATACTTTCCAATTTACATATTTTTACATTCCCCATGTATGTGTTGTTCTTTTGTTGTTGTTGTTGTTGTTGTTGTTGTTGCTGCTGCTGCTGTTGTTGTTGTTATTTTTGTTGTTTTAATTGAAATTGGAAAGTGTACATATTTGATAAGATATAAGTCGTAAATTGATCCTCTGTTGTTTTTCACATGGATTTGCGCTATAAAAATACATTTTAATTTAAACTTACTTATTGTAGCAATAATGATATGAACTCAGAGTCTTACTTCAGAGAGTTATTGCCTGGTTCTGTATAACTTTGGACCAAAGTGTCCAATTATTTCTACTTTGAAGTATATTCAATTTGAAGTATAGACCGGATCTGAAATTGTCCGAAATTGCCTTTAAAGATTTCATTAACAGATCTGTTGTAATCAAAACGTATTGAGTAAATTTATTCCATTGCTGGAATTGATATCTTAGTACGAATTTAAGTGAAATGAATTATACGTATTTTTATAGATTGAGTAACCAATTCTGCAACAGGTGTTCTGCTTTTCATGCCATCAGATATCTCACTTTATTAAGTATGGCTGTATTAATTTATGTCATCCGAATATAGATTTATCACGGGATACGGATCATTAACAAAGTAGCGCGTGAGGAACGCAAAATGTTTGTGTCTGAGTGATTCGGTCTGTTGATTGCCAGCATGCGCCACGTAAAATAATCCCTTCGGAGGAATCTAAGGAACGTTCTTTGGGCATTCATCATTTTTGATACGCAAAATGTAAAACAGTTAACTTTTATATGGGTTATTTGATATAGGTTCAGACTTCTTAATGCGAAAGTCATGAAAGATTTTATCTTGCAAAAGATTGCTATCAGCAGAGTAATGTATCATAACTTAAACATGCAAACGTTCTTGTTATAAATTTGATCGTTTCACAAAACGTAAATGCTTCAGGTTGCAAATGGTATACCATATACCTTTTCGTGTTTATGGTCCATTTTTGGCTTTTTACCTCACTCTGTAAAATGTAGCCATATTCGAATAATAGAACCTGCTTCCTTCACATTAAAACCGGAAGTAATTAGCCTTGCCACAAGTAAAGAGCCAGGCCAGCCTGTAAAATTAATATGTGCAGTCTGAGCAGGCTGTATATTGTTGGTAGCATTTGTTTGTATTTTTGAAGTTAAATCACGAAAAAAATCGAATAGACTATCCAAATTACAAAGCCGGACAAATCAAGTTCTCAAAAGTCAGCAGGTTTTTGGTTCAAATTTCGACAACCAATCTATGTATACATGACCAACATTTAATAAAATATTTTGCTTTAATGGAAAAAAAGAAGACTGAACATAAACCAAGTAGAATTATAAGTATTAAAGATTTATAGAATTATAGCTTGATATTAGATAATTTCATTTTAATATTTAGCGGCACACGTCTATAGTCGCTGGTATCAGGGAATAAATGTTCGGTAATCGTAAACAAGCGTGGAATAGCCTTTTTATCAGACATTGTTGTTAAAACGGACAGAAAATACTGATATACTCTCTATACAGGGACTAATATTTATCCATTCCTATGATTATTTTTGATTAATTATCTCTGAATACTGTGACAGTCACTTTATTCGGGAAACTATTTTCCTGCCCAATTGTATCATTCATGATGTATGTACTCTCTGTTTTAATGCGTGTTTAAACAGTTTAGAGTGGTTTTAAAGATATGGTAGATACGGTTCAAAATGACAGCCCTTATTACCGCGCTGGTGTGATGATATCAAACCGACGGTGGCCATGCACCGGACTTCCGTCCCTGTACAGCGCATCTGTATTGCGACAGTTTAAAATAATATCAAAGGTAGGCAAAAACAATAATATATTTCTATAAAAGTTAACCTGTAGTCATAGAATATTATGGTGATAAAGTTCACTATTTTCAAACAAATTTTGACAGAAAGAAATATATTTTCTTCTTTTTATATATTTGGCTATTTCGGCAATTCCCGCAGATACCTGATATCTGCGAGAATTGCCGAAATAGCCAAATATATGCATCGACTGTCTTTCACATAGAATAGAAATACCCTGATAAACTGAATCTCAATTTTGATATTGACTTCCACAAAGCGATGCCCCATTGCAATGCCTCTTACATCCGTGTTCGACAGTGTTTCATGAGTGAAAAGAAGACAGCTAGCACATTCCCCCCTCGTCACTTGGACATGGAATGAATATTCAATAATTTTAGAGCAATTTAGACAAACATGCTGCATAAGCACAGAAAGTGCTAATAAATGACAAAACGACTGTTCGAACGAATGAAACTTTTGTCAATTTTGCATTGAAGTAAACAGCTCTTAATTTATCAAAATAGACAACAATATTAAGCCATGCTTATATCAAATGCACTCTTAAGCTTTTGTTTCAATCTTAATGCATTTATACTAAAATTTAAAGAAAAAACATTGCATATGAACAGAAGCGTCTTATAATATTGCCGCATTTGTAGCAACATTCATACAATAAATTATACTTGTATTGTTGTATTGTGCTGATTTCAAGATCTTCTACATGTACATGTGTAGGCATTAAAACATTTTAATTTGTTCTTAAATTTCTATGTTTAAACTATCACACCGAACAAATGTGACCTTTTGAAGTGGTTAATACATTGCATTCTTTTAGAATTCGTGTATCATTGAGTTATAATCGGAAATCAAGAAAAACTTGTTAGGGTCAAGATTATCAGGGAATGTCATCTTAAAATTTGTCAATTTTCTGATATAAACTATCCCATAAGCTTTGGTAAGCTGGTAATTTAGGAAGGATGATACCCCGGTGACTTAAGATAAATTGAAAGTACACCGACATGAAAAAGTCTTTTCGTTATGTGACTGAGACTCCCTTCCCCACCCCCTATGAATGAAATAAAAATGAAAAAAAAATAAAGTAAAATAATAATAATAATTCTTTGTTGAAATTTCAGAACCTGTTTTATACGACATAGTTGTTGTTGTTGTTGTTGTTCTTCTTCTTCTTCTTCTTCTTCTTCTTCTTCTTCTTCTTCTTCTTCTTCTTCTTCTTCTTCTTATTATTATTATTATTATTATTATTATTATTATTATTATTATTATTATTATTATTATCATTATCATAATCATTATCATTATCATTATCATTATTTTTATTATTATTATTAAAAATATTATTATTATTATTATTATTATAGAGAGCATATCTTTTAAAATAGAACTAATGAAAAAGAAAAGATCAAAGTACTGACAGCACTAGTGTTTTACGATAGCACAATTTGTCTGCGAATGATAACATAAAACAACATGACACTTCAACTTCATAATTATGTGGTTAAAATTTATTGTAAGTTATTAAAAATATATACATTAATAAAATAAGAAAGTAAAACATTTACTTAGACACAAAATTAATTTGAATATTGCAAAATACTTGTTTCTCCACGCATTAACCGATCGAAAAAAATTGTGCTATTTTAGCAAGATTTGGCACACTACATTCACTAATTTTCTAATCTTTATGCATATATAGGACACCTGAGTAGAACCACCGACGTTCCGTCAGCTAGCTGGATAGCTTCCTCACATGAAAGAATACAAAGTCCCTGTCGGGATTCTATTTTATTTATTTATTATTTTTTTATTGATAACTTATTAATTTATAAAGTTCTAAATAATATAGTGTAGTTATGCAAATTTGTAAAATTTCGGTTTGCACAAATGAACCGACACTTTTTTAAAGTCCTTCCATAAACACATGCAACATGCTGTAAATGCTGGGCCAATACTAGGTTTAAATAATATTCGTTGCCTTCAAATTTTATAACTTATTTTTAGAGTTAAAAATCTGTTTATTATACTGGTAACTACAATCTGTATTTGTTTAAAAGTTATCTTAAAGTTAAAAGGCATCATATCATTTAATACAAATGAATGAATGAATTAATTAATTAATAAAAGGAACGAACGAACAGGTAAGATATGTCTGGGGGAAAATACAATCATGTAGAGTTTGCAATAAATGTAAACGTCTATTCTGATGAAACGGAGGGACATAAAATAAGGCGAACACAGCTGAATTTTGAAAGTATCATTTGCACGGGTTGTACCCATAATATTATCTCAATACCCGCTACTTGAATAAAGTAAGGATCTCGACCCTGTTTGAGTTAAAATTCCATAGTCACCCCGATTTGGTCGCTCGTGTTTAAAATCTTCAGCAATATGTATATAGCAAGATCGGGGATTTGATAAACAATCATTTGAATCAATTTAATATGCCATGGGTTTTAATATTTTGTTAAAATTGAAAAGATAGTTATAAACCCAGTTATAACATATATAAGTAAATTATGTTTTAAATTTATTATAACTGAGAAGTTAATATTGTTTTATTATTTTATCGTCTCCGCTGCATTGAGTATCCAAAGTAGAAATAAATTACATGTATATTTAAACTGAATGTTTGTTCTTAAAAATGCTAGTTTGCAACTATTGTATCATATATTTATATGTAGCAACTAATCGCAGCAACATTAAACACTAAAAAACCTTTCTTTTCAAAGTTTCGATGGTCACTTTTTTGCAAATTTTACTATTTTCAATTGTGTGTTATTAAATATGATTAAATATATGATTATGAATATTATGAATATGATTTAATACACACGCATGTTATAAAAACGACCTTAAATATAATTGATTTAGAGCATATAAGATGTTTGTTACCTGGGGAAAGAAGCTCTTATTTAATATGAAATTGTTTGTCATAAAAGTTTCAGAATGTAGTGACTTCCATACAAAATACTAAATCACGATAACCGTACTACCAAAACGCAACAAAAGAAAGAGACGGTTCAGGTAGTTGGCCAATGAGTAACATTTTTGGAAAGTATAAAAGTACATGAAAATAAAAAATGCTTTTTGTTAAATAAAATAAAATATTTATCTGGGGTTTAATGGGTCTTGAATTAGTGTAGCCCTTTGTTAATATGCAATGATCATTTCAAACAGTTAGTTGTATATTTATTTTAAGAAAGAACTGTCCTTTCTTCTTTATATTATCTTTATTTTGCTTTAAGACTTCTTCCGGCACACAGGTGCGCATAAGTCCTTGGTCAACATTTATTATTGAAGATGATATCAACACTACAGAGTTCCAACATGGCTTACCACAGGAAATACCCGGATGGTGTCCGATGTATTATTCGGCTATCCTAAATTGTTGCGGGGAAACCGCCTTTCATTGCAGGAACTTCATTAAAATCAGCGGAAACACAGTCTTTATGCCAAACTTATTTACAACTTTTGATGTAATCTTACATAATGAAAATTACGGTCACGTGATAAAGAAATAATCTAAGAGCAATAAGTGAATATTTTCAGGCTAAGCTTGTAGGCGTAAATAAAAAAAAAACCCATAAAACACACAAAATGATGTAAAAAAAACAACAATAAAAATAATTTCAAACTAAAGGCGTGGTTATACGAAGACAAAAAGCTTTTGTTCTATACATAAAAAAAAACATACACGATTAGCAAAACAGCAGTGTCAAATCTTCGGAACGGACCATAGATCCATGCGGTTGGGTCTTTGGTCTAGCATGTTTTACTGCGGAGATTTAGTTGTCTAAGACAAGACTGTAGTAGATCTTATTCTTTTATCACAGGTAATTTAAATAATTGAATTTGAAATATTTTCCAATTACTTCCACAAAAAAGAACAGGTTAGATACTGGTTCAAATGGTAACTGCCCGGTGGTAAATGACCTGTGTTGTCCGTCGGCTGAAATGTTATTTAAACTGGAGCAAAAATCCTCCTAATTCTTGTTAACCGATATCTATATCGTATCTCCCCTTGTGACTGAGGGGCTGTAGAATTGCAGCCATCCTTTATCCCTTGATCGTTACAGGCGATTTAATATGTTTGAATTACTGGAGTCTATACATCTCTTAGCTCCAGCAGATGGGGTGGTTTTGAACACTGATGTTGCAACACCCGACGTTAGCCAAAATCACCTTTCCTGTTTCGCCATAATTATGACCTAAATGAGATTTGTGCGACGTAATACTAAACAAAACAAACAAAACTAACGGTAAATCCGTAAGATTAAGCAATTAAAAAAACCAGTGAATCAAATTTACACAGTACGTCTACATTTACACAGTACATCTGCAATCCCTTCTTTTATAACGTAGCTATATTTAATCAATTTGTAAGAATCACAACAAAACATAACATTATAGGCCTGTAAAAACTGGAAACTATACATTGTTGGTAAGTTACATTTATTATAATATATTTGAAATGTTTGACCGGAAGTTGTTGATACTGGACCAGGAACTCTTCTGGAAGTCGAATTAGAGTAAATCTTGGCCAAAAAAATAAATGGATAAGAAAAACAGAAAACGATGTTATTTTCTAAACATATTAAATCTGTCTATATTGCAACTTTTCCAGTAATCTGTCATTGAGCTCATGTTGACTTTTCAATGAAAATTTACATAAAAGATACCACTGAGTGCCGCTTTAATTATATTTTGCATTATATCATAATTGAAAATAAAGTGTTATATGGACAAAGGGACGTAACTCTTATAAAATGTATGCACTACTATTGCAGTAATGTCTCTTTAATAGAGCAAGTTTGAAAGACCCTGAATAAAGGTACGATATTTCGATTGATATTCTAACTGGGTGCTGCATTATGTTTTCAAGAGAAATACATTTTTCGTTAAAAAAAAATGACTAAAGTAAATGGCACCTTGGTAACAGACGAAATAATCCTTGGTGATTTTCTAAATGCACTCAATGCTAATGATTATTTTTCTAATCAGTGCCAAAACTGCTGTAATTTAGCTTTTAACTACTGACGTATCCACGGTCTTTCACGAGTCGATTTCTCCACTTCCTTCTTCACAGTCGCCGCCATCTTGAGAAACATTGTCCTCAGATCCACTTACAGCTCTTCCGCGGAGAAAAAAGTTCCTTTGCGTATTATTTCTACTGTCTGTCTGATTCATTGCATCAACATAATCAACATTAAAATGTTCCTGATTTTCGTGTGTGGTGTTAGTAAAATTTAGAATTTTATCAGCACAATTGTTATCTTTAGTTTTGTCAGCAGTAAAACTTGCACAAGACACTTCCGGTTTGCAAGTAGGCCCGCAGAATGTGCCACCAACATCGCAACATTTGCACAGAGCGTCGTGTATGTAGCAGATGAAAGAAGCGAACGTGCAGCAGCCAGGATAGTTGCCACAACAACCCCAGTCGGAACCTTTGAGGTTCCAGCCCCGAGATATAGAGCAGTTTTCTTCAACATTTTTTATGTCACGGGCCGATAAACTGTAAAAAGATGTATGAAGATATTTGTAAATAAATAAGATAGTATGTGCACATCTAAAGATGAAATATTTGGAAACCACTTATCTTCATTATATCTGTTTTGATAAAAGTACAGAAAACGCCACTGTAGGTTTGAACTTTTTCGGAAACTATGCTCCAGTGAAAGAACGTGAGATTTGGTTTGCTTGAATATATGTTTACTTTTTTCAGTAGCATGCCTCCAGATTATTTAATGCTATTTTTCATGAAAATTCTGAAAATGTATTTAAAAGTAAAATTATGTGAAGAAAACAAGGACAGTAATTTACACATTTCAAACGGCACTTACAACACCTAAAAGAGGTCAAAATAGGCAAAAATAATCCTTACTGCGTTAGTCATGCAGTAGAAATATTGTGATATATACAGAAAAACCAGTCAATAATAACACACAACTTAAAGCTTGAAATATATTACTATTACCAAAATCTTCTCAAGTTTGATTTTCTTAAGATTGAAATAGTATGTCACATTTTGAGGTATGTAGCTTTAAAATATTAATTATTTTATAAAACTATAAAAGTAAAAACTCTGAAAACCGGGCCCCTGAAAAAACCGGGTCCCTGAAAACCGGGCCATTTTAAAAGTCCCGATTTTCTCCCTAATTTTTTGGGAAAAAAAAACCCCCTGAATACCGGGAACCCCTTTAATTCCAAAACCCCGATTTTTCTTGGTTTCTAACGCTAGACATGCACAAAAAAATCCTCTGAAAACCGGACAGCAATTTAAAGTGTCAACTTTCTGTGTACTTTAATGTAGATCTAAACATAATCTCAACAGGTAACATGTTCAATTACCAGGTTATGGTCATCTCCTTTTATCTATGCAGGTGTGAAAACACTTGTCAGTGTATGTTAATTTGTTATTGTCAATTAAATTATAGCTCTTTCATCAAATTTGTGTCTCTTTCCTCTATAGGTATGATTTTTCAAAAATGCTTTTAATGTGTTATGTTTTCTTTTAATATAAAATGTCTAAAAGAATTGAAAGACTTTTTTAAAATGATTCCTGTTTTCTTTTAAATTTTGATCTGTTTTGATATCAATTATATGCAAAAAAATACTAAATTCCATTAGTTACATATTTTAAAGCTAATGAAAAAGATATTATGATATATTTCAGACAATGTGGTGTTTTAATTTCTGATTTTCTGAATTATAGTCCATGAATTATATTCATATACAATGTATACAATGTGTTATCAATCAAAGAACATTCTTGTACACAATACCTGCAATTAATACATGTTTTCGACTCCGTTATGTTGTTCTTTAAAGTTGATTCATTCGTGTCGTTATACACTTTTGTTGTTTCTGTTTTAATGTTGTCTAAAAGATCAACAGCCGTAATATTCTCATCCACATGTCCGCATGAAATTTCTGAAAGAAAACCAGAAAGTATACATGACTCGTGAATTTAATGTACAAGTATAATAAAATATCGCTGTTTATTTCTTTTCTTTTTTAATTGAAAATAATGTGTTAAAATAATGTGACTGAGTAGGTTATATGATCTGACCGGGTTGGTTATATAATGTGACTTGGTAGGTTAGAAAATGTTACTGTGTATGTTAAAAATGTGACTGGCTAGGTTATATAAATGATTAATATGAATTGGTAGGTTACATAATGTGACTGGGTATGTTAACAATATTATTATGTCTCTGTTGAGTTGATTAAAAATTGTGTCTGTGAAGGTATAATAATGTAACTTGGTAGGTCATATAATGTTACTGGTAGGTTATATTATATGAGTGAGTAGAGTATATAATGTGGCTGGGTAGGTTATATAATGTGACTGAGTAGACTAATTAAAGTGACTGGGTAGGTTACAAAATACGACAGGATAGGTTATATAATGTGACTGGGTAAGCTATATAATGTGACTGGGTAGGTTATATATTGTGGCTGAGTAGACTAATTAAAGTGACTGGGTAGGTAACAAAATACGACAGGGTAGGTTATAAAATGTGACTTTATAAGCTATATAATGTGACTGAGTAAATTATATCATGTGACTTTGTAGGTTTTAATGTGACTAGTTAGGTTAAATAATGTGACTGGGTACGATATATTATATGACTGAATATGGTATATTATGTGACTAGGTAGGCTATATAACGTGACTGTGTAGGTTACATAATGTGACTGGGTACATTGTATGATGTGACTTGGGAGGTTGTATAATGTGACTATGTAGGCTATATAACGTGACTGTGTAGGCTTTAAAATGTGACTAGGTAGGTTACATAATGACTGGCTAGGTTATATAACGTGACTGTTAAATAATCTGATTGGGTAGGTTATATAATGTAACTGGGTAGGTTATATAATGTGACTGGGTAGGTTATATAATGTAAATATGTAGGTTATATAATGTAACTGGGCAGGTTATATAATGTGAATATGTAGGTTATATAATGTAACTTTGTAGGTTATATAATGTGACTGGGCAGGTTATATAATGTAAATATGTAGGTTATATAATGTAACTGGGTAGGTTATATAATGTAAATATGTAGGTTATATAATGTAAATATGTAGGTTATATAATGTAACTGGGTAGGTTATATAATCTGACTGGGTATGTTATAAAATGTGACTCGGTAGGCTATATAATGTAACTGGAAGGTTATATAATGTGATTGGGGAGATTATATAATGTGACTGGGTAGGTTGTATAATGTTACTGGGTAGGTTATATAATGTGACTGGGTAGGTTATATAATGTGACTTGGTAGGCTATATTATGTGACTTGGTAGGTTATATAATGTGACTCTGTGGTAATATAATGTAACTGGGTAGGTTTTATAATGTGACTGGGTAGGCTATATAATGTTACTGGCCAGGCTATATAATGTGTATGTGTTAGTTAAACAATGTAATTTGGTACGTTACAAAATGTGACCTGAGTAGGTTATATAATGTGACTGGGAAAGTTATTTCATGTAACCGTGTTATGAAATGTGACTGTCTAGCTTAAATTATGTGATTGGGTAGGTTTTATCATGTTATCGTGTAGGTTATATAATGTGTCTGTGTAGGTTATATTATGTGCCTGGGTGGGTTATATTAAATCACTGGGAAGGACAAAAAAATGTGAGTTGGTATGTTATATAATGTGAACTGGTAGGTCGTATAACTTAACTGGGTTGGTTATATTATGTGTCTGTATTTATTAAATTACGTGACTTGGGAAGCTATATAAAGTGGCTTGGCATGTTATTAATAGTAACTCGGTAGGTTATATGTGATTTGGAAGGTTTAATGATGTGGTTTGATAGGTTATATAATGTTACCGGTTAAGTAATATGTCTGTATTGGTTAAATAATGTGACTGGGTAGGTTAAATTAAGTAACTCGGAAGGTCAAATCATGCAACTTAGTATGTCATACAATGTGACTAGGTTGATTATAAAATGTGAGTGGGTAGGATAAATAGCATAATGGTTAGGTTATATGTGACTGGATAGATATATTAATAGTATACTGGGTTAGTTAAATTGTGACTGGGTATGTTATATTATGTGTCTGGTTAGGTTAGATAGTGTGAATGGGTAGGTTATAAATGTGAAAAATAATCAAATAATTTGGCAAGTTTCATAACGTGATTGTGTGGGTTATAAAATGTTATTGTATGATATAAATAAGGTAGATGAAATATTTTGCCTAAGTTAGTTATATGACATGAATTGGTGGGTATATAATTTGACTGGGTAGGTTATATGATGTGACTGAGTAGGTTATATATAGTCAAACGTGTGTTAATTTAGCGACCGCGCAAGAGGGAAAAATACCAAAAATTAAAATGGTCGCTTAATGTAACGGTCTCTTAAGACAAGGCTAGAGAAAAAGTCAAAATTTATTTATGATATCTTTCCTTTGCAGTGCAGAAGTTTTTCAACTACATTTATATAAATGTTGGATAATATAACACTCCGATAATATAAGTGTATGCAAAAAATGACTTTCTGATCAGCTTTGTTCCATTACGTAGATCTACATGTTATGATTGGGTAGGTTATATGTGGGAAGGATCATTTGTGGGTGGTTTTAATTTAAACTTGGGAAAAATTATAATGTTTCTGTCAGGTTTTAAATTATGTTCCGAGGAAGTTTCCCTTTATATATCTTTTTTTGTTCATGTAAAAAGATAAAGGGTATTTTTACCCCGCACAAAAAAAAAAGATAGGAGGCCTTTCGTTTTTGTTTTTAAAAGAGTTGCTTAAAGAGATACCAAAAAAATTCGGGTGTTTCAAAGAGTAGTGAATAATTAACTATATTAGAATATTTACCATTAGTTAAACTAAAACAAATTTCCAACATCATTATCACAGCCACATGTTGCTTTGAACTTTTAAATATCTGCATTGAAATCTGGAAATTGGAGAAACAAAACATCGTTATATAACATTTCGGTTTACATTAACAATACTACATGTTTACCTCTTAAGAATCTATCAGTTTTACCCAAACTGAACTGTCAAGAGATGCCCGAAAAAAACGGCTGTTCAGTATAATTATTGTTTGTGGCAATAACTCTACGGTGACTATTCTATTTTTATTTCGCATTTATCTCCCTTGGTACGTGTACTTTATCTTGGGTAATCACTTTATGGCATCCCTTTCCTGGAGGAGGCGGAGTTTCGAAGTCACATGCTTATGACATCACAGAAAAACAAGATGGAGGCTTCCAAAACTGAGGCGCGGGAAATTGTCAAGAAAAAATACCATTTTTCTGGTTCAAACTCCCTTCAAAAATTGGGAGACATCATCTTTCAACACGAGAAACAAACCAACTCTCTTTTCGTGTAAGTAAAGACCCGTAAATAAGCTTAAGATACCCTGTATGTTTCATTCTATTATTGTCAATTTTGTTAGAAATTATACTGAAAAGCGAACGGAACAAATACGCGGAAAGTAGGACCTCTCATGACCTCCCCACTCACAGGCACTAGACACAATTATTTTACCCATATACGCTCATAATACTATATACAAAGAATATTCTTTATATGTAGTATAATGAGCGTATACAGTACAGTATGGGTATAATAATTGTGTCTAGTGCCTGTGTCCCCACTGGCACTGTAGAGAACTGTCTGTATTTGTGCGATATTTTGCAGACAGTTTCTCCCCATTTTATTCTTTTAAAAAGATCGTTTTTTTCTTATTTGATATAAATGGGTTGACGTAGCCTACAGAGCCCACTCTTGACTAGATCTACAGGGTTGAGACAACTCGGCCCTATACCTGTATGTATACCAGCTCGGCACGGGTCAACTCGGCCAACTTAAAAAAAAAACAACATTAATTTTGTTCTGATTACTTGCATGTTATCAAGACCATCTAATTACAGGAACTTGAAATTATATCCAAAACAAAAAAATAACTAGTCTTTGGTTACTAGGACTCAAAAATCACTATCGATAATCGGACCACCACAATCGATAGTCTGCCGATAGTATAATCAAGTTTCGCACTTATTATGGACCTATTTTCGTTTAAGGTACCAATCCTTGTATGTAGTTTTTATACAGTAGTGACCACATTTTGAGAATAAATAAACTTGTCTCCAAGATTAAAGTATGATTTGCTCTTTGAATTCAAAATAAACAACACAAATACCTAATACTACTTTGTGACAGTCAATTATTGTATAATACAACTTTATGGCAGTCAATATTAGTACTAGTCAACAGGTCACAGTGTAAATGAGTAGTATTGTACAGTAGATAATTACATATAAGTTTATAATGTTATTACACACTATAATTTTCTAAAGTAGTATTAACCATGATAAATAGGTTTTGAATACAAAAAGACTAGGATTGTCTGGAATTGAAGAGATTCAGTCAGGAAATTTCTATTTGACCGCGTGTAAAAAAGTTACGCCCTAAGCAATTCATGCGGTGGTAGAACATTAGAACAATCGATTTTTAAAAAGGACTATCGATAGTTGCCGATTTTGGGGTGGTCCGATTAGTTATCGATTTTCAGAGACAATCATGACAACACTAAAAATAACGATTTAAAAAAAATCCCATATATATACTATAATTTTTATAGTATATATACTGGGCAGGAACCAGTTTCCGGACAATACCAGTTTCCGGACAAGTATTATAACGGCTTAATTTTGGCTTTATCGATGACAATCGGTATTATATGTCATGAAGATGCTTGGTTTGATTGTTTGAGAAAATAAATTTCCTTCCAAGTTGATACAATTACATCATTAAAATTTCGTGAGGATATCTTACCTGTGTTTTAAAAACAGCCTTATATCCCTTTGGGGCATGTAATTTGTTCTGCGCATGCGCAATATTTTGTTTATTTCGGGATATAATTTGGGGTAGCAATTAATGCACAATCTACTTCATTCGAAGTTCATTGGTTGTAATTCCCCAAAACTAAATCTGTAACGTATTGGAAAACGGTGTTTAACTAGGTTTACTCCACTTTCGCACTTCGTTGCTGCCGTACACACAAAAATATCCGTTTCACTTTTCAGTCATTCCGAGACCCATCACGTGATCGTTATTTTTCCTATCATAAACATTTTTCAGTAAATCAGCTTAATTATATAAGAAAGCTAATATGTGAGAAGAAATTTTTTGTTATATTAGAATAATTATCAGTTAAAAACAGATATGAATAGCAGCTTAATATATGTCCGGAAACTGGTTCTGCAAGAGTGAACAATTTACACTTTTGATGACCTAATTTAACCCTTCAGTTTGTACATTGCTTACGTCACCAGGCAGTATTAATTGTGTTATCGGACGTAGTTAGAGCTCAGGTTTTTGGTAATGTTAGTTTTATAAATGCATGTTTATTATTAAAAAATAAACAATTAAAAAAACTCGAATTCTGTCCGGAAACTGGTTCCTGCCCAGTATGGGATTTTTTTTAAATCGTTATTTTTTTGTTTTGGACATAATTTCAGGTTCCTGTGATCTAATGTATTTTAAATGAAAAATAAGAGATATCTGCAGATCAGGTATACTATTATATTATTGTATTATATTATACATAGGATGGTCCCCTATGGTACCACTGTTCTTATTATTTCCAGCAAATTGTGCAAATAAAAAGAACTTGTATTTACTATTTTATTGAATTGTGTTTTGTTGTCGCATCTTGACATTAAAATACACATGTCATTGATAGAAATAACTCCAAAATTTAAATTAGAAACATCTATGGTCAGTCAGCCATGTTTTGAATGGGAGCTTAAACGGAGAGCACTATGGTACTGTTGTATGTTAATTGATGGCCCTTTTTGTGTCGCCTCTACGGAGTAGTGGCGACATATAGGGATCACTTCTCCGTCGTCTGTCTGTCCGTCCGTCCGTCCGTCCGTCACAAAACTTGTCCGGACTACTCCTCATAAACTACTGGTGCAATTTCATCCAAACTTTACAGGAATGATCAGTACCAAGTCTAGTTGTGCACATTGTCAGCATTTTCCGGTTCAATGATTTTTGTCAGAGTTATGGCCCTTTAATAATTTTTAATTTTAAAGTTTGTCCGGACTACTTCTCTTATACCACTAATGCAATTTCAATGAAACTTTACAGGATTGATCTGTAGCTCAAGTCCTTGCGCATATTGCACGGGTTTTCCGGTTGAATGATTTTTGGCCGAGTTATGGCCCTTTGATAAAAAGGTGTTTTTTTTCTGTGTGTTGCCTGATACACAAAAGCTTGTCCGGACTACTCCTCATAAACTACTGGTCAATTTCATCCAAACTTTACAGGAATGATCAGTACCAAGTCTTGTTGTGCATATTGTCAGCATTTTCCGGTTCAATGATTTTTGTTTGAGTTATGGCCCTTTAATAATTTTTATTTTTAAAGTTTGTCCGGACTACTTCTCTTATACCACTAATGCAATTTCAATGAAACTTTACAGGATTGATCTGTAGCTCAAGTCCTTGCGCATATTGCACGGGTTTTCCGGTTGAATGATTTTTGGCCGAGTTATGGCCCTTTGATAAAAAGGTGTTTTTTTTCTGTGTGTTGCCTGATACACAAAAGCTTGTCCGGACTACTCCTCATAAACTACTGGTGCAATTTTATCCAAACTTTACAGGAATGATCAGTACCAAGTCTAGTTGTGCACTGTCCGTCTGTCTGTCCGTCTGTCACAAAATTTGTCCCAACATGAAATTGGCCATCATGAGGCGACACATATGATTACTGATCGCTCTTGTTTAATTCAGTATAATTTTTTGTAACAGAGTATGATGTCACTACAGTTTCAGCAGACAACCTTCACTTGTCGGAACATGAAATTATAAGTTTAACTGTTTTAAATATGGGGTAAAATAAAGAAGTATTTTTAACACACACCGGCAGCTTTGGATTTTTTCCTATCAATGACAGAATTTATTTGAAATGGAAAAAATTCTATCCAAAAATTCACAAAAAGCAGCACTTCCACTTTCACTTTAATGGTGGAAACAGTATTTGGTGGCATTCAATGTGTAAAAAAAACAAATTTTCTGATTACATCGGAATGGGCAAGGACGCGGTACCCGCGGGGAGTACTATACTACATTGTATCTTATCTCATGCAAACTAGTTAAATCGGCCCAAGTCAAATCGGCTCAAAATCAGTCAAATCGGCCTCAAAATTAGTCAAATCGGCCACACAACACTTTTTAAAAGTCAAATCAGCCCCAAAACTAGTCAAATCGGCTCCAAAACTAGTCAAATTGGCCCCAAAACTAGTATCAAATCGGCCCTTAAGTTATTTGTTGGTTATTGAAAATGACTGATAATTGTATAGACTGTGGAAGTGTTGTGAGGAAACGCAGGAGGCAGTCAATTGTGATGCTTGTGACAGATGACAACATAGGAAGTGTAATACAGGTGAGTTACTTTAATTGACAAAACTTATCAGGAGTAAAAATATTGCCATTACATTTGAAAATATATCATCATGACTAACAGGTTTAAATACTTAAAAATTATGGTGAATTAATTGCCATAGCAAAATAATTAAAAAAAACAAAACATATCTAAATTCAATTTTTAAAGAGCAGTTTTTACATAAAAAAAAGTAGAGGTATTGCTATAGTCTTATTTCTTGGTGTATTGTCTTCATACTTGGCCACAACAACCCTTGGGACGAGACCTTTCAGTAGACCAAACTAACCTTGACCTTCATCCATAAATGACTTTGACCTTTAAGGTTAAAAGTCCAAATTTTGCTTGTTCATGCTGTTATTGACTGTAACTTTGTTATTTTTGAATGGATTGTCTTCAAACTTGAACTTAATAATCTTCAAGGATATCCCTTAAAAATAACTTGACAGACCTTGACCTTCACTCATAAATGACCTTGACCTTTTCATTGTTTTTGCTGTAACTGGCTGTAAATTTGCTATTATTGAAGGGATCAACTTCATATTATAACAAAACATACTTAAGGACAAGTAAGGACAAGACCTTGTCACCACCACATGTAACCACCATGTGACACAACCAGCACTTGACACCACCAGCACATGACTTCACCACGTGTCACCACCACATGACTCCACCACATGTCACCACCACATGACTCCACCACGTGACTCCAGCCAAGAATCCACCACGTGACTCCACATGTCACCACAACATGACACCACCACGTGACTCCACATGTCACCACAACATGACACCACCATTGTGACACCACATGACCACACCACGTGACACCACCATGTGACATCAGGTGTCGCCACCATCGACTTCACGTCACCACCACGTGTCGCCACCACGTGACACAATGTGACACCACCATGTGATACCACATGTCACAACCACGTGTCAACACCAGGTATGTGCATGTTTCTATTTATAGAATTGCGTGTTTCTGTTTATATATATATATAAATTAGTATATTTAAAGATTTTGTTCAAACATTTCTTTGTTTGCTTTTAGAGAAAGTAAAAAGTCGAGCGTTGCCCCCGCCTGCTGGTGGCTCTTGTTTCCTTGTTGCCATGACAACCAGAGTTCTGCTTATAATTAAATTCTTTGAACAATTTTTAAAGTTGACTACCAAAGGAACATTCCTATGAAGTTTAGATGAAATTGGCTTAGCGGTTTAAGAGGAGATGTCATTTAAAGTAAAAGTTTATGGACAGACAGCTGGACAGGTGAGCTAACAAGCAAAAACTTGATTGTCCTGCAAGAATAATTATCAAGTCAATAGTTTGATTTCCAGTTTATATGTAATGCCACTCTTAATTCAGGGTTCCCACGGTCAGGGAAAAGTCAGGGAAAAATGATTTTTTTTTCAAGGTCAGGGAAAAGTCAGGGAATTTTGAAATTGGTCAGGGAAATTTGAAAAATATGCAAAAGTCAGGGAAAAGTCAGGGAATTTTGTAGAAATTTTTTTTTGTCAAACAGCAAGAAGCAAAATCAGTAAAAGCTAAGGCAGTTTCTTCCATTATTTTGGGTATCTTTGTTATTTTTGATTATGAGATTCTGTTTTATTTTCATATTCTTTTACTGCTAAAAATGATTATGCTTCTGCCTGAAGATTTTGGATATTTTTGTCTTTAACAGTAACTAACTTATTAAGAAAGAAGCTAAAAGGAATTTAAGCATCCATTGCCTCCTGAGCTATTTATGGTTTGTTCTTGTGAAAGAGGCTGATAATCTGCTCAGGAGGCTGAAAAAAGATGAAAATGGACTTGCTTTTGAAGTCAAATGCCAAGTGCAATGCCTTCATGGTCAAGGTGAAAGAAAAGTATTAAAAGAACCCAGTTAAGATATTGAGAAACTTGAGAAACACTTTGTGGACTTCGATTAAGTGCCATGTTGTGATTTTGCACACATGCATTAAACCATAACTTTGAGATACTAACTGCCATAGCTAGTTTTATTAGTAGTATTATTAGCTCTTACTGCATTCTGCTTTTTATGTAGCCACTTCATTACCTGTCTTATTGTTTCTTGTCCCAACACCAGTTTTCCATTGATTATTATCATATATTTTATTAAAATGTAGGCCTGTTTTAGTCAATCCTCCAATGATTACACTGCTTTGTATTTTTAGCTCACCTGTCACAAAGTGACAGGGTGAGCTTTTGTGATCGCTTTTCGTCCATCGTCCGTCCGTTAACTTTTGCTTTAAATGACATCTCCTCATAAACCACCGAGCCAATTTCATCCAAACTTCACAGGAATGTTCCTATGGTGGTCACCTTTAAAAATTGTTCAAAGAATTTAATTCCATGCAGAACTCTGGTTGCCATGGCAACCAAAGAAAAATCTTTAAATATCTTCTTTTAAACAACCCTAAGAGCTAGAGCTTAGATATTTGGCATGAAACATCTTCTAGTGAGTGTCTACCAAGTTTGTTCAATTAAAAGCCCTGGGGTCAAAATTGGCCCCGCCCCAGGGGGTCATTGATTTTCCCTATATGCATATAGTAAAAACTTGAAAAAATTTCTTTTAAAGAACTCAAAGAGCTAGAGCTAAGATATTTGGCATTAAACATCTTCTAGTGAGTGTCTACCAAGTTTGTTCAAATAAAAGCCCTGGGGTCAAAATTGGCCCCGCCCCAGGGGGTCATTGATTTTCCCTATATGCATATAGTAAAAAACTTAAAAAATCTTCTTTTAAAGAACCCAAAGGGCTAGAGCTAAGATATTTAGCATGAAACATGTTCTAATGGGTGTCTACCAAATTTGTTCAAATAAAAGCCCTGGGGTCAAAATTGGCCCCGCCCCGGGGGTCATTGATTTTCCTTATATGTGTATATGGCAAAAATTTAAAAATCTTCTTTGAAAAAACCCATATAGCTAGAGTTTAGATATTAAGCATGAAACATGTTCTAATGGGTGTCTACAAAGTTTGTTCAAATAAAAGCCCCAGGGTCAAAATTGGCCCTGCCCCGGGGGTCATTGATTTTCCTTTATTGTGTATAGCAAAAACTTAAATATCTTCTTTGAAAAAACCCAAATAGCTAGAGTTTAGATATTAAGCATGAAACATCCTTTAGTATATATCTACAAAGTTTGTTCAAATAAAAGCCCGGGGGTCAAAACTGGCCCTGCCCCAGGGGCAGTGATTTTTTTTCCAATTTTCAAAACAACCTGTGGCTTTCTGAAGGGGAAAATATAGCGCGATAAATCAGAAAAGGGGAAAATCAAATTCCAACAACTGAGAATGGAATTTACCCACACATTTTATAAAAAATTTTAATTTCAATTCAATTTAACATGCATGGTACATAGCAGAGGCTATAGGGACAGCTTTCTGTCTTCTAGCTGATATAATAAGTCAGATGCTGTTAAGTAATGGTTCTGGTGAAGAAGTGCACAGGGCATTACAGGGGAAAATATTAGCTTTTTTAGGGGAAAATATACCTATTTTGAGCTAGGGGAAACAGCCTTTATTCGGCTGTAAAATACAGGGGAAAAAATCACTGAGGGGTGTCATTGTTTTTAACTATATGTGTATAGTAAAAACTTAAAAAATCTTCTTTTAAAAAACCCAATGAGCTAGAACTTAGATGTTTAGCATGAAACATCTTCTTATGGGTGTCTACCAAGTCTGTTCAAATAAACAAATAAAAGCCCTTGGGTAAAAATTGGCCCGGGGGGTGGGGGGCTATATACAGGTGAGCGACCTCAGGGCCATCATGGCCCTCTTGTTTAAGAGAATGAAACATCTTTGTATTATCAAATACTTTACATTTTGGATAAATGTACTCATACTTGTTGAAAGTAAACAAGACAAGTAGCTTATGACAATTTCTCACTAATATTCCATTTTTTTTTATCTTGAATAATTTAAAATAAAGAATTGGAGAATATAGGTTGGCTGTTTGGGGAGGAGGAGGTCGAAATACATGTATAAAGAATACATTTAATGCTTTAAGATTGTGCAAACTTGACGCTGTTATTGGTCAGGGAAAAATAGAGCTGTCATTGATTCAGTGCAAAGCATATCAACGATATATCGATATCAAGTAACAAAAATCAACGATACACCGATATATCGATAATATCCTATACTCACTTGTCTGTCATTCACTTTCATACCTGTTTCAATGATTTCAGTCAAAAACATGTTCTGTACAGTGTCTTGTCCACTGCATGATTTTTTCCAGACAATATTTTTTGTCACCATTGCTATGAAATAATTCCACTATATAACAAAAGCATAAAATTAGATATAAATAATTGTTTCTGCATATATTTTGGGTGAATTGTATAATTTCTAGACATTTAATTTGTAAGTCAAAAGTATCGATTTTTAGCTCACCTGAGCACGAAGTGCTCAAAGGTGAGCTTTTGTCATCACTCTGCGTCCGTCGTGCGTCGTGCGTCCTTCAAAAAATGGCGTCAAACTTTTCAAACAACATCTCCTCCTAAACTACATGGCCAATTGCAACCAAACTTTACAGAAATGATCCTTAGGTGGACCCCTTTCAAAGTTGTTCAAAAATTTAAATTCCATTAAAAACTGGTTGCCATGGCAACCAATAAGAAAAACTTAAAAAATCTTCTTCTAAAAAACCGTAAGAGCTAGAGCTTAGATATTTGGCATGAAACATCTTCTAATGAGTGCCTACCAAGTTTGTTCAAATCAAAGCCCTAGGGTCAAAATTGGCCCCGCCCCAGGGGGTCATTGATTTTCCCTATATGCATATAGTAAAAACTTAAAAAATCTTCTTTTAAAGAACTCAAAGAGCTAGAGCTAAGATATTTAGCATGAAACATGTTCTAATAGGTGTCTACCAAGTTTGTTCAAATAAAAGCCCTGGGGTCAAAATTGGCTCCGCCCCGGGGGTCATTGATTTTCCTTATATGTGTATAGCAAAAACTTAAAAAAATCTTCTTTAAAAAAACCCAAATAGCTGGAGTTTAGCTATTAAGCATGAAACATCTTCTAGTGAGTGTCTACAAAGTTTGTTCAAATCAAAGCCCTGGGGTCAAAATTGGCCCCGCCCCGGGGGTCATTGATTTTCCTTATATGACTGTGTATAGCAAAAACTTAAAAATCTTCTTTGAAAAAACCCAGATAGCTAGTGTTTAGATATAAAGCATGAAACATCTTCTAGTGAGTGTCTACCAAGTTTGTTCAAATAAAAGCCCTAGGGTCAAAATTGGCCCCGCCCCAGGGTGTCTTTGATTTTCCCTATAAGCATATAGTTAAAACTTAAAAAATCTTCTTTTAAAGGACCCAAAGAGCTAGAGCTAAGATATTTAGCATGAAACATCTTCTAATGAGTGTCTACAAAGTTTGTTCAAATAAAAGCCCTAGGGTCAAAATTGGCCCCGCCCCCGGGGGTCATTGATTTTCCCTATGTGCATATAGTAAAAACTTAAAAAATCTTCTTTTAAAGAACTCAAAGAGCTAGAGCTAAGATATTTAGCATGAAACATGTTCTCAATGGGTGTCTACCAAGTTTGTTCAAATAAAAGCCCTGGGGTCAAAATTGGCCCCGCCCCGGGGGTCATTCATTAGCTTGACTTTTTTTTTTTTAGATATATACATATTATATATATACACATATATATTTAATATTTATATATAAATATATATATATATATATATATATATATATATATATATATATTCATTATATATATATATATATATATATATATATATATATATATATATATACATGCATACATATACAACCAAGTTTGTTCAAATAAAAGCCCTGGGGTTAAAACTGGCCCTGCTCCAGGGGCCTATATACAGGTGAGCGACTTTGGGCCATCATGGCCCTCTTGTTTAAAATGTGTATCGATTATTGATCGACAAAAAAATATCAACGATACATCAATATTGTCGATATCGATGACAGCTCTAGGGAAAAATGGTCAGTGTTAGTGTAGCTAGTGATGACAACGATATTTTCGAATTATTTCTAGATGACAACGATATGGTTCCATATTATTAGTTGTTGGTGTGAGTTGCCTCCCTTTGGAAACGTGCTTCGTTTTTTGGCACTGTTTTCTTGCCATCATATTTCGAAAATCCATAGGAGCGTTATAGAGCCCAAAAGAGGTATATTAATTAGCATATCTTCAAGTTTTTACTTTGATACTTTAATGTGTGTTGTCATTTATTTCGTATTTACTATACGTAGGAAAATATACAGTCAAATTGTAGTATGTAATAAGTTTTCGCGATAAGTGTTAATCTTTTCTGATCTGGATATTTTATCTAAGAGTTGAAATCAACTAAATAAGTATGCCATTTTTACATGTATGTTGTTTGCTAGTGTGTAATGTTTGTATTTGCAGTTCGACGGAGACGTCGGAGATCTTGAACGCAAAATAAAATCTCAACGAACAAACGTCTTCTGTCTACTCTAGGGCCCAAACAAGCCACATTTACAGTCAGCTTTGTGTTGGTTTGTCTGTCGGTCCATTTCATGGTTTCCGGACAATAACATTAGTTAAGACTATGATGCTGTAATCAAACTTAGTATTAAGCATCATTATGCGGAATCCTCTGTTGGGGTTGCATTTGGACCCCCTGGGGTCAAGGGTCACTATTACTAAATTAGAAAAATGTTTTTGGGACAATAACTAGTTAGGAATGAGTTATTATACAAAGCAAGTGAAGATCCTGGTTGGGATTGCAACTAATTTAAATAATTAGTTGATATTTTTTCCATAGTTATAGGTTGAGTTGAAAATTTTCTTCAGCCCACTTATTTTTAGCTCACCTGTCACAAAGTGACAGGGTGAGCTTTTGTGATCGCTTTTCGTCCGTCGTCCGTCCGTCCGTCCGTCCGTAAACTTTTACTTTAAATGACATCTCCTCATAAACCACTAAGCAAATTTCATCCAAACTTCACAGGAATGTTCCTTTGGTGGTCACCTTTAAAAATTGTTCAAAGAATTTAATTCCATGCAGAACTCTGGTTGCCATGGCAACCGAAGAAAAAACTTTAAAAATCATCTTTTAAAGAACCCAAAGAGATAGAGCTTAGATATTTGGCATGAAACATCTTCCAATGTGTGTCTACCAAGTTTGTTCAAATAAAAGCCCTTGGGTCAAAATTGGCCCCGCCCCAGGGGGTCATTGATTTTCCTTATATGTGTATAGCAAAAACTTAAAAAATCTTCTTTGAAAAAAACCAAATAGCTGGAGTTTAGATATTAAGCATGAAACATCTTCTAGTGAGTGTCTACCAAGTTTGTTCAAATAAAAGCCCTGGGGTCAAAATTGGCCCCGCCCCAGGGGTGTCATTGTTTTTAACTATATGTGTATAGTAAAAACTTAAAAAATCTTCTTTTAAAAAACCCAATGAGCTAGAGCTTAGATGTTTAGAATGAAACATCTTCTTATGGGTGTCTACCAAGTTTGTTCAAATAAAAGCCCTTGAGTTAAAATTAGCCCTGCCGGGAGGGGGAAAAGCAAGGGGGAGATCATTGTTTTTCATTATATGTGTGACGTAAAAACTTAACATCATGAAACATCTTCTAATGGGTGTCTTTCAAGTTTGTTCAAATAAAAGCCCTGGGGTTTAAACTGGCCCCGCTCCAGGGGCCTATATACAGGTGAGCGACCTCAGGGCCATCATGGCCCTCTTGTTCAAAAAGTCAAAGTTATGCATACTCTATTTTTCAGATTGATTGTATTACACATAATGTGGATAAAAGAGTGATAAAAAAAACCCATTCTCTTCAGTCTTGTTGATGATGACGTAAGAGATACCAGCGAAATGAATCAACATGTAAAGTCTTTTTCTAAAGCCCATTTTCCTTGTGTGCCTGATTTTGGTAACCACTTTTTTTTTTGAATATCAAGAAATGCCTTCAAAATCATATGTATAGTGCTTTGACACTGTCACAGTATGTATTTCAAATTTTCAATGCTATACCTTATTGAACTGTATTACAATATTCACATTTCATTACTAAAAATATTTTATATATATATTATATAAAAACTGTTTCATTTATTAGAATATTATTCAAAGAGTCTTGTACATAAAAAGAACATAAAACTTGATAGATATGCACTTTTATTTACTTTAACCCTTAATCTGCTAAATTTCTTAAATGGACTTGTCTTGCTCCAAATTATGCTGGGATAAAAATGTTTTGTAAGTCAGCCAATAGCTTGGTCAGACGGCACACATATGCAGACTTGTCAGATTCTATACCCCTGGTTCCAGCAAGCTAAGGGTTAAAACATGTATAAACAGGTTTTCAACTGAAGATCAGGAAAATCTACAACAGAATGTTTATGCCTGGAAGAGAGAAAGGCCGGATGATTATGTCTACTACCAAGGTAATATATAAAATTATTAATTATTTTTTAATATGTTTATTTAAGGTCGCCGCCGGAAAGCCCATATGAGCGACAGTACACTCAAGTCGAGCCATCTTAAGAGCGTCCCGCCAAGATTTTTTCGTAGATTTTTTTTCCAGCTTTATTGGTGGAGGAAGACCCCAGGTGCCCCTTCGGGCATTATTTCTGGCACGAGCGGGCACCTGGGTAGAACCACCGACCTTCCGTAAGCCAGCTGGATGGCTTCCTCACATGAAAGATTTCGACCCGAGTGAGGATCCAACCTACAGCGGTGAGGGACCTGTGATCTCAAGTCAACAACCTTAACCACTCGGCCATGGAGGCCCCTATATTAGAATTTGAGAAAACCGAAAGAGCTAGAGCTTAAATATTTGGCCCCATAGAATTAATGTAATTTCAAAGTAATAATGTGTTATATGAACATAATAATGTCTTAATGTTGTTAGTTAATATTTCTGGGTATCATATTTCTTTGTAGATTTTATCTAAGCAAACCTTTGTTAGTTTTAAACTTATTTGTTGAGACAAATTGTTTTGATTCTGTGCATAATTCATCATTTGATCTAATAAATATAATTTTTAAAAGTCATGAAACCTTATATTATAAAATGTTTTAAACATTTGTGAACTTACCACCTGGTCCAAGTTTTATATAATTGTGCCGCCACTTTGGGGGGATTAATATTTACCCTTGTCCATCCATCCGTTCTCTTTGATGGTGCATGTAGCTCAAAAAGTATTTGACATAGAGTCATGAAACTTTATAGAAATGTTGATCAGCATGAGTAGTTGTGCAGCTGGGTATTTTCCTATGGATATAGGTAGTAATTTTAGAGTTATTGCCCTTGACTTAGTAAAAATTCATAATTTTCAACTTGTGTCGCACGTAACTCAAAAAGCATTTGACCTTGAGTCATGAAACTTTACAGGAATGTTGATCAGCATGTGTAGTTGTGCACCTGGGTATTTTTGTGTGGATATATTTAGTATTTTTAGAGTTACTGCCCTTGACTTAGTAAAAATTTGCAATTCTCAACTTGTGTCGCACATATCTCAAAAAGTATTTGACCTAGAGTCATTAAACCTTACAGGAATGTTGCTCAGCATGTGTAGTTGTGCACCTAAGGTTTTGCTTGTGGATTTAGTCTGTTTTGTTAAGAGTTATTGCCCTTGCCCTAGTAAATATTTGCAATTTTCAATTTGTGTCACATGTAGCTCAAAAAGTATTTGACCTAGAGTCATGAAACTTTACAGGAATGTTGATCAGCATGTGTAGTTGTGCACCTGGGTATTTTCATGTGGATATGTTTAGTATTTTGAGAGTCATTGCCCTTGACTTCGTAAAAATTTACGATTTTCAACTTGTGTCGCACGTAACTCAAAATGCATTCGATCTTGTGTCATGAAACTTTACTGGAATGTTGCTCAGCATGTGAAGCTATGCATCTGGGGTTTTGCTTGTGTATTTATTTTGTTTTGTCAGATTTATTGTGGCCTTAGGGCAGGGCATTTAGATTTACCCATGCCCGTCCGTCCGTTCTCATTTTGTGTCGCATGTAGTTCAAAAAGTATTTGACCTAGAGTCAAGAAACTTTACAGAAATGTTGATAAGCATGTGTAGTAGTGCACCTTGGTATTTTTATGCCAACACAGCATCTGCGATGCGGTGGCATATAGCGATTCACCTGTGTGTTTGTATGTATGTGTGTTATATAGATTATATAGTGAACTTATTTATTCAATATTTGTAAAGTTCTTTCCCTTGACTTTGTAAAAGATTTTTAACTTGTGGCACATGTAGCCCAAAAAATATTTGACCTAAAGTAGTAGATGATCCCTATTGATTTTGAGCTATTCAGGTCGAAAGTCAAGGTCACAGCGGTCTTGACTTAAAAAAAACTTGTCCGCCCAAAAACTTAAGATTTCTTTGACCCACAGTCTTCATATTTGGCATGGACAGGAGGTTAGTCATGATTAGTAGATGACCCCTATTGATTTTGGGGTCACTAGGTCAAAGGTCAAGGTCACAGGGGCCTTAATGTCAGAATGGTTTCCGCTGATTATTTTGAAAACTATACATCACAAAATAGTGATTGGTCATATATAATAGATGACCCCTATTGATTTTGGGGTCACTAGGCAGTGTTTTTTTTTCACCAAAATATTCGGCGAAATTCTCCCCATTCCCCCTTCAAAAAAGTATGTTTTTTCCCCCCCTCAAAGCTGAAATTTCCCCCTATAATATGGCAGCCCAAGTTTGCCTGCAATGAATATCATTTTTTTGCATCTAACTGCCGAAAAATGCTTTATTTTATGCCTGTAAGACTTACTGTTAAGCAAGGTTTTTCATATAGGTAAGGGGAGCTACTCCTGGTATTCCAACAAGTTAATCATGTGACACATCAATATTTTAGATCCGTATAAAAATCCCCCTCCTATTGCATTTTTCCCCCTCCAATGGGCACCGACCCCCTTCCCCCAAAAGTGAAAAAAAACACTGCTAGGTCAAAGGTCAATGTCACTGTTCCCTTAAATGTCAGAATGGTTTCAGCTCATTATCAAGGGCTAGGAAGGGGGGCATATGTGTCGTTCGACATTTCCTGTATTTTACAGTGGAATAAAGGCTGTTTCCCCTAGCCCATAATATATTAGCTAGAAGACAGAAAGCTGTCCCTTTAGATAGCCTCTGCTAGTACCATGCATGTTAAATTGAATTAAAATTGAAAATTTTATAAAATGTATGGGTCAATTCCATTCTCAGTGGTTGGACTTTTATTTTCCCCTTTTGTGATTTATCATGCTATATTTCCCCCTTTAGGAAATTGAAGAAAAAAAATCCCTGGTATAAATATAATTGCTGCTGGTGTTCAGGAGTGAAATATACAGTGCCCATCAAAAGTCTGGAGACAAGTCAATAAAAACAAGTTTTCTTGGCAAAATGCCCAATTTAATTCATTCTGAATGTATAATGATACATATTAATTCATTCATGTCACATATGAACACAAAAAACAATGCACAACTTTAAAAGTCTAAAATGCCAAATTTTGTCTTATTTACCTAATAGCACAAAAACCAACAAACAGCAGTACAGAAAAGATCACACAGTAAGTGCTTAGTGTGTCCGCCTCAAGCTGCCAAAACGGCTTGAATTATTCTAGGTATACTCTTAACTAATGTTCTACATCTATTAACTGTCAACTCATACCAGGAATCACAATCATTGACAGTTCTCTCAGATTACCATGATGCTTGTTCCCGAACTTCATTTTGATGTCATGCCACACGTTTTCGATAGGGTTGAGGTCTGGAGAATGTGGTGGCCAGTTCTCCAAGCACCTAATGCTCTTCTGGGAGTGCCATTCTTTCACTACCTTTGCCCGGTGGCACGGATCACCATCATCTTGGTACTAGCACTCATCTCCATACACTAGCAGATGAGGCGATGGTATTGCACAATTGCTCAAAATGTCAATGTAACCTTTGGAATTCAAGTTTCCATGCACGACCTTCAGAATACCAGGTCCCTGGAAGCTCATGGAACCCCATACCATGATTCCACCACCTTGAAATTTCACCGTTGACACAACACATTCGTCCAAAAGAGCTTCACCTGGACGTTGTCTGGAACATGTTGACCTTGCTCTCATCGGTGAACAAAACAGTGGACCAGTCCACCCTTGCCCAGCCAGAATGTGCTCTAGCAAAAGCCAAATGCTTCTGTCTATGATCATTGGTCAGTAGTGGCAGCTGGCTTCTTAATGGCTTGATGACACTCTAAGCAAACTTGCTAAAGTCTGCGACAAACTGTGGAATGTGAAGCATAAACTAAGTCAATGTCCATGACCTCTTGAGCAATGGAACAATGGGTCTCCTGTCTTGTAAAGATTGCCTGATAAGCAAGGGGAGCGTCTCTTAGTGTAGAGACCTTTGGGCGGCCCAATCTAGGTCGATCATGGTGACTTAAAGTAGCCTCAAATCGATCCAGGATCTTGTGAACAGTGGTTCTGGAAGAAGGAAATTGAAGTTAACCACAAAAGAAACATCCTAAGCTGATATTGTTCTTGCAACAGAATTTTAAAGTATTCAGCAAGTGAAAAAAATCATAAATTTAAGGAACCAACCTTCCTATTCCCAGAATTTTGGCAATTTCTGAAGCAGCCACTCCTTGACTTCTCAGGGTTTTACAGCGCACTCTGTCTTCAAATGGAACCATTGTATTGTAGTGAAACATTCACTAGACTGACCATGGAAGTTATGTTAATATTTGGACAGAAATTTTCTATGGATTATTAAAGGTTTTTGAAGTGATCGAAAACACTAGTTAAGTTTAGTTTTCTCTAAAAAATATGTAAAACTGTAAGTTTGTCATATAAATATGAAAATCTTATGACTTTCTTAACATTTTTTATATGCCAAAAGATAATAAATGGAGGTAACATTAACTAAAATTTCAAACAATAAAACTGCATCTATGCTGGACAGATTTTGCCCAAGCCCATTACCCAAAAATTAGTGAATGTTATGTGTCTTCCAGAACTTTTGATGAAGGCAACTGGTATTTCAATCTTACATGTAAAACATACAAATTTCCTAATCTATATTAATGCTTATTTTAGTGATTTTAAGTCATCTTTACTTGTTTGCTGCCGTAACGTCATGAGTTCTTTTGATGATTCAGAACATTCACTGTTATACTGAATTTATTCCTGTGATAATGCCATTTAGTTAGAAAATATGTATTTTCTATCCGCATTCAAAATATAGTCCGGCCCTACCAGTGAAAATTATCAATTATTAATTTCACTTTGAAAATTATCAAAATGATTCACTTTCCATCAGCAAAAAATTGTAAGAAATTTCGTTCTTTACATGCAAAAATGAAAAATAAGCACTTGTGAAAATGGTTGAAAAATCTGATGATCACTTGTTGAAATAAATTTTCTATCACAACACTGACAAAAAATATCCTCTTTTAAACTTTATAATATTACAGTGTAAGACACAAACATCAACTAGTCATCCAATAGTTCATGATTAGAATATCTGTTTCTTTTAGCAGAAGAGCTGGTTCAAGTCCCAGTCTGGATAGCTGTTTTGTTTTGTTTAAAACTCTGATATTTCATTTAACATAAAATATAAATCTGAGATAAAGATTATTTTAATAATGTTTTAGGATAATAGATTTTATTAAATTATAGCAAAACTTTCCGCCATAATTTTAAGAAGTTTAAAGGCAATTAAAGAATTTAGAAATAGCAGCTGTTGCAAAATGGTGATGTGTTACATGATGATGTCTTTAATATTTTTTCAGTATTTTACAATTACAATGTAATTGGCTTAATGATTTATGAGATAACTTTAAAAGAAGAAACAATAATTTATATCTGTACAGGTAACTAGAGTCGCGTAACTTAGCCCCTGCTCCTTGTTTTAGTTTGTAACGTTTCTTATCAAAGATTATATACTCTGTGCATTGGCCATCATCCAAACACAGTTGAACATCTTCCCAGCAAAGATCCCGACATTCTTTCCTGGTCCTCATACCGAAATATGAGTGCAAATTAAGGCTCTTGCGTTGCTCATACTAAGGTTCTTAGTCATACATTTTGTTTAATGTAGAATCATTCAAGATTTCTGCTTCCTTTGGCTTGTTCCCCAAACCAATTTTTATTTGTTTGGGTCGTCAGACCAAACAATAATGGTAGCGAAATTTCAGACTCTAATGCTGTTAAGTGCCGAAAGTAGTCCGCTTTTTTGAAGCAGTTACTGGGTCCCTTCTATATTTAGCACTTTAGCCGAAAAATTAGGAGATCACTGCGTAAATATGCGGTCCACATGACAGGGCGGGTATTATTTTCAAGCAAAATGATTCCCGAATGGTCGAAAGATTTTTATAATGTATTGTTTTATTCATTTATAAATATACATGCTTATAGTAAGCGCCATGCATTATTACACAAGTGTTAAACAACAGATTGCGTCGTTTACAAACCCTAAATAGAATAATATGGTTTTCTTCAGGCCATGAACAAATAAAGTTCACCGTGGCCCGAGGGGTTATGCGGCTCTTGCTTAGGAAGCGAGAGGTCTGGAGTTCAAATCCCAATGTCGGGCAACTCATTTTTTTTTTTCAAATTGTTTTAGTCAAATAAACATTGGATCGAATATTCAGTGTGTGCAATTAGCCTAATAGCCCCAATCTACTACAATTTAAAACGCTGGAAAGCATTGGTGGCACTATACAAAAAGAAATAGTTTTATAATCTCACAACCTTCACCTTTTCTGACATTCTGGGACCAAACAAATTTCAGCGCCTTCTGTGCTTTGATTTTTAGCTTTTGGCAACACTGCCCTAGCTTTGAGAGAATTTTGTCTAAAAACATCATCATCTTTGATCTTTTTGATTATTTTCTGTAATCAAATAAATCATCAGATACTAGGCTCTGAACAATAATATTCTTCGTGCAATATTCTGTTTAAGTGTTAGCAGACACCCTTTTTAGCTCACCCAGAGCCGAAGCACAGGGTGAGCTATTTAGTATCAAAGGGGGATGCTGCCGGCGTCCGTCGTCATGCGTCAAAACAATCGTCTTCTTCTCTAGAAACTACTGGGCAGATATTACTTCCAAATTTGGTCTGTAGCATCCTTGTGACAATCACACTTGAATTTGCCTCATGTCATTCCAATCTGGCCCCTTTTAGAGGGTCAGCAGAGCTTAAAATAAGAAAAACCTTAAACATACTTCTTCTACAGAACTAATTGATTGGATGATCACCAAACTTTGTCTGTAGCATTCTTGCGGTAGTCTTTTATTTCAAGTTTTTTCAATATTAATTTGATTGGCCCCTTTTAGGGTCAGTAGGGCTAAAAAATAGAAAAACCTTTAAACATATTCTTCTACAGAACTAATGGTATGGATGATCACCAAACTTTGTAGCATTCTGGGTAGTCTTGTTATTCAAGTTGCTCATATGAATTTGATTGACCCCTTTTTAGGGCCCGCTAAAAGCTAAAAATAGAAAAACCTTTAAATGTCTATTTCTAGAGAACTAAGCGATGGATGATCACCAAACTTTTGTCTGTATCATTCTTGGGTTAGTCTTTTATCAAGTTTTGCTCACATTAATTTGATTAGCCCCTTTTAGGGCCATTAAAAGCTAAAAATAGAAAAAACCTTCAAACATCATTTCTTACTGAAATAATCTGATAGAGTGATCACCAAACTTGTAGCATTCTTTAGGTAGGTCTTTTTATCAAGTTTGCTCATATTAATTTGATGAGCCCTGTTTAAGCTAAAGCTTAAATGCCCCAGGTTCATGGAATTTCTTCAAATTATTGTTTAAACATATTCTATGCTCAAGTTAAATATGAGAATATATTGACATGCCAACACTGAAAAGCAAGTTGTTTCTGGTGAGCCGACTCAGGCCATCATAGCCCTCTATGTATTATATTTGTTGTTCTTGTGTTCACCATGCATGTCTATTGTTTGGGAAATAACTGTGTTTCTTTGTAATTGAGGGAAAAGTAGTCCGCGCTATCAGTGAAATTATAATTTTTAGCTGTGCTTTTGTGCATCGCGTCCATTTTCCGTCCATAAACTTTTAATTTAAATGACATCTTCTCATTAACCACTGAGCCAATTTCATCCAAACTTCACAGGAATGTTCCTTGGTGCGTCACCTTAAAATTGCTTCAAAGGAATTTAATTCCATACAGTACTCGGTTGCCATGGCACCGAAAAGGCAAACCATGACAACCGAAAGAAAAAACTTTAAATATCTTTTTTTTTAATTTCAAAGAGCTAGAGCTTAGACTATTTGGCATGAACATCTTTCTAGTGAGTGTCTACCAAAAAGTTTGTTTCAAAATAAAAGCCCAGCAGGTTTAAACTGGCACCGCCCTAGGGACCTATGTACCTATGAGCGACTTCAGGGCCATCATTGCCATCTTGTTTCAAATTTCACTAGTGGTTTATCAGAATATAATCATCTGATATATATATAGTAAGTAAAAACACTGGAAAGCATCAAATAAGTTGGTTTTTGTTCCATGTCGTGCTTTGAGCCGTACCTATGTGTTAAAAAATGCAGAGGGTACCGCTTAATAAAAACTCAAATGAAGAGAGGTAGCCTTTAGCCGCTGCAAAACCGAAAAGAAAGGGTGTTTTTATGATTTTGTTCATTTATTTTTGACAAATTATACTGCCATTTTGTCCGACGATGATATGAATATGAACATATAAATATGTATGATGCATATATAATCAAGCCACCATGTCATTTCAGTCCGAACAATATATGTCGAGGTGATGGACCGCAGACAAGAAATTCGATTTTTGCTTGTAGCTTATGTGAAGTGTAGTATATGAAAATCGGGCACATGACAAATCAGCACATAAATAAAACATTCTAGTGTTCGGTGGTATACATCTCTTCTACATGTCATACCTCCTTTCCTTATTACAATGAAATTTTACTGGATTGTTATCCATCGCTGGTTTGTTTTAGCAGAGAATGACCTGTGCATGTTCAGCAGAGGGTACCGTTTGAGCAGATTTCGCAAGAGGTGGTACCGATATGGATATGCGACCGTGATGTTTGTTTTAAAACTTTTTCCATACAACGAGCATGCTTTATGAGGAAACTAAATGATTTTAAAGAAACCGTTTTATATGAGATGAACAGGCCGGTAAAAAAATCCATCAGGAGCTAAATCTGTTGCCTTCCATATGTTGCGTTGTCGTGAAGTTCTTTGACACCATCTTTTTGAAAGGAATTCTGCCACGTTCTTCGTTAATTGAGTATTGGTGCTGAAAGAGGCATTTAAGACATAATCTACATCTACAGTCATACTGCTTAACAATCAATTCTGATTATGACTAGCTAGGCGCGTTGGTCAGGGAACTGTTAATAAAAGAATTGTTGTATATGCAAATTAAAAAAGTTAAAAAGAAATAAAATTCTACAAGAACTATTACTTTATAAAACATAGTGTGCAGTTTTTAGAATTTATAGAAATGGTCAAGCCTCTCCAGTAAAAAGATGTTTTAAACTGGGGCTATACTGAACAGTAAGGGGAAGGCGTATTTCCAAAGACGAATTGCTCACTAGGAAAGAAAGAATTTTGATGATATTGTTCCTCGAGTAGGTATCAGGTAGTCAGATTTCTTGTTTGAAGTAAAGTGTTGCGTGGTCAACAAAAAACAATATTGGTTTTGATTTCTCATACAAGTAGCGCTTACAGCACTGATGTTTCGACGCTTTTCAAGGGTTTGCCCAATTAAGATCATTATCATTTTTGAGACACTTACTTGTATAGTCATAATTCATAAAAAAATGGATCTAGCAGCGATCTTTGTACTTGCTCTATCTTATAAATTAAGTTATTTTCTGCCAAGGGATTGCCAAGACTATGCGAGCAATATTCAACTGAGGCTTAACATAGTCGTATATGCAGTTTCTTTTTATCTTTTTATTTGGAGTTTTAACATTCTTCTAAATGAATCTGAGGGAGTTATTTGCTTTAGATGTGATGTTGTTATATGTTGCGGTCCATGAAAGCGCTCTGACAATAGTGACTCTAAGTATTTCGCTTCTTGAGTTGAGTTTAGTTGCGATGCTTATGGAGGGTAAAAGGAAATATTACAGGGTTCTTTTCTTTTAATCCTTGAGAACTTCAACAAAATTGTCAGGTTGAATTCCATGACCCAGTCTTTTTGCCCATTTTCTAATGCAGGAGCGTCATCTTGGCAGCGGTTTGGCATCTGTTAGATCTGAATGCGTTTACGGTAGACCAACAGTATCATCTGCAAAGAGTCTAACCTACCTTTGACGCTATACTGGAGTCATTTATGTAGAAAGGAAAAGACAGCGCGACCTAATACCCGAGTCCTTGGGGGACACCTGAGAGCAACGCGTAGAATTCCTATTTTGACCTTCAACTACAAACTTAGCTGGGAGCGTGACTTAACGAAGGTATGGACCCGAATTGTAACCTTATAAACTATATTTACCAAATCTTCTAGATTTACTCACAAGTTTGTGCATGGTCCACCCTTATCAAATTGCCTTACTGAAATCCATGACTATGACATCAGAGTTTGTGGCCACTTTCAAGATTGTCATGAATTTCTGGGAGAAGCTTACTAGCTGACGTCAACAACCTTCCGTTTTTGACCCCAACATGAAGCCATGTTTGATAGGGGCTAAGGATGTGTGTTTATCATAAAAATACATAATATTGACCACTAAGATGCTGCTCCATCAATTTGGACGCTATGCATGTGCAGGAGATTGGTCTATAAGTTACTGGGCTTTGCATTTTGCGTGCCTTTTTTGTAAACTGGGCAATGTATTGCATGCTTCCAGTCTTCGGGGACAATTACCTGTTTTAAGTGAAGATCTGGAAGATGTGGTCAGTATGGGAGTAACCTCTTGATTGCGAGCTCTTTTAATACCCTAGGGGATATTTTGGTCAGGACCAGAAGCTTTATTTGGGTTAGCTTTTAAAAGTTTCTTCACACCATCTTCCGATATAGATACTTCTGGCATAGATGGGTGGAGTTTGGAATAAGCTTCTGTTTGCAAGCCTGGGATAAGCTAAGGCGGGGCTGAGGGAAGAGAAACAGACTCAAACTGGGAGTTTAAGGATATCTGCTTTTGCCGAACTGGATCAGTAAATGTTTGACCTTCTGCATTTGAGGGTGCCACACCACCAGGCTTTCAGTTGTTATGTTACTTTAACATATTGGTAGAATTTTTTATTTTTCACATTTATGGAGTCTTGGCTAAAAAAGTGACAGCAGTCTAGTATTGCCAGTATGCTTTCCTAGTTTCTCTTTGGATTTCACTTTTAAGTACTTTGAGCTTTTTGACCAAATCAATTTGATGGGGACTTTGACCTTTTAATGTTTGAAAAAGTTCTATCACGTTTCCTATTTTTCGAATAATGGACTTGTTTAACCATGGTAGGTCTTGACGTGTTTTTAGTGACTTTAGTTGGTATGTGAATAGAACAAAGGTGGTTTAGTTCGTCCTTGAAAGGAAATCCAGGCTTTGTTGGGGGATCAGTGTGTGTGTTTTCACTGTAGACCTTGGCATATTTACTTACGTCTTTTTTTAAACAATTCCAGTTTGCCTTATTATAACATTGGATTTCCCTCTTTGATGAAGTGGACGCCCTCTGTTAATTTTGATTTCATGAAAGACTATGTCATGATCTGAGGAGCCTAGGGCGAGGTAGGGTTTTTTGTACTATGTACGTGGGAAGCATGTTTGTGAGGAACAGGTCAAGGACGTTGTTACCTCTGGTAGGGATGTTGACCATTTGCTGCAGGTTTAAGTTAATGAGATTTTTCAAGGAAAGAAGTGTATATGTTTGGGAACTTACAACCTTCTGTCAGGGATTCTGTTGACCAGTTCGATGCTTGGCATATTGAAGTCCCCAAGCACCCAGACAATACATTTTTGGGGGATCTTTTTTATGGAAGACCAAAGTTCATTGAGGGGTATCTCATCCTTCTCGTTAGTTTATAGAAGGAAGAGATATAGATGTCCTTTTAAAAACCTTTAAGGGACATTTTGGCCCAAACTGAATTATATTTTGATTTCAGATCAGGTTGTTCCTGGCTTAGGATGGATTTCGATATAGCAATGAGGGTTCCCCCACCTAAGCCGATTTAGGCAGTACAAAAGTGAAGTGCACTTTATTCAAGCACTAAAGCAGCTGACCACCAAACATGGTTGTAGTCTTTGTTTTACAAAAAAAAAAACAAAAAACATACATATACACACACTGGCATACATATAACGGTTTTCGTTATTGTTTTTCAGACCCATATTCATCAGAAATTTGAAAATTTGCATGTTTATACATATCGTCATTGCTGTTTCAAGCCCATGCACATAGTTCATGTGTTACATTGATATTAATTTTAAACGTTTTTTTTCCAGTTTTCATCTTCCTCCGTTTTAAGTCGTACATATGTATACATTATAGGAAAACCAGACATCTAGATGCGGTTTGTCACCAATGCCTTTGGCAATACAATTATTTGAAGTTTTTTTCTACGGATAAACCAATAATTGCTTCTATCAAACGGATTTCATTATATTGCACGGTATATTTATTTCATTATAAAGAAAGTTCGCTATTCATAAACTTGCCCTTGTTTGCATTATTACATATAATGGCTAAACACGTAATAGAATAAATGGAGTGAATATACATTATCATAAGAGTCTTAGACTTCTCTATTTCCAGATACTGGCAGTCAGAATTGCATTTAACAATGCACTTTTCTAGTGATACATCAATCAGTTTACAGTCTAACCCGGTAGCCTATACTCTAAAGAAAATTACTCCGAAAGAGATGAACCTCCATTTATTGGTTGTCGTCATTGATATATACTCTATCAGATCAAAATTGGGCGAACTATTTTTCATGTTTAATATTTTACAGGTAACATGCGTTTTAAAGGAAGTGTTAATGATAACCTACAATTACTTATTATTGGTGATACGTTCGAAAGCATGTACATCTCAAATTTAGATAGCACTTTATACAGGTACTGGGGCAGGTGACCTCCATACACGGGTTGTCGTCTTCATTTTACCCAAGACAAACTATTTTATTGGTGTAATTGGTTGAATCCTTTTAAAAATTTGTTTGCCTTCTCCTCAAATGTCGACAATTTATGTAAATTCACTTAATGATAGTCATATCATAATGTGTCGCTCCCGGATGACGCTGGAAGAGCCTAGGTTGACCCAGGCAGAGCACCGGTCGATCCAGGCAGAGCCCAGGACGATCCAGGCAGAGCCCCGTAGAATCCCAGTGGATTGAAAACGCTGCGAACATGATTACATGATTACATTGATCAATACATAATTTTTATTTTAATATAAAGAACAGTAATGCATGATGATTTTCTGAAAAATCCTTACGCAAGACTGGATAGAAATGAAATGGGAAGGGTATACAAACAAGTGCAATCATCGCAAATTGTCGTGGTTCTTTTGGAATGAACCGGGCTTTATCAGGGCTCTACCAGGATCAACCTTAGCTCATCGTCATCCTCCATGGCTCTGACTGCATTCTCCGAGGCTCTACTGGCATTCTCCGGGGCTCTGCTAGCATTCACAAGGGCTCTGCCGTAGCTCTACCGGCTATATCATACCCCGGATCATACCCGGTTTTTGCCGACAGAGCTACGGTGCTTCCCCGGTGTAACCCCGGTCATTCCCGGCAGAGCTAAGGATGAAGCCGGCAAAGCTTTACTCCCCGGGTTATTTTTTTTATTTCCGGGGTCGAATGCCAGATGTTCCAGAATCATCCCGGACGTTGCTGGCAGAGTTATGGATGTATTCCGGCCGTTCCCAGATCACCTGGACGTCTACCGGGGCTTTGCCGGGATGTAAGTGAGACTGTAGCTTAAATTATGTATTGCACTTCAGACAGGCATCGAAGCAGTTGACCTCCAAAAGCGGGTTGACATTTTACCAAAATTTACATGTTCTTAACGTAATCTTAGCTTATTAAGTACATATTATACCAGAAAATTGTAAAGTAAATGTATATACATGTAGATTTTAAAATTATAAACACTCAGACCTTACATCCGTATATTGGTGTTTAACATAATAGTCACTATTTTCATAACCTCTTTTATTAATCAAAAGTTCACTATTCCTAAACTTGCATTATTTGTAAAAAAAAAAAAAAGGTTCATATAATGGCTATATACACGTAACAAGAATAAATGGAGTTAATATACAAGTAAAGTACATGATTTTACATTCAGACATTAAACTTGTCTACATCCAGATACTGGCTGTCAGAATTGCCTTAACAATGCACTTTTCTAGGGATACATCATTCAGTTTTACAGTCCAACCCGGTAGGCTATACACTATATATGATCTTATAAGGGTATAAAAAGGTGAACCTCCATTTATTGGTTGTCGTCATTGATATATACTCTATCAGATTATGGGCGAACTGTTTTTCATGTTTAATAATTACAGGTAACATGCGTTAGGGGTGTAATTGATTACCTACAATTACTTATTATTGATGATACGTTCGGAAGCATGTACATCACAAGTTTAGATTGCACTTTATTCAGGTACTGTGGCAGGTGACCTCCATACACGGGTTGTCGTCTTTATTTTACCCCAGACAAACTATTTATTGGTGTAATTGATTGAACCCTTTAAGAAAATTGGTTTGCCTTCACCTCAAATGACGACAATTTATGTAAATTCACTTAATAATAGTCATATCATAATGTGTTTTGTAAGTGAATAAATATACAAAGCAACTAAAAGTATACAATTTCACAATTATTAGCGTTATTATATAGAGACACGCACATATTGTTTCGTGATGCTATAAGTTGCTTTGAAAACATAACTTCAATTCAACGTAGATCTAATATTGCGATATAATTAGTTTTCTTTATTAAAATAAAAACTGATGGAGAAATAAAAGTACATTTCGCATATTTACGTCCCTTTCCATTCACTATATAGATAGCAGCGTTCACTCAGACGCTCTTTAACATTCGCGCTAAAAAAAACGCTTATAATAGTAAACTCCGCCTTACTCCAGGAAAGGGATGTCTTATAGCCTCCACCTTTATCTCGTCGGTATACCGGAAAGACATTTTGGGCGGATTATATTTTTCAAAATTGTGCCATTTAGTTTTTCGTTACCATAGCAATATTTTATAGACCTATGATCATCCATGTCAGCTTACGCATTTGAAAATAGAATTTTCGGCGATCGCCTGTCCATATGCTATAACTGTTTTCTGCAATTTTCATTACCGTGCCATTAGATTGAAAACTGAATTGAGCTTTTCTAAAAAATAATGTATTAACAGTCTTCAAGAAATTATGACTTATTCATTTAAATGACAGTGCATGTGCCAACATCTCAATACTTTTCCACGTTAACTTTACTTCTTAAAGGCATTATGGACTATTAACTTTATAAGTGAAATGATCTATAATAGAAGGTCCGTAATACATTAAAAAAATACGTTGATAGTATAACATAAGAACGCCCTGAACGAATTATAATTATATATGGATGCTGCTGGCATGTATAAGATACATGATCTAATGTTAAATGTATTTATGTAGCAAAAAATTAATTGCTCTAGAACAGAATATTATTTATCATCATATAAATGATCATACTAAATCAACATTTTTAAACAATAATTAATTAGAATATGAAAATGATACATTTCAATTGCTTTTAGCAATATTTAAATACCTGGAATAAATGGAAAATGTGATCCACTTTTATCATTTCAATAATGGTACGTAATGTAACCAGTTAACCATAAAGTGGATGTTATTAGTCAGCCCATCTGTACAACTTTGATTATATATTTTTATAAATATTAAGAGCTTATTCATCATTTAAAAGGTTATTTAAAACGCCACAGACACTAAAAGACTCACGAAAAACATATTTTTCCTCAAAAAAACTTGACCAATCTCAAATAGAAACCGACTAATAAGATATAAAATAAAATGATTTTATAAATTATCTTAAGTTCAATATTTATTTGGCGAACTATTTTGTAGACTAATTCTTTGTCTCTAACAATTGGTACCGCCATTTTCTAAATCTATGTATTTTTGGCGTTGAATTCTTTACGGAAATATCTTATTTATACACTGAAATCTTAAAAGATCAAAGTTTTTACAAGATTAAAATATACAGAAATGAACATTAAGTTTACTACTTACCCAAAGTGCCCGACCGAACACGTAACCGTTTCACAATCTTGTATAAATGCGCATTTCAATCTCAAAATTTCTTCCCGATGTAAACAGTGACGTAAATTGCATTCGGTAATGAAATAATTGTCTACCAATTTGGTTAGCGAATGTTTTGAATTAATCTTGCAACAGTTTTATCCCAAAAATTTACTCTAGTTATTTTGTATGAAAAGTAGGTCTTCTTTATCTTGACCCCGGGAACAATGAATTAAGGCCCTTGTTTTGCATTTTTTGTATAAAACTGTCCAAATTCTGAGCAAAAAATAATTATTGGTGATCCAAGATACATTGCGGGCTGATTTTCAGCAGAACCAATAAATTATACAATTGACTGATTTGGCATCTTCTCAGCCCTTTACGTAAAGTTTCGAGGTGTCCGGATTGCCGATTCCTTTCTGGCTTTCAATTTCCTGTGTTGGTCTTGCATACAGAAGGACTGCAGGATGCGGGCTATGCGTTTAAGCCTCTGGACCATGTACAGTTATAATAATAACTGATACAACAATATGATAATTCACCCAGAATATTCACCCGTTGATTAATCAGTAGACCAATGGTGGGAAAAAATAGAAAAATATCCAGCCCTTAATTGCTTAATGAAGTTCCTAGTGTCATTTCAAAAAGATTGTTCTTCAATTGCAAACCGGGGAACTCAATTTCAACGGATTGTGTAACTTAAAATGGTCTCATAAATAAACAAACAAACATTTATATTTACCAAAAGACATTTATCTCTTTTAAAAAGTTTGTTATAAAAAACACCGTATTTTACCGAGTTAAAAATAATCAGTGACAAAACAATAATAATAATTATTCACTGAAAGCTTTACAAACATTTAACAACAATATACATGTATATGACATATAAACATGATAAATATTATATTATAAACAACAAGATATGACACTGATAATCGTAAAAATATTGTAAAATATACATTTATCGCTTTGAGCGACAATTCAATTTTTTAAAAATCATGTATATAAAATATAGACAATTTAATTGATAGTATTTACATAAAATGTAGATGCTATTTAGTGTACAAGTAAATTGAGATGATGTTTAGTGTACAAATAAATCCAGATGTAATATAGTAGTAGTAAGTAATAGTAAGTAGTAGTAATAAGTGTAGAAACAATTCTAAATACTTTTTAGAACATCAATAAATTTAGATGCTAATAAGTGTAGAAACAAATGTATATGCTATTTAGTGTACTTCTATAGATAATTTGAAAAAAATGGTGTATCAACAAATGCTGACTTCCTTCATCCTGTTGTTGTCTTAAAAATTATTTGAAACAGAAACTATTGGTTACTCATGTAAAAAAGCATAGATCTCTGGACAACAGCATACGATCAAACCTGTATATGATCACCCTAGGACACTTGAAAATCACCATAGTAATGTTAATTTGCACTGTAAATAGTTCATAGCGAGATATATAGATAAAAACAAATATATAGAAAAGAGCAATGTTAAGTTGTAAGGTTTCTGTTAGTGGCCTTCAATCACACGCGGTCCTAAAAGGTTTGACATAACTGACTGATTCATGGACAAACTTCTAAATAATCTTTCACAAAAATCATATAATATGTTACTTGTATATTTAACTTTAAATATCCTAAAAGATAAACACATTGTAGAAAATATAATAAGAAGAAATTTTCAACAAGAACTATGGATAGGAAAAATATACACTGATCAATTGACTTAAGACACATACAATTAATATTTTTTCAAGCAATTAATGATCTATACATGTAAATACCTGTACAAATATTATATTCATAATACATATTCACATTAGTGTATCTTCCATTTTTTTAATCAATCTTGTTTCTCAGGCGGACGGATTGGCGGACTTGAGCATTAAAAACATATTGGGTGTTAGTAATTCATTATTTTGTTAAAACGATAAAATCGTGTAATTTTAATACACATTACTTTTCCTCAGTCTTGATAATTATATATCAACGATTTATTTTATAAATATTCAGTTGTTTTTTTTATAAATATACAATATTTTCATTAAAATGATTTTTCTAACTACATGTACAATGGATTCCGAACAACTATATCGCACAAAACATCGAACATTTTTCAGTGTGGCTAACAAATATGTAACAAAAGAAAAGTATGAAACGTTTTCGGTCACAAATAAAATCTATTAAACATGGAAAAGGAAAAAACATCCAGTACATGGTCCTGTCCGTTAATAAGGGTTAGAATCCAGTAGCACTTAATTCAGCAGCCAATTTCTAAGAGACGCTTTTAATCAATTTTAAAGATAAAAAAATCAACAGATAATGGCAACGCAGTAATGACAATTTTCTTCTTTCTTTCTTCTTTTCTGTCCTAAACATATAGATGTACATGTACATAGAGATTATCATAATTTGACGTTAAAGCAGCATGCCTCCATATTCACGCTAATCTTCATGAAAATTTAAAAAATGTATTTACGTCACATATTGTAACGTGAACTAAAAAAGTAAGTGCATTTACAATCCACATAAATTAAAAATTAAATTAAAAGAGGTCAAAATATGCAAAAATAGCATATATTGTTTTAGTCACACAGAAGAATTAAATACTGCAAAATCAGTCATTAAGCGTACATAACTTGTGAATTATAACTTGAATCTTAGAATTTTAAAATCTTAGTACATTATTCACAAGTTTGATTCTCTTGCAAAGTTGCAATATTTTGGAACATTTGGAGGCATGCAACTTTAAATTTGTATTTAGTCGACAAACGCAGACGGCTGCTGTTCACTTTATGCAGACAGCAAAATTACAGGTGCAATCAAATTTTAAGAATATATAATGGTTATACATGTATAACAATGAACACATGGATTTTCAGAATATTATATAAACTACAAATTGCTTGTTCATGTCAATGAAATGTTGGATCTGAATCTGATTCCGTTATCTAAAATTTGAAATTTAAAGTTATCATATTAATTTAAAAGTTGAAAACAACATTGTATTTTAGGCTACCACCCCTCAGAATGGAAAATATATACTAAATGTAAGTAAAAATATGTTTGAAATTGTGTCATTATCAAGTTTGAAAAAATACGTTATCTTTATAAAACCTAACACGGAGTATAAATAATGGGGGAAAATATTCAACTCTTAGAAAATAAACATATATTCAGATATTTGATTTATTATAAGATCCAGATTTTGACTCACATCTTACAAATCATCCTTATATCCTGAGAATTGATCCAAATTTTGAGATTAATGCAAAATTTGATCGGATCAAAATTTTAATTATCATGGGTTCCATTTTGAATGAATGATCATATCAAATAACGAGTTGACAGCAACGTTTGTATTTATGTATTTTTTGCGAGGTTTACTTATCAGTGAATACAAAATAACGAAACCAAGCAATTTATTATAATTTACACATATTATATATTATGCGTTTCAGAAAAAGAAAAGCCATAACTAAATCTAAACAAACTGGTTACAAAACAAAACAAAACAAAAACAATTGAACGGCCTTTTTGAAAGAAATCATAACCCGAATTCAAAGGTTAGATTCATGAGACCCTTCTCTATTATAACAGGACCCCAAATATAAAAAGCTTTAGAGAAATAAAAATAAAAGCTTTTTGTGGACATAATGGGCCTTTAAACTGTATGTGTATAGTGTTCAATGATCTTTGTGCGTATGTGCACGAGTGAACAGAATGTAATATGCCATTTTTGATCGCCAAAACACATTCTCTGCAGGAATGTAGTAGAGGTCTGTTCTTAAGTTTGTAAACCAACAATATCTTTCATAAAATTCCTCATCTAAAGTAACGGTCCTGTCTGTACGTTCGTAGCTCGTGTGCTCTGTACGCCGTGCTAGCCCGTCCCGCAACCCTGACTTTCATCCAGTATAAGGTATACGCCATCGCTGCCAATAAAGCAAAAATACCCCCTATTGCTGCTAGATAGAAAGACCAGGATAAAGTCCGTAGATTTGGAAACTTAAGCCACGACTTGTCTGTGTCCGCGTGCGTACCAAAATATATCAGTCCTACTGCTACCATAATAACTGTAAATAAAAGACAACAATCGACATTTAATACAATGCAACTAAATTTCCTGCCATTTCAGTCAAACTTCAAGCAGAGACTTATTTGAAACCGACGAAATGTTAAGGAGGCTAAATTTCTATTCAAATGCATCCGGAACACCTTGGCGATTATTCGTAATCACTGTCATCCGAAGATTGAAGGAAAGAGCCGAAAAGTTGGGAATGTTTCAAATGTTTCGCTGCTCCTTCAAAGAAACGCTTTTTAAAAACATATTTATAAAATCTCATTCTTTACAGATATAGTCGTAACGTTAACCAGTTTTATTCGTTTAGTTAAGTATTAAGTTCAAATTAATGTAAGAGAAAGGCTTCTATAATTGCAGGGTGATGGTAATGTACTTCTAACATTACACATTTAAACTTGGCAAAATTTACCCCTCATTAAAAATCGTATAATGTCTATGATTGCATGTGTTTTATTTGATGAACGGGTAGGCTCTTTTACTGATGGAGGAAGGCCTGGTATGCCCCATCCGTTAAATAGTTCAGGTACGAGCAGACACCTGAGTAGAACCAACAACCCTATATTCATACACTGTGACTTAAGCCAATATACAGTCAAACAAAACATCATGTATTTCACAAAATAAAAGTAAATGGAATGCAATATTGGCTATAGTTTGTTTTTGTATTTTTAATAATAATATTTTGAATACTTACAAATAAGATAGTTTGTTATAGTTGTAAATATGGCGGAGTAGACCTGAGCCTTTGTTGGCAAACATTTCATGAGCATGAGTAACCCAAAGAGTACACAACTAAGAGAAAGGATCATACTGACGGTCATTAAAGCTTGAGTTGTTGCGAACCAACCTGTAAAACAAGAGAAAAGCGTGAATCATTTGTAAACAAGAGATAGACGCTTCGTGCGTAAACAATCAATTTTTGTATATGCTATCAAATAAGAAGGGCAATGGTTTGTCACATAAGATTTCTAGGGAAAGGTTTTCTCATAAGCACGGTGAATATTGTCATATAATAAAGGTGAATGTTGTCAAATAAAAACGGTAAAAGTTGTCAGACAAAAACGGCGAAAGCTGTCACATAAGAACGATAAAAGATGCCTTGTAAGAACGAAAAGGTTGCCACAAGAACGGTAAAAGATTTACATAAAAAGATAACCATATAAGAATTGTAAAAGTTGTCATATGAGAACGATAAATGTTGTCAGATAAAAACGGTAAAATATGCCAAGTTAGAACGTTAAAAGTTGTCACATAAGAATGGTTAAAGTTGTCACATAAGAATGGTTAAAGTTGTCACAGAAGAACGGAAAAAGATGCCACGTAAGAACGGAAATTTTAGGTTGCCACGTAAGAATGTTAAAAAGTGTCATAATTATGAGAATGTTTAAAGTTGTCACATAAGGACGGTAAAATTTGTCACATAAAAATGGCGAAGGTTGTAACAAAAGAACGGTTAAAGTTATCCCATATAAAGAATGGTTGTCACATTAGAACGTAACAGTTGTCACATAAAAACGGTAAAAGTTGTAACGTAAGAAAGGTAAAAGTTGTCACGTAAGAAAGTTGTCATGTAAGAAAGGTAAAAGTTGTCAAGTAAGAAAGGTAAAAGTTGTCACGTATAAGAAAGACTAAGGTTGTCGAATAAGAACGGTGTAGATTATCACATAAAAACAGTGAAAGTTAATACATAAAGACAGTGAATGCTGTTATATAAGAACGGTCAAGATTGTTGAACAAGAACATTCAAGATTGTCAAAACAACGATGAAGATTGGCACATAACGGTAGTTATCTTCTTCTGTATGTCATATCTTCATATCTTCATATCTTTTAAAGGTGCATGTAAAACAGTAAAAGCAATAAATTTAAGCATGCCAAACTTTAGTCAAAATATTTTAACCTACGGGATTTTTAGATAATTTTTGACATGGTCAAAATCCCAAAGCGTAGCTCTGATCGCGTTGATATTTCGACTAGCCAAACTTCAATGTTTAAAAATGTATTAATTGTAATAAATTTTACAGTGACAAATGTCACAATGAGTCATTTTTTGTTGACGGGTATAAATTATTTATTGCACTTAAGATACATGTATATTCGCGGTTGTCCCCCTTGAAAGTAAAAACAACAACTCACCTGTAATGAGATATTTCCTGATCGCATCGTATTCCCTGGCAAATATCCACCAACATCCATTGTAGGTTCGGCCGAAACTATCCCGATGATCGTAGTAGCCCGAGAAGCAGATTTCCCACAAACCGAGCTTCTCCAACTGAGTTGAAACAACAGCCCCTTCCTCAGGTACGATCCAGTACGGGGTCGAAAAGGCAATGACGATCAAAAGGCAAGAACATATACACAGTACAAACCCTAATCCTGCCCACATTAAATCTCCCATTTTTATACACTTAAATGTCTGAATTCATACAAAATAACAAGTATTTTCATAAAATACCTGTCAATTAAAGTGGATGAGTCCAATTTTGAAGTGAAGGGGTGTTGTACCTGTAAACAGTTGGTTAAGCACGCGACACAAATATTAGTATACGTCTCCTGTATGTTTTTTCCCACATTTCTTACCCCATCCCGTCAATCCCTGGGAAAAGCGTAGGAAAAGCGTGGGAAATGATCCGAGTTTAATGCTTTGACGCAAAAAAGACGGGGATAATTTCAAATTGCAATGCGAGTGGGCTTTTAGTTTGGATTTGATTCGACTGCCTTTGCACCGTGGGACCTAGTCTGGATTACCTGCCCTTTGTCTATTTGTTTACAATAGAAGCTGGGAACCAGACTACGTGGGACCTTAAATTAATCCAAAAGTTTCCGGATACAAATGACCGTGTATAACCGTACAAATGGTGTTTTTGTGCTTTATAGAGGATTGATTATCTACCCTTCGATTTTAATATCATATTACACAACAAGGTTAATAAGAAACATTTACGAATTTTCGTATTCAGTTTTATGTCAGACGCTTAATATTAGTTAAATTCATGGTATTAGATAGCACTAGCTATAAATCATTTTATTAATGCCTTTTTGTTAAAATTAATGGAGTATGTGCAAGTCCGTGCTAACAGTTTTGGTCTAGCTTGCTTTAAATAAAAAATATATCAATATAATTAAGCATCCAAGAATATATATTCACTTCTGCTTGCACCAAGTTGGCTCAGTTTTAAAGGTGGCGATTTGAAACGTTTGCCGTGCCCGTACTATCTTTGATCAGTTTATATTTTTTTCTTTTCGTACAGTGGGGCAATACCTTCGGTGCCCTGGTTTGCACTTTTAGTTTGCGCTTCATCTCGTTGATTGAAAATATATATTATGTAAAATGTATTCGATCCTTAGATATTTTGCATGTCCGGACATTTAACTATATGAAAAACCTTACTCTATAAAATAGACTAGTCCGAATTGTTGACAATTTTCCTTCATTCGGATGTAATTTGTCTTTTCCGTAAGAAATCTCTTAGATAGTCCAAGATAATGAGGATGTGTTTACCTATGATGACCTAATTACAGGTGTGACGGACATTTTTCAAAATGGAGAAAGGGACTATTGCTATGTTTTGTTTGTGTTTCGCCATCTTCTGTATGGTGATCGCATTTGCTAGTCCTTACTGGATAGAGAGCTTTGAAAAGGCCGACAATAAATTTGTGAAATTAGGGCTCTGGGAGTTTTGTTTTAACGATTATACATTCTACAAAGATTATAACGGGAAGCGGTTCCTCGGATGTTGGTATATATTTTCAACAGATGCTAGACCACTTTGGGAATGGATCTCACCTCGTAAGTTGTATCGAAAATTGTTATTTTACAAACTCACCTGTACGTACCTGTATACATGATAATGTATAATTCAAATTTTTAAGTGAAAAATCAAATACCGGAAGTTGACTCATGTAGATATACATGTATTATTTACTTAGAGTCACAGTACCTGTGCTCGACCAATATTTATAATCTATTTAGTAACTTACAGTATATTCAACGTTTTCACCTTTTTTGGAACTAGCATTTTTTTCTAGATTGAAATACTGGACTACTGACTGGATTTGCTGGAAAAAACATAAATTTTAAATACAGTTTATAAATGCTTTAACTTTATTCTTAAGCATTTCAGGGTTAAAAAGATATATATAGTAATTATAGATATTTAAAATAATTATATCTATTTTCTTATGAAACAAATATATATTTTTTTAGAGATGTACACTTTCGCATTATTGCTGTTTTTTATTTATTGAAATATATTGGTGCATTTGTGTCAGCAGTGCGACTTACAAGTTTTACTTTCAACTTATAAGTTATAACATCATATATCTATTTTCTTGTAACTTCACAGTCTTATCAGAAATCATAAAAGGTTGTCACAGCCAAAGGCCTATACATGTGTACATAACTCTAGCTTGGACTTTGACAGATTTTTATGGGAATTTATGGCCCTTTTTGATTGATTTGCACCCAACATCAATCTTCTAAATCGAGTTATTCAACCTAATCTTTATTCATGCCTTTGAGACCATAACTGGATGTCACTTTCCAAGTTCCATAACTCTGACATGGATTTTGAATGTATGGTGTCCCTTAGTAAACTTAAGAAAATTCATGATGTAACATCATTGTTCATAACTACTGAAGGTATACACTTAAACTTTATATATGTCTTTGTCACTTTTATTGAGATCACTGTTCAAGGCAGATTTTACATGCATTTTGACTGAATTATGGCCCTTTGTGAAAATAAAAAATTTTGGTTGCGATTTTACTGCTACTTGCAACATAAATCTTCAAAACTGCATGAAGATATTCCCCTGACACTTAATATATGTAATATCATAAGTGATGCTAAACATTTTGTTCATTACTTTTTTGTTTCTATTTTTAGCCTGGTTCATTTCATGCCAAGTAATGGTAAGCATCAGCTTGCTGTTTCAAGTGATCACATGTCTTATAGCAACACTAGCATACTGGAGATGTTTACCAAGCTACCTTAAACAAATGATATACATCGGAACTGCAGCAGTGTTAGGCTTATGTGGTAAGCTACAAACATGGTTTTAAAATTTGTTATCTTATAATAAAAAAAAAATTTGTCACTAATGAGTTATGTTTAGAGCTATTCTGTTTATGAATGCTGGTTTTCGATAACATATTAGCAACACTCAACTGAGAAACTAGTTTAAACATATTTATGTACATTGATTTAGGTTGATTGTGAAACAAGTTCTTGCAAATTATATTAATTAATTTCAATTCCGCTTCCTGATACCAACCCGCCGTGAGTACTTTTGTCATATGAAGAATTTAACATGGTTGTGACCCGGGTAGGCCTGGAACCCATGATCCCTGGGTTTAGAGGCAGACACCTTAACCACTTAACTACTATTATTGCAACATCTTACTTGAGTGTTCTGTATTCAAATTGATAATTCATTTAAGAGGTATATTTTTGTGCCCCCACTTTAGTGGCAGGCGTTTAGATTTACCCTTGTCCGTCTGTCCGTCCTTCCGTCCGTTCACTTTTGTGTCGCATGTAACTCAAAAGTATTTGACCGAGAGTCATGGAACTTTACAGGAATGTTGATCAGTATGTGTAGTTGTGCACCTGGGTATTTTCGTCTGGATATTTTTAGTATTTTTAGAGTTATTGCCCTTGATTTAGTAAAATTTTGCAATTTTCAACTTGTGTCGCATGTAACTCAAAAAGAATTTGACCTAGAGTCATGAAACTTTACAGAAATGTTGATCAGCATGTGAAGTTGTGCACCTGGGTATTTCGTCTGGATAATTTTAGTATTTTTAGAGTTATTTCCCTTGACTTTGTAAAATTTTGCAATTTTCAACTTGTGTCGCATGTAACTCAAAAAGTATTTGACCTAGAGTCATTAAACCTTATGGGAAGGTTACTCAGCATATTAAGTTTTGCACCCGGGGTTTCCCTTGTGGATTTATCCAGTATTTGTAGAGTTATTTCCCTTGACATAGTAAAAACCGTTTCATTATATGTTATTTGTTCCTTGAGTGCTTGAGTTAGAATCAACCAACTTTACAGGAATAATAATCAACATCACTTAATTACAGGAATAATGATACACATCACTGTTAAGCTATGAACCTGGGACTTTGCATGTGGATTTTTTTCAGTTTTGTAAGAGTTGTTGCCCTTGACTTACAATAGTATAAATTTGCAATTTTCAATTTGTTCATGCATAGCTCAAAAAGTATTGTAGGCTTCAAAGTTTACAAGAATGTTGGTCAGCATGTGTACTTATGCACCTTGGGGTTTGCTTGTGGATTTATTCAGTATTTGTAAAGTTCTTGCCCTTTACTTAGTAAAAGATTTTTAGTTTTCAAAAAATATTTGACCTAGAGTCTTAAGATTGACAGAACAGTGGCGCGGTGGGGGCACCCGTGTCCTATGGACACATTTCTAGTTATAATTTGATTAAAACATGCAATGCTTACAAAGGAACCTAAAAACTGACTGTTAAAATACATGGTAATGATTTTTTGAAATGGTTTGTTTGATATTTTGCATATGAACCAGCACATCTGTTTAGTGTTACTAACAGTTATGATAATTAAGACTTGTATTGAATATTTTGTAGAAATTTTTGTTCTTCCTTTGCACTAATTAAAATTGTACCTTTAATATTTGGAAAAATCACATGAAGTTTAACATTACTGTTGTGGAACCATTTTAAAGGGTATAAAGTTATACCTTTTAATTTGTACAATTTATTACCTGAGGAACTATGAAATTATATTGTTTCTATCATCTTATGCTAGTTTCTCGAAAGATCTCATATGTAACATAAAATGTCTACATTAATATTGTATGTAAACAGAATAAAATGTTCAAAAACAAAATAATATACTGCTATTTTTAATAGGATTTTAACTGTTTAGTAATAATTTAGTGCATGTCCTATTGGCTATTACCATGCAGGTGGCATTTGGAAGTATTCCTTTTTAAATTGAAACAATTATTATTATTTTTGCAGCAGAAATACAGTTTCACATCCTTTTGGATTAGGTATTTGATCAATTAAATCTAATTAACAATAAATTGTAAGTAATATTTCGCTAATTACCGGTATTTCAAATTTTCTTATTTTACAGTTCTGCTTATCCTCATCACTTTGATAGTGTTTGGCGTGAGAAAGGAGGACAGAGGTTGGATGCCGCGGCCGGACCAGAACTACCTATCCTGGTCATATGGCTTGTGTTGTATATCTGGCTGGTTTAGTTTGTTTGGAGCGCTCATGTTTGTCAAAGCTTCAAACGATGACATTGTGAAAGAGTACAGATAAACTCTCAATATGCCATGTGAAATTGTGAACACTTTTCTGAAACTGTATCCAGCAAATTCTAATGTATTCTTCATATTTTCAATAGAAAATCTCACATTGTACATAATGACAGGAAATTTCAAAATCTAATTATTTTCAGGCATTGACATTTATTAAGTGCTTTAATGTTTAAAACTTGCTACTGATGTTTTCACAAACAGAATTTTCTTTTATTCCGTAAAAAAGATGTTATTGTGACATTATAAGTGTTTTTGTTTTATAAACGCAGGTTACAGTACTCTATTTTGTATATATTTTAGTATGTTCCATTGTAAAATTAGCATTCCAGAATATGTATAGATGTATATACAGTCATTTTATAATGCCATCATTAATCACAATACTGGGGTTAAAACCACCATTTTTAATTACTTTTCTGGTACTTGTCAATTTCTAAACAATTTATATTAACATGATCATAAGTTTTCCAACTGAATATTTAATTTTCAATGTAAAAATGAAAATTGGTCACCAAATTTTCCTTCTCATAAATCTATAAGCAATTCTTTATCATCATTCATTTGTATATATATTGTCATAAAATACTTCATCATTTTTATACCAACTTTTTTATGTATATAATTATCCAGTCCATTTAAAGTTCTTGAATTTTTGCAATATTGAGCTTGAACTTCTTTTTTTAATGTTTCAAAATTTTCCACCTCATTTTAACAACATACCTAATACAAACATAATATTTGAACTAACCTTTTGAATATCTTTTCATCAGACACAAGATTTTCACATTTACTGCCATTAGACATAAGGTTTTTACATTTACTTTTGTAAAACAAAAGGTTTTCATATTTACATCTGTAAGACTAAAGGTTTTTACATTTACTTATGTAAAACAAAAGGTTTTCATATTTACGTCTGTTAGACTAAAGGTTTTTACATTTACTTATGTAAAACAAAAGGTTTTCATATTTACGTCTGTTAGACTAAAGGTTTTTACATTTACTTATGTAAAACAAAAGGTTTTCATATTTACGTCTGTTAGACTAAAGGTTTTTACATTTACTTATGTAAAACAAAAGGTTTTCATATTTACGTCTGTTAGACTAAAGGTTTTCACATTTACTTATGTAAAACAAAAGGTTTTCACATTTACTTCTGTAAAACAAAAGGTTTTCATATTTACTACCATAAAACAAAAAGTTTTCATATTAACTTCTGTCAGACATAAAGTTTTACCAATTATTTCTGTCAGACAAAAGGTTTTCACAGTTACTTATGTAACACAAAAAGGTTTTCACATTTACTTCTGTCAGACATAAGGTTTTACATTTACTTTCTATCAGACATAAGGTTTTCCATTTACTTCTGTCAGACATAAGGTTTTACATTTACTTCTGTCAGACATAAGGTTTTCCATTTACTTCTGTCAGACATAAGGTTTTCCATTTACTTCTGTCAGACATAATGTATTACATTTACTTCTGTCAGACATAAGGTTTTCCATTTACTTCTGTCAGACATAAGGTTTTCCATTTACTTCTGTCAGACATAAGGTTTTACATTTACTTTCTATCAGACATAAGGTTTTCCATTTACTTCTGTCAGACATAAGGTTTTCCATTTACTTCTGTCAGACATAAGGTTTTACATTTACTTCTGTCAGACATAAGGTTTTACATTTACTTTCTATCAGACATAAGGTTTACCGTTTTACATTAATTTTACTTCTGTCAGACAAAAGGTTGCACATTCTGTAAGATGAAAGGTTTTCACATTAAGTTCTATTATAGACAAGAGTTTTACATTTACTTTTGTCAGACAGGATTCACATTTACTTCTTTCAAACAAAAGCTTTTCACATTTAATTCTATAAGATGAAAACGTTTTTCAACAGCCTTTTTATGATACAATGTCATATAATGTTATGAATACAGCAAGCAATGTTATCTGTATCAATTTTGAAAGTTCTATACTGTGGAAATTTACTCATGTCATTTTTTGTACATTCTGACAATTGTAATATATGTATTAAATATATTTTTATATAAACCATTCTCAATAAAAAAAATGGATTAAATCATCACTCTTGCGTCTATATACCTGACATTTTACTAGATACATAACCGTGTCCTTTTTATTTGAGTTGGGTATTGCTGCAATCTGACAAGTTCAGATCTACTTAATTCTTACATGTAGATCTGATAACCACTTTATCTGTTTCAACTTCATTATGATTCAGATTTTCCGAAAAAGCTTTTTTTAGCCACGCAGTCAAACCTGTTTTTACAGATAGGCATTAGATGAAATATCAAAATTTTGTTGTCCGTGGAAGTTTAAAAAAAATTGAAGTAATTTGAAGCAATCAAACTGGAAAGAGTAGACTCTGTTTTTAATTGGCAAGATTGTATTTCCAGTTAACCTGCTGGTCAACGTCATGTTTGTTTTCAAAATCGTGAAAATTACCTACTCCGTATTGGTTTTTCAGTGGTTATAATTAAAACCGCATTGCTTTCCAATGTGAAAGCTCTCGGATGATTGGCTGTTCAAAAAATCAGGAGGTGACTACCTATTGCTGATCGTCAGATCCTAATACGAAGTGTTATTTGGCCGATTATAATCAGTTGGGTATTGCTGCTGAAAATGTATCACACTATTGTCACGATATGTTAGATGATCACAATACAGTATCAGGATACTTACATTTAGACAAAATGAATGCAGCTTGTTAGGTTCTCGTATTTCTCGTATTTCTATGTTAATATCCACTATACCATTATAGTCCTGTTTATATCGTTATACATATACCACCTTAGTGACAAGAACAAATTTTCAAATCTCAAAACGAGTATTTATACTTCATTCTACTGGCTTCAAATATATATTTTGTAAAGTATCAAGTCTCTAAAACTACAGTACTGTTTAAACAGTAAAACCAGACAATGTATTGCTAGACACTGATACCTCCACATTGTATCAAAAAACTTAATCATGAGTGCAATTATCACAATTCATCTCTTCATTTGGAGCATCAATAACTTTTATTTCAAATTTTCACCAGTTCATGATATACAAATTAAGAATTCTAAGGAAGGAATCAAACTGCACAAAAAGTTAATTTTGAAAATACTGAATTTATCACTATCGCTGGAGGGGGTAGTACACCATTAAAAATATATTTGAGTGGTGACACAGCTAAGTGGTTCATGCATCAGAGAAGTAATTGATGGATTGTTCTATATAGAATTTATTTTAGTTTGATTGTGTAGGAACTATAAGCTTATAGACATACTGTTGGATCTGTTCCTGTAATCGACCAGTACTGGACAATGAGTGTAAAGTTTCTTGCTCAAGGATCCCATTTTCGGGGCATGGCCAAGAATCTCGAATCTCATTTCTTAGTACTGCATGGTTCCTAGAACACTAGATTGGAACACATGTACTGTTACTTGTTATGGGTTCATATCCAGTATTAGGGACTTTGGAATCTTTTATTTACACTTGTATTTGAAGTAATGCATCAAGAGGGCACCTCTTTTTCCACCACCAATACATCTTAAAAAGCTGCCCTTAAAGTGTTGGTGTAAATTGCAAACACTTGCTCTATGATGGCCTTTTTAGAAGAATTCTGTTGTTGTCATGAGGATAAAAGTGGGGTCAGTTGTTGGTTGATGAAATAATAAAAGTCTTGATGGTACATGCATATACATGTATATTTTTGGTTGGGTTTTACAGCACACCAACAGAGAAGAGGAAGACTTTCCAGCTTTACTGATGGAGGAAGACATCGGGTGCCCTTCCTAGCCTAATTTCAGACACAAACAGGTACCTGTGTAGAACTACGGACGTTCTGTAAGCTAGCTGGATAGGCTCATCACATGACCCTGGCTAGATTCAAACCCACAGTGGTGAGGGGCAAACGGTTTGAAGTCAGTGACCTTAACCACTTGGTAAAGGATGCCCCACAGGGATGGTTCTTAAACTGAACAACAAAACATTATCATACAAGATATTAATATATTTTAACAATCATATAACAAATTTCTATATTACAAGAGATTCTGACCAAGATCAGAGGTTATTTAAAGTGATATTGCTGTCAATTTGAGCTTTGTCAGCTACAAATAGCAACAAAAATTGACTTTATGATGGTGATTAACTACTAGTTGATAAATCATAAAACTTAAAACAATTATGGCAAAATGCAATGTTTTTTTCGACTACGCGTAAAACATTAAAACTTGGATATGCATAATGTCACTTTAAAGTCAAAGATTACAAGTCATTACAGACTTTAACACATGTATGTTCTATGTCCTTGATAATACACCATCATAATATTCATTTGATACCCTGTAAACAAGCTGGAATTCTTCCCATTTCTAACAGACATATATTACTTCACTCTGACGTCTCCCATGAATTAATCACCACACTTACTACCATCTCTATCAAACATATCACAACCAATTCTGTAGAATCCAGAAATATACTAATAAATGTTAACTTTCTAACTGAAATATCAAATTCTGATTTCTATTTCCATATCACGCACAATTCAATTTATAAATCTTTCTCCACTCATTTTAAAATTTTTCATCGTTTAATTCAAAAGATATTTGTTTTCATCATTCTATGTGCTTTCACCTGTCATTATAAGTGGTTACCACATAATTTGGATATGTCATTATTTTTGCTGACCAAGTTCTTTTGCTCTCAGTGTCGCAGCCTCCACGGCATCAATAAGTGACGCTCTAAATCCACCACGCTCGAGTTTATGCATGGCTGCTATAGTAGTGCCTCCCGGGGAACAAACTTCGTCTTTCAACTGGCCTGGATGTTTTCCTGTTTCTAACACCATTTTTGCCGCACCCTGTAATATACATGTATATTAAATCAAAAATCTTTGCTCACTGGATAATAAACTTTGCCTTTGATCAGTTTTCAGATAAATCCTACGTCTCAAGGATATAAAACTTATAATTATAATTTACGTAATATAAATTTGAAAAAATATTTGAAGGAAATAGAATGATTTTGTTGTTATGACGCATGTTTGAATACATGCAACATCATTGTTGGGGCAATCTACCCCTCCGTTGAAACGGTTGCATTACCAATTATGATTCAGACTAACACTATTGAAACATTTTACATTTAATTATAAATTAATATTCATGTTGTTGTAAGTCTCATTTTATATGCAATTTTACTGCATTTACATTGATGTTGTTACATATCTGACGGATCTAAAAATAAATGTATATGTGGTTTCCTTCGGCAAGTTCCGGAAACATGTAAATGTATAAATGCAATATACTCCAGTCATATACAAGTCATCAGTCTTTATATTGACATATAACTGAGGCTAGTAGATGAATACAGTGTATTCAATACATACATGGATTTTCGTATTTCCTCAGTCATAAAAGACAGTAATTTCACCAGAAAACTTATAACTTGTATATAATAAGGCTTTATAAATGTACTTTTTCAACCACAGGAACAAGGTTAGCACAGTCATGTAGATTGTATGAGTCATGGACCGTTCCGATTATTTCCGCCTATTGCGCAATCCCTAGTGATTGTTGCTATGCCTCACAAGCCAGCATCCAAAATGGCGGCCGTATCAACAACAACCGACTCGCTAGAAGATGTGCCCGATAATATATCTATTAGTTTTCTACCTTATCACAGAAGTCTTATGGAAAGGATTATAAAAAGAGGTTTAAATTACTATCTTCAAGGCTATGTCCATCAAATTAAGGTTCATATTGACGATAAACCCAAGGTAAAGGTTGTTGCTCGGTGTTGGAGATCAATGAGGAAAAACGAAAAGCCGCACACTCTACACATTGAGATTCTTAAAGATACTATAACAGAGTCGTACTGCTCTTGTAAGGTTGGGTAAGTAATCAAGTACGTAAAATTGTCAACAACTTAAGTAGGCTTTCTTTGGGGATTCTGTATTTCTCTATTTTAGAATAAAAAAAAATGAATTGCACCCCTCCTACTTTCCAAAAAAAATAAAATAATAAAATAAATTAAATAAATAAAAAATATAAAAAAAATGTATATACTATACACCATTATGTAGATCTATTTATTATATAACTATGTCGGATTTTTTTTAAAAATTAATTCTCTCTCAGTAAAGAAAAAAGATATCGTAGACAGAAGAGTCATGGTGTATTTTTTCTGTCAACTTAATCAAAACAGATCTAATGATAACAAAAATGATCATCATCATCATCATCATCATGATTTATCACCATCATTGTTGAATCACTGTTTGATACAATAATAATGTGCAGTCTTGTATATTTCAGATTAACAGGCCACTGTTCCCACATTATTGGTCTAGTGAAAACCCTTCAAGGGCTGAAACTACACAACATCAGTAATGTACCTGACCAGTTTGAGTTTGTACAAGTGTGCCCCAGCAATGGCATGTTCCAAGAGGAGAGAAGATTGAGCCTGTCCCACTTAACCATGTTGTGGTGGCCAAAGCTTGTGAGACGAGGAAGAGAAAACCAGTTTTATGCCAAGTTGACACTCAGTACAAGTAAGATTTTAAACAAAGTACAAAAAGTAACTACACATATGTTTTTAAAATTTCATTCTTTATTTATATTATATAACTATAACAAAAATCCATATAGGCGTTTTACTTATATACATTTAACAACAATGTCAGATACTTGTACATTTTACATGTATAAAATTTGTAAAGAATGTTTTAATTTTATGAAATCTTTCACATAAATTTACAGGCTTCCAGAGGTTACCAGCAATGATATAGAGCAGTTAAAAGGGGCCAAAGCACACCTCTTGAATACCTTCTCTCATCAAAGAGGCCATTAGTTACAACAGATCTTGGTCAAGTTCAGCTTGGTTCATTTCTGTCATATCAGGTAATATATTTTTACATACAATATTTTAACATCTATGTGATATAGATAAGATTTAATTGAAGATACTCTATGCTCATTCTTGGGTAAAATGTTTTAATCACAGAAATTTATTGAAATCTATGATATTCTTACTGAATATGTTGAATTTGGATAAAATATTAAATAAACTATGTATAGGAAGCTGCATTCCTTTAACAGGTCAAGTAAAGTTGGTCTTTTCTTAAAAAAACTGCCAGATTTTTGTAATGACACTATACATATATATTCATATTGTGACCACCTATAGTATGTAGCATTTTAAACATAACATATCTATTTTGTGTGAAGTCAATACATGTTTATTTTATATTTACTGTGTACTAATTATCAATATTTTTCTAATATCAAATTTGAGCATAGTATATCTTTAATACAAATTCAGCCAAAATCAATCAAGTAATAATATAACTACTAATTTGGCAGTAGTATGTTAACATTTGTTAAACAAAGTTATTGCAACTCAGACAGTCATTTGTCTTTTACAAATATTCTCTGATGTAATGTAAGTATTGCACAAACAGACCAGATCTTATTAGCTTGTTTAAATAATGATGTAGGAATTTTATGAGACAACAATTTATATGTCTTCACTTTAAGCTATTACTCTTTCAACATGAACTCTGTGTTTGGCAATTTTTTGAGTTAAATAAGTATCAGATGAAGACATTTGTGATGAACAAGAAGAAAATGGGGGAATGTTTAACACAAGGCCAAGTTTATTAAGTTCCTCTTGTATTGTAAATCCTTTATCAGCCATTTATACCATCACCTGGATTAATGTAACCATGGTTTAACAAATCTTTCAATATGGCATAAAATCCACTTTCTTCACAGATCATTTTGTCTGATATTGAACCAGTAAAAAGCTCAGAAATAAAAATTACAGATCCACTTGGGTCACACCCAATTAAAGCTTTAAGAGTAGTAGATGATTTGTAATCACTGTACATTTGACTTTGAAGAGCTAATGCATTTGGTACTTGAGTTTTGAATTCTGTTCCATCTATCATAATTAAGGTTGTAGGAAAATCTTTTCTAAATTCTGCTGGCATTCTAGATATAATATCATCCCTTGGGGGCCACAGTGAAATCTGACCAAATTTAAAATATAAAATATCTAAGAGTTTGTTAAATACAATGCCTGTTGACTGCAAAGATAAACTAAATCTCATTGCCAAATCTTTCAGTCCAAAATCATGCCTTAATCTGCATAGTACAAGAAGAAGTGCATCTTCATTTGATAGTAGCTTAGTGTCAGTCCTACCATATTTAACAGTTTCTTGTGAATTTGGAAACAAAAAAGAAAACAAAAATAAAAAAGTTGACATAAGTTATTCCAGTGTAATATTTAAACAAGTTTTCATATCCTTTTCCCTATTTCTAATTCCTTCTGCAGAAAATGGTTGTTTCTTTTTCATATCTCTTTCCAGATGTTGTAATTTTGATTTCAGTCTATTAATTTCTTTGTCTTTCTCCAATAATTGAATTTTTAGCTGCAAGTTTTCCTCATGTAGATGAACATCTTGATTCTCTGAAATAATATATATGCATTTTGATTTCAGACAAGAAATTTGAAGTCAATGATTCCTGTAACAACAAATGGCTGTGGTAACCTCTGTGTCACAAACTCATCACAAATTAGACTGCCTGAAAAGTTTCAGCACTTAATAAGTCATTATACAGTAACAGACCCACAGACATTAGAGCAATGTACAAGAAACCAGGCAATGTCTGAAACATGGCATCAAGCTAGACAAAATAGGCTAACAGCATCAAACTTTGGTGATATCATGTTAAGGAAATCTCCCCCTAATGAAAAATTACTGTCACGTTTATTTTCTACCAGTAAAGATATTCATGGCCCCATCTATATCTTATGGGAAAAGAAATGAGAGCAAAGCCAAGTCTAAATATCTAGCTCAGTTTCCTGGAAGACACATTCATGAATGTGGTTTTGTTGTAAATAATGAGTTTCCATTTTTGGGTGCAACCCCAGATGGAAAAACTCTGTGATAATGGAAAAGTAGGATTATAGAAATAAAATGTCCCTATAGTGCCAGAGACTTGACTGTTGCTGATGCTTGCTGCCAATTAAATAATTTCTTTTTACACACTGATCAGAATGGCCAGGTTGTACTGAAATCAAATCATGCATACTATGCCCAGGTTCAAGGGCAGCTCATGATTACAGGTAGTTCATTCTGTGATTTCATTGTATATTGTCCAAATGAGTCCGACTTGTTTGTTCAGCGTGTTGAACCAGATGTTGAATTTATGACAAATATGCTAAATGTATTAGCCAGTTTTTTTGAACAGTATGCTCATCCTTTCTTACATTGCAGTCATGGAAATGTATAGTTTCAAACTATATTTAATGTGTGAATGACATATTGCAGCTTATATGGCCATGCATAAATAACTGTTTGCAATATAACCTTTACATAGAAGTTTGGGTTATATAAGTTTACACTAAATTATACTTGGCCATATAAATATGATATACATGTGTTACATATTGACATTTGATTAATGTGTCATGACCAATACCTTTGTCTGTTTGGCAGCCAACTTCACATTGTCCACACTTAGTTCATAATTTCTTTGATTTCCATCATCTGTAGTTGTTTGTACATTTCTGAAATAATTAAAGAAGATGCATTAGTATCAGTAATTATGACTGTTTCATAATTTACAAAATTTATATTTGAGCATGGAGTGAAGTTCATTCCTATTAGAAACAATTATCAATTTGTTTATTATAACATACCCTTATTTGTTACAAACACACATGTAATATTTAGTACTGTGTTAATTAGCATACAATTGAGTAAAAAAGGCTTCTGTGTAGGCTAAGACAAAGATGCATGGACTCTCTTTCAAAATTTTCATGTCAATGTGACAAAATTCTACTGAAGTTACAGTTGTGTACAGTCAGTTTAACAAGTTTTTTATTTATCTATTAAATATACTGATGTAATAAATTTGTTGAATTTTATTTCACTTTTGATTTTACAGATATGTAAACAAATTCAGATGATTTAAATAAAAAGTGCCATTGTTCAAAGGCTTATCATTAATGAATAAACTTCAAAAATTTGAAATTTTAACCTTACTCTTTGTTTTTTTTCTTGTTCAACCAAAATGTCAAATGATATAGGTGCTTCCAAGTCCAACCGCCTGCGCTTGGGTGGTGGTCTGGTAGGAGATGCCAATGATCCATCAGCTGGCAGGGGATCTGGATATTTATCAGTTGGCCCATTTTCTCCCATGAAGTGCTGTAATTATGTGAATAAGTGATTACTTGTGTTAAAAAAGAATAAATAAAAGTAACAATACTGGAGGTAGAGCTCTATATGACATATAAATGAAACAAAAGATCTGTATACAGTAACCATTTATCCAGCTGAAAGGGTCATAATGTCATAATTTATAAAATGGCTTTTCAGTATTTTTTGTATGCTTAACAAAATAACAAAATATTATTTTACTTATTTGGTTAAAAGATCAGTCCTCTAACAAATTATATTATTTTTCATGGTCACTATTTTTTTGTAACTTATAGCCTACCACCCATGAAGTTAGCCATTTAATGCATGATGCATCAACATATGCTTTTTTTACTGAATTGATAATGAATGTTCTGACAAAAGTCAAAGAGAAAATGTATTATGAAAATATAAAAAAAGTTTGGAGCAGTTTATAATTATTTTTAAGGCTGGCCAGTTTTAGGCTCAACATTATTCAGGCACATACTACAGTATAGTTCATTAGGCTAGTTCATAAGTTGCTTTGAACTGTCAAAATAAACTGACAACAACATGTATCCACAAAGTGGCACACATCAAACAAATCAAAAGCCAGCCTGGCTTGGTAAATCATTTCATGTTTAAATCAGCATTTCTTACAGATTCACTTACCGTTGAACACACGACCTTATTTTTGTTAATCCTGCTGACATTTAACTGTTCATGCGGTCGGGCGCATGCCTTTATCCACCGTAAACACTTCTCAAATTGAGTTTTAGGTTAGGAAATGTTATGAATCTGACCCCAATCATCTTATCAGGATACCTGCAATCTGCATTGCATGTTCCCCAGGCACATCTACGCACCATTTTGAATAAAACCGCGGTATTTACTTTTGATGTAGCAGTTGCCAAGTGAAAGCTTGTGAGCACAAGATGGCGGGTAGCAACAAGCAATACCGCACTGAAGTAAACGGATCACTTTCATTGGTTAAAAATATCCGTCGCGGAACGGTCCATTTTATGAGTGACTTGATACTGTAAAACTACAATCAAAATTAAATGATTATCTATAAAGAGCATTGAAAAAATACTGCAAGGTTTACAATATATTTTTAGTCACATTATGTGTTTCCTCCGTATAATGTAGAATAGATAGGTTTATATGGAACACTGCTCTGTACAATACAGGTTATATTGGACTCAAACACTGCTATATTGAAATCATACAAGACAAGCCACCACGGTTTTCAGCCATGTAATTACCCAAATATGTTCCTGTATAGTACAGTGCAATGTTATATAACTTATCAATATAATTATGAGTTACCAATAATGTTTGAGCTGCTAATTTGATTGCGAGATCTCTGGGTAGACCCATTTTCACTCCTCCATCAGAGAGAGCTTCTATAGCTGTGAATGCCTGTAATACATAAGAACACATATGGTACTATAAAAATCTATAATTCTTGGGTTTTCTGTGACAAAGCAAATTCAGTAACCATATCAAAACTAAAGTATAAACAATGCACCTTTGTCAATTTTAAAACATTATTTTGTTTCAAATATGAGAATTCGTATTTTCTAACGACCAAGAAAGCAAATTAGTAAAGATAATAAATCTTAAACATTTTCTATTTTAAACTATACATGTACTAGTTTGCTGATTTAAAAAGAACATGAAATAATTCAACAACAATTCAACATTCTTATTTAGCACCTTATGGTTCATTACAAAAACTTCAACAATTGTTTTTTTAATAATGAAGTTAAGATCCATTCATATATGTCCTGGGTAAGTACCAAATCTATAAGGCAATTTTGAAGATAAGGCCACACCCAGTTGATCTCAAGTTCTACAGATCTTAGAGAAGAAAATAAATTTTGTGAGAGCAAATAAAATTCATTTATTTTTTCTAAATTCAATTTTAATTTGACTGAAGTACTTTTAGGTCATGAGGACAATCTTCCTTGTAAATGAATAAATATAACATTTCCTAGATAAGTTCACAGTAACATAATTACATAAGCAGGTCCACTGCCGCTCAAACCCGTCACAGCATCTAGTAACTTCTCTGATCCAGGTTCAACAATTCCAAAACATCGCAATAGCTCCATAACAATTTCCGTGTCTTCAGGTTCGACCTCCTTCCCTGGCGAGAGGACCGAGGCCGCGGCCAGCACTAGGGCCGGGGTGTTAGGCATTACCCGTATAACTTTAGAACCCACTGGAAGATTCTGAAATCACAGCTGTATGAGAATCACAAAAGTATGATGACATCAGTAATCTTTGGACACCAGGTATTAGCTTAAAAATTTTTGAACTATAGGCAGCGCAAACCTTATTTTTGACATATAGACCATTAGACAGGTTTTACTGTACTTCTAGATTATAAATTATCATCAATAACCATATTAAACCAACTTGATTTTTTTTGGGGGGGGTATTCTTTATTTAATTCAATCAGATGACTTCTGTAAATGCAGAGTAACATAGTACATGTAATATGTTGGATGTGCACAGCAGGCATGGTATATGTTTAACAAGTCTAACGATAGATATACAAGATCTAAACATGAGCCCTGGATATGCCTCTTGACAGAATTTATATTTGTAACATTATAACTTCTAATAAGTTCTGATAGCTAAGCATTTTTAGGTCCTATAACATGCACTTTAAAATCTCCAAGAATTATAGCAAAGAAAATGAATGGACACTGCAAATAATTGGAATTTTTCACATTTCTGTCAAAAAATGCTTAATTGTACCCAAAACATAACTTGACCTGGATATTCTTATGATAAATCTGTATAACAAATTTCATTTCAGGATGTGCAACCTCTGTGATGAAAATGAACACCGTAGGGAACGTGTTACAGTATCGCGTTTTTCGGTTACAGTATAGAATTTTAAAGATGGAGGATTATTTGTTGGGAGGACAGGTAGGTGATTTGTATTCCGGTCCATACTGCAAGTAGTTTAGTTTCTAAAAGATGTTTTTGTGCTTTGCTTGTAAGGAAAAGAATCCGGTATCTGGTCATATATTTCTTTAGACCCTGCACCGCAGATTTATCGCTATATTGTCTCATAAATATGCAGATTTGACAGTTTGAAAATTTGAATCGAGAGACCAACACATTTTTCTGCAATTTCGACATTATTTATGCATGCCTAGAAAAAGTAATCTGCAAAACGTTAGTCCTTTATGTTAGGAAACGTTTATAAAAGTAAATGACCAGTTGAACCTATTTTCCTGTTCGTTAAATGCGTTTGAAAAAATAAACAATGTTACAGTATAGAGCGAGGTAATTTGTGCCGGGTTACAGCATAGACCTAGCGATTTGTATCCGATTTTGTTACAGTTTATACCCAGATTTCGGTTACAGTTTAGACTTCGATATTTTCTATATATACTTGTATGAATGTTACATAGACTTTTAAATCTCTGTGAGCTTATTGGTCCGATGGCTATTCGTCCGTCTGTCGTACATAATTATGTGTGTGCAATCTAATCCGCTCAGTAACTACTTGACTAAATGTGATGAAATTTACATAACTTTCTACCAATTAAGATGTTCAAATGGTTTCGGTTGCAATCGGGGATACGAAAACCCAAAACATAGATTTTGAAAAAAGGCAATGTTTAAAGACCCTTCTCATCTCGAACCAAAAGCATTCAAATCAAATCATGATCACGGCGTCATTTCGAATGCTTCTTTGTTGAAGTTACGATTATTTTGTCATTATTAAATTAAAAGTCGTTTTCTTTATTTCAGACATCCTGTATAGCAGTTTTCAATTTTCTGAAAAAGAAAATTAAAGAGTATAAATCAAGGTCAGACAATTACAATATTTTCTCTAGTGAGCCTGATGGAGGTACATAATAGTGGCAGAGTCGGCCGTCGACTTCAAATCATCTTTCATTTACTGCTGTAGTTGAAATCCAATCATGACTTTCGATTCTTTGTATGTGAGGAATCTATCAAGCTAATTTACTGAAGGTCGGTGGTTCTAGTCAGGTGCCCGCTCGTGTCTTTAATGTTTCACAAAGGGTATCTGGGGTCTTTCTTTACACTAAAGCAGAAATGTTTTCACATGACTTCAGTGTCGTTGAAACTTAAAATCCAAGAAAGCCAAACTTAACAAAATAGAGTTAAACAGAATCCCTAAAGAAATTCCAACAGAACAAAATTGAAAATATTCATAAACCCTTTTAAGTACTTACAAAATACATTATGGTAGATGGAAATTCCAACTTAAAATAAAACAAGATATGTTTGTAAAACATGTATGCCCCCTATCAGCAGCCAATTAGTCATGTGATAAAGTTATTATGCATGACTTCTGACCCAATGATCAAACAATTAATAAGGGTTATCAAGTATCTACTGGTCATGACCTTAACCTTTGACCCCTTGACCCAAAACTCAATAGGGGTCATCTGCTGGTCACGACCAATCATCATACAAAGTTTGAAGTTCCTAGGCCTAAGCGTTTTTAGTTAATTGATCAGAAAACCGTTTTTACCTACAAGGTCAATGTGACCTTGATCTTTGACCACTTGACCCCAAAATCAATAGGTCAGCTGCTGGTCATGACCAATCACCATACCAAGTTTGAAGTTCCTAGGCCTAAGGGTTCTTTAGTTATTGATTGGAAACCGTTTTAACATACAAGGTCAATGTGACCTTGACCTTTGACCCCAAAATCAATAGGGGTAATCTGCTGGTCATGACAAATCACCATGCCAAGTTTGAAGTTCCTAGGCCTAAGTGTTCTTAAGTTATTGATCAGAAACCGTTTTTACTTACAAGGTCAATGTGACGTTGACCTTTGACCCCTTGACCCAAAACTCAATAGGGGTCATCTGCATGTCACAACCAATCATCATACAAAGTTTGAAGTTCCTAGGCCTAAGCGTTTTTAGTTAATTGATTGGAAACCGTTTTTACCTACAAGGTCAATGTGACCTTGACCTTTGACCCCTTGACCCCAAAATCAAAAGGTCATCTGCTGGTCATGACCAATCACCATACCAAGTTTGAAGTTCCTAGGCCTAAGGGTTCTTTAGTTATTGATCGGAAACCGTTTTTACCTTAGAAGTCAATGTGACCTTGACCTTTGACCCCTTGAACCCAAAATCATTAGGGGTCATCTGCTGGTCATGACCAATCACCATACCAAGTTTGAAGTTCCTAGGCCTAAAAGTTCTTAAGTTATTGATCGGAAACCGTTTTTTGCTTACAAGGTCAATGTGACCTTGACCTTTGACCCCTTGACCCCAAAATCAATAGGGGTCATCTACTGATCACGACCAATCACCATACCAAGTTTGAAGTTCCTAGGCCTTAAGGTTCTTAAGTTATTGATCGGAATCCGTTTTTGCTCACAAGGTCAATGTGACCTTGACCTTTGACCCCTTGACCCCAAAATCAATAGGGGTCATCTACTGATCACGACCAATCACCATACCAAGTTTGAAGTTCCTAGGCCTTAAGGTTCTTTAGTTATTGATCGGAAACCGTTTTTGCTCACAAGGTCAATGTGACCTTGACCTTTGACCCCTTGACCCCAAAAATCAATAGGGGTCATCTACTGATCACGACCAATCACCATACCAAGTTTGAAGTTCCTAGGCCTTAAGGTTCTTTAGTTATTGATCGGAAACCGTTTTTGCTCACAAGGTCAATGTGACCTTGACCTTTGACCCCTTGACCCCAAAATCAATAGGGGTCATCTACTGATCACAACCAATCACCATACCAAGTTTGAAGTTCCTAGGCCTTAAGGTTCTTTAGTTATTGATCGGAAACCGTTTTTGCTCACAAGGTCAATGTGACCTTGACCTTTGACCCCTTGACCCCAAAATCAATAGGGGTCATCTACTGATCAGGACCAATCACCATACCAAGTTTGAAGTTCCTAGGCCTTAAGGTTCTATAGTTATTGATCGGAAACCGTTTTTGCTTACAAGGTCAATGTGACCTTGACCTTTGACCCCTTGACCCCAAAATCAATAGGGGTCATCTACTGATCATGACCAATCACCATACCAAGTTTGAAGTTCCTAGGCCTTAAGGTTCTTTAGTTATTGATCGGAAACCGTTTTTGCTTACAAGGTCAATGTGACCTTGACCTTTGACCCCTTGACCCCAAAATCAATAGGGGTCATCTACTGATCATGACCAATCACCATACCAAGTTTGAAGTTCCTAGGCCTTAAGGTTCTTTAGTTATTGATCGGAAACCGTTTTTGCTTACAAGGTCAATGTGACCTTGACCTTTGACCCCTTGACCCCAAAATCAATAGGGGTCATCTACTGATCATGACCAATCACCATACCAAGTTTGAAGTTCCTAGGCCTTAAGGTTCTTTAGTTATTGATCGGAAACCGTTTTTGCTTACAAGGTCAATGTGACCTTGACCTTTGACCCCTTGACCCCAAAATCAATAGGGGTCATCTACTGATCATGACCAATCACCATACCAAGTTTGAAGTTCCTAGGCCTTAAGGTTCTTTAGTTATTGATCGGAAACCGTTTTTTGCTTACAAGGTCAATGTGACCTTGACCTTTGACCCCTTGACCCCAAAATCAATAGGGGTCATCTACTGATCATGACCAATCACCATACCAAGTTTGAAGTTCCTAGGCCTTAAGGTTCTTTAGTTATTGATCGGAAACCGTTTTTGCTTACAAGGTCAATGTGACCTTGACCTTTGACCCCTTGACCCCAAAATCAATAGGGGTAATCTACTGATCATGACCAATCACCATACCAAGTTTGAAGTTCCTAGGCCTTAAGGTTCTTTAGTTATTGATCGGAAACCGTTTTTGCTTACAAGGTCAATGTGACCTTGACCTTTGACCCCTTGACCCCAAAATCAATAGGGGTCATCTACTGATCATGACCAATCACCATACCAAGTTTGAAGTTCCTAGGCCTTAAGGTTCTTTAGTTATTGATCGGAAACCGTTTTTGCTTACAAGGTCAATGTGACCTTGACCTTTGACCCCTTGACCCCAAAATCAATAGGGGTCATCTACTGATCATGACCAATCACCATACCAAGTTTGAAGTTCCTAGGCCTTAAGGTTCTTTAGTTATTGATCGGAAACCGTTTTTGCTTACAAGGTCAATGTGACTGTGACCTTTGACCCCTTGACCCCAAAATCAAAAGGGGTCATCTACTGATCATGACCAATCACCATACCAAGTTTGATGTTCCTAGGCCTTGAGGTTCTTTAGTTATTGATCGGAAACCGTTTTTGCTTACAAGGTCAATGTGACCTTGACCTTTGACCCCTTGACCCCAAAATCAATAGGGGTCATCTACTGATCATGACCAATCACCATACCAAGTTTGAAGTTCCTAGGCCTTGAGGTTCTTTAGTTATTGATCGGAAACCGTTTTTGCTTACAAGGTCAATGTGACCTTGACCTTTGACCCCTTGACCCCAAAATCAATAGGGGTCATCTACTGATCATGACCAATCACCATACCAAGTTTGAAGTTCCTAGGCCTTAAGGTTCTTTAGTTATTGATCGGAAACCGTTTTTGCTTACAAGGTCAATGTGACCTTGACCTTTGACCCCTTGACCCCAAAATCAATAGGGGTCATCTACTGGTCATGACCAATCACCATACCAAGTTTGAAGTTCCTAGGCCTAAGGGTTCTTTAGTTATCACTCGGAAACCATTTGGTCTACGGACCGACGGACCGACGGACCGACGGACCGACGGACCGACAAGTGCAAAGCAATATACCCCCTTTTCTTCGAAATGGGGGCATAATTAAAGGTTGTAGTATTGCTCTCTTAAATACTGTTTAATCATTCTTAGGGTATTGCCTGCCTGTTAATTGTGTCTTTTGACAGCTTATCTATGGTATGCAGGCTTCATGACCTCCGATCCCCTCTCAAAATTTCATTTTGTTTAGTTTCACTCATTGTATTCTCGTTTAGGGCACACGCAAGTTTTAACCTGGGGGTAATATGCCGCTTTTCACAGAATGGCAATAACGTGTGACATTAAAGGTTCGATGATAACCGCCATATGAACACATCCACAGATGTTAAAAAATCTGAAGTGCACCAGTTCATTTTTAATGTGAATTCTGCTGAAGCCGGTGCTAGGAGGCGTGGACGGTAGCTTGCAGTTACCACTACCGTCCATGAACAGGTTTAATCAAACTGAGCCTGCAACATTTTCATGTTTTCCGTGTTGGACTTCTGTTAAGGATTATGTTTTCTCTATTTTATTACTAATGGGCATTATAATAATGTGTAATGATATCAAGCAATAATCTTTCTTCTCTCAATACAATTCGATAAAAGTTACTGTTGTTGTCGTGAAAACAGTCCTTACTTAGGACATTACTTTTTCTGCAAAAAGTCTCAATCTGAAACTTAAAGTAAGATAAATAGCAAACTATAACTTTTCTGCTGAAGAAAAAAAGTAATACAGCTTTTCAAGAATGTATTAAATAGAAAGGTATGAGTTATTTCATAAAAATAATGGATACACGAACTTTGTTTGAAATTTGGCAAGTATCTAAACTGTAACAAAAATCTGGGTATAAACTGTAACAAAATTGGATGAAAGTCACTAGGTCTATGCTGTAACACTTCAAAATTAACCTCGCTCTATACTGTAACATTGTTTATTTTTTCAAACGCATTTTACCAACAGGAAAATAGGTTCAACTGGTCATTTACTTTTATAAACGTTTCTAAACATAAAGGACTAACGTTTTGTAGATTTACTTTATCTAGGCATGCTTAAATAATGTCGGAATGGGAGAAAAATGCGTTGGTCTCTCGATTCAAATTTTTAAACTGTCAAATCTGCACATTTATGAGATAATATAGAGATAAATCTGCGGTGCAGGGTCTGAAGAAATATATGACTAGATACCGGATTCTGTTCCTTACAAGCAAAGCACAAAAACATCTTTTAGAAACTAAACTACTAGTATAGTATGGACCTGAATAAAAATCACCTACCTCTCTTCTCATAAATAATCCTCCATCTTGAAAATTCTATACTGTAACCGAAAACCGCGATACTGTAACACGTTCCCTACGGTGATGAATGGAGAATGCAAATAATTGGAATTTTTCTTAGTCTAAGGGACATAACTCTGCCAAAAATTGCTCAATCATTTTTTTTTATGACAAATCTGTATAAAAAATAATTTTGTTATTTTCTTTTGTTTAATAGTGGGTCATTGTCCCCTTATTCTTCTGTTATGGAAAGATCTCTATTGTTTCATTTTGTCTGTGTTACAGTTAGAAAGCCCCCTATTTACTTTTGGACAGAGTCAGATAGGCAATGCCACTTTAATATCCCCCTTCAAATTTAACTAACATAGGATGATTATTAATTGACAATTAAAACATGTATATTATAATTATATAAAGATATACCTGTTCAATAAATGAGATAGTTATACCACCGGCTATTGAGACCACCAGTTTCTCCTTTGATACCGTCTGTGACACTTCCTGCAGTACCGGACTTACAACATTCGGTTTTACAGCTAACACAATCATCTGACTTTTCTCTACAACTTCTCTGTTTGAATTTGTCACATTGATACCTAAATTCTGTAAACATAAAAAATAAGTATGTATTCTTTGTGTCCTTTTCCAACAATATTAAAACCAGTCAAAACTTGTTACCCAGAACTCAGCAAATGTGTGTTTCCCAAGCTAAATCCCCGCTACAAACAATTTTTTACCATTATAGCTTTACCGATATAGCTTTATAATGCAGTTGCACTACCATTCACAATCGATCAGTCAACCTGATGCTTAGGTTCAGAATTGTAACTTAACAGTTTGTTTTGTACCCCCAGGTTAGCTGGGAAACCCCAAATATTCTCAATTCCAGAGAAAGTCTATTGAAACCTTGGTCACAGCCTCCAGGGCAATGCTGCCAGATCAATGATACCAACATAGCCCAAAATATTTTACAATTTGCAGTGCCAGGAAGTTAAGAAGGATTTTACTATATTGCCGGAGGAAGTTAGCAAGGAATTTACTAAATTGCCAGGGGAAGTAAGCAAGGATTAGTAAGGATACTAGTATTTGGAAAAGGGGAAGAAAAAACTTGATGTTAATTCAATTTTTGGGGAAAACTGCATGATTTTAAAGAATTTTTCTTTGGGGAAGCAGCCCTATAAGGGCCCCTGCTATAGAAGGAAAAAAAGCCCTGGGAAGTTAGCATGGAGTTTACTATATTGCCAGGGGAAGTTAGCAAGGATTTTACTATATTGCCAGGGGAAGTTAGCAAGGATTTTACTATATAGCCAGGGGAAGTTAGCAAGGATTTTACTATATTGCCAGGGGAAGTTAGCAAGGATTTTACTATATTGCCAGGGGAAGTTCGCAAGGATTTTACTATATTGCCAGGGGAAGTTAGCAAGGATTTTACTATATTGCCAGGGAAAGTTAGCAAGGAGTTTACTATATAGCCAGGGGAAGTTAGCAAGGATTTTACTATATAGCCAGGGGAAGTTAGCAAGGATTTTACTATATAGCCAGGGGAAGTTAGCAAGGATTTTACTATATTGCCAGGGAAAGTTAGCATGGAGTTTACTATATAGCCAGGGGAAGTTAGCAAGGATTTTACTATATAGCCAGGGGGAGTTAGCAAGGATTTTTACTATATAGCCAGGGGAAGTTAGCAAGGATTTTACTATATTGCCAAGGGAAGTTAGCAAGAATCCAAATATCAATGTTTCAACTACTTCCTGTGGCTGGAAGAACTGCAGAACTTCAGTCACAACAGAATGGTGAATTCAAACAGCAATATTTCTCTTCACCTTGTCTAAATAGCTCTATGTGAAATTCTGAAAATGTTATGTTTACGAATTTCAATATCAAAACTTTGTATAAAGCTTACATAAATTTTATTTTGAATCAAGTGCTAGACACATATCATGAAAAAACAGAACATACCTTTTTTTTATTTATAAGTTCATACGAAATGGTTCTAACTCATATGACATAAACAAGGAGTTACAACAGTTTCGCACAATTATCTTGATTTATTTACACAGATTTCAGTATGATGCAACTTTTAAAAAAATTTCACTATGAATAGTATCTCCGCTTAAAATTCTTCCAGACTGTTTTTAAGTATGGTTTTATTAATTTTAACATTAATTTACCTTTTGTACATAATTTAGCATCCTAGGGTCAGGGTCACTGGCAGTAATATTCCCTGCTTTTATTATACCTGCAATAGAATAAAATAACAAAATTTTTTGTTTGTTATAAGTTAATACCAGCTCCTACTGAAAGTACATGTAAGAAATTTCTTTTTTCTGACAAAAAATAAGTAAAAAAATTCTTTCCTTTCAACTAGCAATTCGCATTTTATATTTTGCATTTATTACATATTAAAAACAAAATAAAATAATTAACATCATAAATATTATATGTCTTTTGGTGGGAATATCAAAGAAAACCCTTAGTGTAAAACAATTAAGACAAATTAGTGGTTTTGTAAGAGAACAACACTTGTAAACATATATGATGCAATTTTACATCATCAAACCCAAGAGAATGGTGAGTCAGGAATAAATAGAAATTTGAAATTCACTTAAGGTATCAACCGAGTCTTTAACCCATTACTTCATATACACGCATTTTAACGCCTTTTTCACCCCCCCCCCCCCCTTTTTGTTGTCTCAAATGATGAAAAAATGCCTTATTTAGGCCCCAAACACTTGGTTTTGTTTGAGAAATGTTGTTAAAAAAAGTGACCTCTTTTTCGGCGCGGCCCCCCAACCAAAAGATACATCAGGGGGTTGCCAGAAGGGGGATGTGCCCCCTTCTGTTTGGGGGGTTTGAAGGGGGGCGGAGTCCCCCTCATCGCCAAGAAAATTTTGGGCTTGTGAGAGGCTGTAAATGACCCCAGATTGATCATAAGGTAACGTGTAAGCAACGCTGAAAAGCATTTGACTCTATCTCAATCCATTGAGAAGTTGCAGCACTTTGAAATCAATTTTGATGGAAAAAATCAACGCAAAATAGTGATTTTTGGCAATTTTGAGATGTCCCCTCGTTGCCATGGTAACAGAAAATTTAAGCCTGAGCATGTTGTTGCAAGGGCAATGGTCCAGTCAACATTTGTGCCAAGTTTGATTAGTGTTGAAGCAGTTTTTATAGTATTATAGCAATTTGAACTTGTAACGGGAGACTTTTCAATGAAAACAGCCATTTTTCACAAAATGCTCATGAAGCAATGGGTTAATGAAAAAAATAAAAAAATCTACAAAACAACAATTTTTCATCAAATTTATATGACAGGCCATGTTTAAACATGAAAAAACGCGATTTAGGGTAATTTCAAGTATTTTCATCATTTTCTGTTAACCCATTACTTCATATACACGCCTTTTAACGCCTTTTTCACCCCCCCCCCCCTTTTTGTTGTCTCAAATGATGAAAAAATGCCTTATTTAGGCCCCAAACACTTGGTTTTTGTTTGAGAAATGTTGTTAAAAAAAGTGACCTCTTTTTCGGCGCGGCCCCCCAACCAAAAGATACATCAGGGGGTTGCCAGAAGGGGGATGTGCCCCCTTCTGTTTGGGGGGTTTGAAGGGGGGCGGAGTCCCCCTCATCGCCAAGAAAATTTTGGACTTGTGAGAGGCTGTAAATGACCCCAGATTGATCATAAGGTAACGTGTAAGCAACGCTGAAAAGCATTTGACTCTATCTCAATCCATTGAGAAGTTGCAGCACTTTGAAATCAATTTTGATGGAAAAAATCAACGCAAAATAGTGATTTTTGGCAATTTTGAGATGTCCCCTCGTTGCCATGGTAACAGAAAATTTAAGCCTGAGCATGTTGTTGCAAGGGCAATGGTCCAGTCAACATTTGTGCCAAGTTTGATTAGTGTTGAACCAGTTTTTATAGTATTATAGCAATTTGAACTTGTAACGGGAGACTTTTCAATGAAAACAGCCATTTTTCACAAAATGCTCATGAAGCAATGGGTTAATGAAAAAAATAAAAAAATCTACAAAACAACAATTTTTCATCAAATTTATATGACAGGCCATGTTTAAACATGAAAAAACGCGATTTAGGGTAATTTCAAGTATTTTCATCATTTTCTGTTAACCCATTACTTCATATACACGCATTTTAACGCCTTTTTCACCCCCCCCCCTTTTTGTTGTCTCAAATGATGAAAAAATGCCTTATTTAGGCCCCAAACACTTGGTTTTGTTTGAGAAATGTTGTTTAAAAAAAGTGACCTCTTTTTCGGCGCGGCCCCCCAACCAAAAGATACATCAGGGGGTTGCCAGAAGGGGGATGTGCCCCCTTCTGTTTGGGGGGTTTGAGGGGGGCGGAGTCCCCCTCATCGCCAAGAAAATTTTGGGCTTGTGAGAGGCTGTAAATGACCCCAGATTGATCATAAGGTAACGTGTAAGCAACGCTGAAAAGCATTTGACTCTATCTCAATCCATTGAGAAGTTGCAGCACTTTGAAATCAATTTTGATGGAAAAAATCAACGCAAAATAGTGATTTTTGGCAATTTTGAGATGTCCCCTCGTTGCCATGGTAACAGAAAATTTAAGCCTGAGCATGTTGTTGCAAGGGCAATGGTCCAGTCAACATTTGTGCCAAGTTTGATTAGTGTTGAAGCAGTTTTTATAGTATTATAGCAATTTGAACTTGTAACGGGAGACTTTTCAATGAAAACAGCCATTTTTCACAAAATGCTCATGAAGCAATGGGTTAATGAAAAAAATAAAAAAATCTACAAAACAACAATTTTTCATCAAATTTATATGACAGGCCATGTTTAAACATGAAAAAACGCGATTTAGGGTAATTTCAAGTATTTTCATCATTTTCTGTTAACCCATTACTTCATATACACGCCTTTTAACGGCCTTTTTCACCCCCCCCCCCTTTTTGTTGTCTCAAATGATGAAAAAATGCCTTATTTAGGCCCCAAACACTTGTTTTTGTTTGAGAAATGTTGTTAAAAAAAGTGACCTCTTTTTCGGCGCGGCCCCCAACCAAAAGATACATCAGGGGGTTGCCAGAAGGGGGATGTGCCCCCTTCTGTTTGGGGGGTTTGAAGGGGGGCGGAGTCCCCCTCATCGCCAAGAAAATTTTGGGCTTGTGAGAGGCTGTAAATGACCCCAGATTGATCATAAGGTAACGTGTAAGCAACGCTGAAAAGCATTTGACTCTATCTCAATCCATTGAGAAGTTGCAGCACTTTGAAATCAATTTTGATGGAAAAAATCAACGCAAAATAGTGATTTTTGGCAATTTTGAGATGTCCCCTCGTTGCCATGGTAACAGAAAATTTAAGCCTGAGCATGTTGTTGCAAGGGCAATGGTCCAGTCAACATTTGTGCCAAGTTTGATTAGTGTTGAACCAGTTTTTATAGTATTATAGCAATTTGAACTTGTAACGGGAGACTTTTCAATGAAAACAGCCATTTTTCACAAAATGCTCATGAAGCAATGGGTTAAAATAGGTTTAAAATAGAAAGCATTGAATAACCAACAGGATTCACTTCATGAAAGTAATGTATTGTATTTCTCTATTAAAACTCTCCCAAAAGCTAATGCCAATTCCTTTTTTTGTTTCTACAAAAAGAATACTGTAAAATCACCTTTCTTGTTTTTTCCTTTCTTCTTTTTTCTTTGTTTTTATTCATTTTTTTCTATGGCAAATTCTAACCCTTATTTTGCTGAATTTATATTATATATATATGTCCTGCTTTGAATATGTAACTGTTCATTCAGTTTTAAGATATTTTTTTTCATAGCTACCAACAATATAGAGCTCAGTGTGGAGTCTGACCTTGCTCTATATTGGTAGCAATTTATAGGCAAAGGTGAATCACTTTTGCTGGAAGCTAAAGTGATTAGCCATCACCACTTATATAGAGCAGAGGCATGCCAGCCTGCAACATTGGTTATCTGTCTCGGACCAGGCTCAGTATAATAAGTATTAAGCCAAGTTTAAATTTTCATACAATAAATAATTGTTAATAAGAAATAATAGTTTAAAGTATTTAGTATTAAATAAACCACATGAGAATCACATATGTATGGATGTTGTTGGCAAGTGTGAGATACATGATCAGATATTACATCATATACTAATATAACAGATAATAAAATGTTCCAGAACAAAATATTATTTTTCACCATATTAATGTTCATACTAAATCACTTTGAATTTTACCAGCATATTTTCCAAGCAATATATTTTATAAGAATGCCCAAATGATGCATTTCTGTTGTTTTTGAAAAAATGTGTCCATTGCAGACCAATCCACTTTAATATTCCCAAAATTGATAATGAACACTTCCATAGATGGAAATTTGACAAGTCATTTAAGTCTTAGTCAGCAGATTTATACCTAAACAACTGATAAGAAGTTTGTTCATTAAAAACATCAAATCTTAGGTAACAATTGACCTTTTATACTGTGTAACATAAAAGTCAATGACCTGATTTTTATGATTTTATCTTTACTGTATTACATAAACAAGAGCTGTCAGTAGGACAGTGTGCTTGACTATTCTCAGTGCTTGATAGTAAAACAAGAGCCTGAACAATGTAGAATTTTCTAAGTTAAAAAGAGCCATAATTCTGTCAAAATCTGTGTTATAATTATGGACCTTGGAAAGTTATGAAGTTTCAACCCATTCCCTTCAGCAAAATTAGAGATACCTGAAATAGCATGCAAAAATTAACCAGTGTGAGACAGATTTCAGTACAATATCTCTCACTATTCTTCAAATAGTCAAGGTAAAAAAAAATAATTGGACCAATCTCTTTTACACCATTAAAATCATAGTTAATGACCATTGACAAGATATTAAAGTCACCCACGTAAAGCATTTTTGACCAAATATTCAGGGCATTAATATTTCAGGTTAATCAGACATTTAAGCCATCCTCAGAAAATATATTAATGTCTGATGGTTTTACAGCTCATATAAGTATACAAGTAGGAAATTATTCTACAGTTAGTAAAAAACAGTTTTCTTCTACCCTTCTTAATATCCCCAAAATTTATAATGATAGTTCAAAAAAATGGAAGCTGGACAAGTCCATATAAGGAATTCAGGAGGCTTTAAATGATTAAATAAAACATAGTATCACTATCACAAGCAATTTTGTTTTGCCGAGATATGTAATTAATACCTTGCTATATGTTTGTAAAAAACAAGATTACACCAACATTGCACTTGCCACCTACTGTAAAGTAACCAATATTGATAAGATAATATGTATGTTATGTAACGTCACAAATATGTTACCTGATAACAGGGTGGCTTTAAAGCCATTTTTAGTTTTAACTGCAGAACACATACTGCTTAATTATTTTTTCAAGGGCCTTTATTGAAATTATTCACAAGAATGTTTTTAACTGGAATCTGCAGATTTATTGTTCAGCTGTTTTTTTTCCAGTGTTTTGTGAGTGGGTCATTTAAATTGTGAAAATTAGCACCATAATGCCAATCTATGTGAATATAGACCAATATTATCACTACTGAAAAAAGGGAAATTTTAAATCATGTGTTGGAATGTGCCTTGATTAATGATAAAATATTGAATAACATATTAATTATACAGGCATAAAGCATGCACATAAGTATTTTTCTTCCAAAAGAAATCAAATGTTGAAAATGGTGCTTTAATTAATGTGTTATGATTAGTAATAGATTAAACCACTGTCTTGTTTTAATTATTAGATTTAACTGTTTTGATTGGAGAAATTAAAGTAACAACCATAATTGGAAGATTTTGCAATAAGAAGTTTTAATCATCAATAGCCTGAAAGTTTTTCCAAAGTTTCCATTTAATACCTTTGAATGGAAAATTTTCAGCATTATAATTATATTCTGACAACAGAAACAAAAACAGATAACACTGGATAATACTGTCAAGAAAATCTGTAGTATTTGCAGTCCTGCTTATCATGGAAATGTACAGAGTTAATTTATATATTCATATTAGTTCTATTATTTCTCTGACATGATCTTTAATTATCTATTAATTTAATGCATGTACAGTACAGATGATAAACTATGTTTAAATCTAAAATCCAATAAACTATGTTCTGCTTATACGTTTGCATGAATAAGAAAAAGAATGATGAGACAGAAATATTTTGTAGATTCTACGCCTGTTATCAATTTATAATTGACAATTAATAAATAGTTAATTAAATTGATAACATTAATTACTTGTTTAAATTTCGTTCTGTAAATTATTAAGCTACTTTGTAATTGATGGAGAGAAAAACATTGGCAAAGAAACAAATTTTATCAAATTTCTGAATAAATAAATTAGTAATTAGAATCTATTGCAGCTGATAAAAGTTGTTATTCACGTGCAATATATTTATAAACAAATCAATTACTGATCAAGTTACCTCCCTTGATTAAAGACAATACATTTCAACTCACCTGAAGTTATAAATCCTCGCGCCATGGCTTGTGCCATGCGGCCAGCACCTATAAATCCAACGGCCATATCTGGTGGCACTCGGGATCTTTGTGAGGAAGCCATGAGAATTTTTTTATCGTTGGATATTTAGATTTCTTGTTCGCGAGTCAGATTTTAGCCGGTGAATTTCCGCTTTTTAAAATGGTCCCCGTTTCCAAAGTAATTATGCCAGTGTGTGTGTACAATAAGCGGGAAACCAGTATGGATAGTGGGCTGTAACCTACAGAGACGTCACCGCCCATTTGTATCATGCTAACATGGCATGCACCTGATGATGCAACTTAACATCATTGGGTCTGTCAAAATAATTAATTATTAAAACATTTTTCTGTAGAGCCGTTACAAAGCCTACACAGAAATTTAGTCTAGGAACATCATATCAATCCCATTAACGATAACACGAAATTTTTATATAGGGCCTTAAATTATAATTGCATTGGTACTTTGATGTACATTACATAGGGATATGTCATGATCGATTAGTGCTGACAAAATAGAAAACGTGAGAAACTTAAATAATAAATCTTTGATTATCTATAGATGAAGCTTTTAATTTGCAATAACACGGTAAAACATATATAGATACAGGAGACTTTCTAAATGCAACAGTAATGTATATTGTACATATAACATATTTCGCTTTGAGCATCAAAGAGATTCTTCAATAGTGTCAGACTTTTTTGCAGGCAGTTTAAAATATTTTTGATTGAAGAGTGTAGTTTGTTCCACAGGAGATAGCCATAATATAATTATGCAAATTATTTTTTCACCACAACCTTTGACTAGGTAAAATAAAGCACCCACTTTGGTACAGTATGAATGGGCAGAGTTTATGGGAACGAAGTTTTCTTAAACCTATATATTGCATTGAAATGGAATAATAAATTGTCAACATCTATCGCAATAAAAATGTCACATTTTATAGATCTAAATTTTCCCGTACCACAAGCTATAAATAAATTCTGCATTGAAATAGACGTACATGTTAATTAATTCTTAAACCTTGTGATTTAGCAAATTAGCAGCATCTAAAAAAGAGAAGATATATAAGTGTTTTTCATAATAGAAACATATATTAGGATTCTCGTGATATTGAGCAGGTCTAGTGTGTATCTGCATGCTAAGAAAAACGTCATATAGCTCAGTTGATAAGTGTCCAATATTTAATTAAGTGTACATCTAACAGCTCTGTTCACGTAACACTTGTCAGTACAGTAATGAATATATCTTATACCAAATTCAACATTGACTCCTTCAACGGTATAAAAACCATAATACCTTTAATACTTGTTTACATTTTCCAAACAAGAACGTGTACTTTATGTTCCTTTATGAAGGAATGTAAAACTGACAGAAAAATGCTCACTTTAAAATCATTTTCATTTCAATGCAAGATTTAAGTAACTACGCCTGTCATAGTTATTAAGCTAGTTGTAACCTCGCACAACCCAACCTTTGGAACATGTCAGAATATGAGAGAGCTACATGCTTTACCTCCCGCCAACTCTAAGCTGCTGGTGCGATGGTTTTATTTTGGCGCCAAAAAAGTGAGGGATTCATCGCATCAAGTTCAACAAATAAACGGGTTTCAAGTAGTACATATGTGGGTTAAACATCCGTATGTTGAAGAAGTTTCCAAATTGAAGTTATTTCTGCAAAAGATCAACTAAAAAGTATCTTTGAAAAACAAGTTGAAATGCTATTCCATTCTTCTGCATTTCTTCTGTAGTTGCCCATTCATGGCTGGCTATTTCTTGTTATTGCAAGTCCGGTTGTCACGCATCAACTCTTACACTACGCTCCCTTCGCAGCTCACTGAATACACTCACGTTACTTCAGACGTGAGCGATACTGGAACATTCGACCGATGCGCAGGAGAGTACTCTTACACCCAAAGAAATACTTTTCGTGGGTGGCCATGATTAATTTCTTTCTTGGTTGAGATCATCTGACATACACAGTAAGGGTGTTATATCTAGGACAGGGTCGAATTTATGGCATCCGACGCTATAGTAATCATAGCGTAAGTCTGATAAACAAGACATAGGTTACATTACATGAGGAGACAAGTCCTTTCAGCTTCAACCGATAAAAAGTGAAGTTAAGTTTCATTTCTCTGTGATGCGAAAAATCGAAAGTATTTTAAAGTTGTCTATTCTTTAACTTCTTTTTGTCTATATATAGGAAATTTATAAACATTTAGCTTCTTGAATACAATTTTAAACTAGGACCAGCTGAAGTATGATCTAGTCAGTTCAGAGTTGTAATCCCCTTCCCCTATACCCAGAGTATGATCTTGAAAAGTAGAATAAACTAAGCATCAAATTGTCAAAGACAATGAAGTTTTGAAACTAGTCTACAAGAACTTGAAATGTTTGTGCAAGTCCTTTTCCCTGTTAGTACAAATACACATCTGCCTTTTTTTTAATCTGCCAGTCCATAGTTAATACTTTGTTGTTCCCAACAGTTCAAAATTTTGTTGCAGTACATTTGTCTTACAGTCATTATTTTTGTGACTATGGTAAAGAATAATGTAAACAGTAACTATTTGGCTACAAAATTAATAATGGCAGAAACTCTTCATGCCATTTTAAGTCATCTAGTCAAACTTATTTTCCTAAGGTAAGCTAATTCATTTTAAATGTACAAAGTATAATCATGCATAAAAAACAACAAAAGCTTGATGACAAATTTACATGACTTTATTATTTATTTTTTCATAAAGAAACTTGATTTTATTTAATAGAATAATGATAAATGATCTATAATACACAATGATACATGACAAAAGAGATGAAAAATTGAACACAGAGGTTAAGCTCCCAATATAAGGAACTTAGAAAAAAAATATTCCAATTCTACACTATGGTTACCATTAATTCTATATTAAATTGCTGAATCGACCCAAATTTGAATATAGAACAGTACATATTGACCATTTGAATTTTAAGAGACTTAAAACAAAATACTAGAGTAAAATGGGTGTGCAAGCTTGTTGACTCTACTGGTGGCAAAGGCTAATCACTTTCAGTCCAAGCTGGTGAAGGGGTTAACATTATATGGCACGAACCAATTTTGTTCAGTAAGGCATATGTAGCACTCAGATTTTGAAACAAAAATTATGTGATAATAATCTGTATGTTCATCTCAGCCCTTACTTAATATAATAACTTCTTAAATACTAATCTGTATTGTAACACTTTACTCTGTAAAAGGAAACAACACAAAAATCATCCAAAAATAAAATAACAAAGTATATTTAATTTGAACAAGGTCCTACATGGTTTATTTTGCAAGAGGAAAAACAAATTTAAAAATCTGCCACATTATGCTTGAAAATTAATATTGATAAAACACAACATGCCAATTCAGCTTTTGAGAAAGGTAGTTCAAACAATCTCAAAACATTATTGTATCCCATGTTATCAAGACATCAAAACATGTATAAATAAGACAATATTTCCTTTGTAACTGATTATTTAGCTAATGCTGCAAGTAGGGCTTCATCTTGCATAGAGACCAATTTTACTGTATTCAGGAACATGCTGCCAAATCACTTTAATGTTGAATACTAATACAAATATTTTCATTAACATTTAAATTTCTATTTTAATATAAATAAGCATATATTAAAACAGAAATAAATAAAATCTTGTTAATTCAATATTGTACATATACATGTATTGTGTACTTCATTACATTAATAGATTTAATTGTTCAAATACTAGAATAATAGTTTCTAGTTCATCTGACTATCTGATGGTAATTATCAATAATGTAAATTCATATTTGTCAACACATGTATTCAGGAGAGACAAAAAAAATCCAGACAAATATTAAATAACATGAACAACAATATTTTGTTAATACAAATTGGTTGGCTTGTACACTCTTATTTCAGACATAAAGCTCTGATTGACCGACATTTATACAACTTAAAATGGGTAAAATTCTCTCAGAATAAAAACATGTTTATCCCGCAATTTTCCCGCAATTATATGGATCAGGTTCAGTTTGTTGTACATTTTCACAACAATTCTAGTATAATACAATGACAAAACATATTAATTGTATAGTAGATCAGTGTAAAAGAAGTAATTTCTTAAGCATAAAATTGAGTAAAGCATTATTTAGAGGTTGAATTTAACAACATTGTGTCAATCTCTGAATATGAAACTTCTCTTAACTTTCCCAGAGTGCAGTAGACAGTGGAAGGAGAAATTAGTCAAATTCTGTTTTATGTTTCAAATTCATAAATAATATATTGTTAAATACTGAAACTAATTTGAACATACAATTATCAAAAAGTAACACTTAATTTACTCAAATGTATTTACTCAAATGTTTGTACAAATGAAGCTTAAGAAAAGTCCAAGTTGAAAACAAGAATCAAACATCAGATGACCATTAGCATACCACAAATGCTTCCTATACAATTTCAGCTTTTACTGTAAAAATATACATAAATATCGCCTGATTTCTTGATTCAAAAATGTTTATATTTTGGGGGACAAAATGCTAAATCACAAGCATTTGGTGTCAAAACATATACATTTGTACAGGTCAAGGTTGTTTTGTTTAAAAGTCGTGTAATTTAAGACCTACATGTACATTCATTTCTTATCCACATGTCTTAAAATAAAATGTGAAATATTTACATTTAAAATTCCTTTCTTATACACGTATTTTATTATACAAAAAAAAATAATCACAGTCACATCAAGGTGTTCTCTAAAAGAAAAATAACTATTAAAATCTTGGTATAAAAGGCAAAATTCTGATAAAAAAAAACATTTTTTGTATATACTGCTATTTGTGAAAGTAACTGAATTATATCATTTCAACACTGACAGTTTGTCACCTTTGTTCACCTTAGTGCAGTAATGGGTTAACCCCTAATAAAAATTCATAGGAGTTAACCCGTTACTGCACTAAGGTGACAAGTTTTCTTGTACGAAGACAACAAAATCAATATTTATATATCAAATGTCTATCACAGAGTCTCAAATAAATGTACATAAAAAGTATGAAACTCCAACAATCAACCTTATTTCAGTTTCTCAATTATATTCCCAGTATCTATTTGACTGTAGACTATGGAAAAATACTTCTGTTACAAACTAATCAATATGTGAATAGAAAACTGTAGAGAATTTGACAACAAAATCTAATAAAGTTTTATGTAAATTATTCTTCACTCAATAAATCATATTTTTTCATTACTTAGACATTTAATTACAACAAAAATGGTTTCACTACATCTGCATAAATATATAGAAAGTAAAACATACACATATACACACACTGCTGCTGCCTTTTTCAGGTTTTTTAAGAGATCTCGAAGGTGCAGAACAAGTAAAATCTTATTTCATTAAACTCTTAACCATTTGTACTGGAATTGTCCAACTTTCTACACACAATGAAATTCTAGAATTTATACATACAAAAATGCTCTCACCAATTCAAATATTGAACAAGAACTGTCAAATGTCATTTTATGGTCACATTTGGATTACTATCAATGAAAAGTTTTGTATCCTTATATTTTTCTTTTATCTCTAAATAATGTTGTGAACGTTTAATTTTGTAAAAGTAATGCACTGAACAAGTCTTTTGAGTCTGCCTCTCTTTTATACTTTAGATTTGTTCCAGGCTAATTGAACAGTTTACTTTTACTCCTTCAAACCTCAGTTTTAAAACCAACAAACACAAACACATGGTTTATCTATGAATCCTCATTCTCAACAAGCTATTCCGAACTTTGGTCCTTTCCCAATTAAAATATCCCCAAAAGGTTCCGTTTGACTAACTTCTACCACTTTATGCTTTTTCAACACTAAGAGCGTGTAGAACTTAGAGGTAACTTGTTTACGGTTTAATTTACGTGCCATGTCTTTAAAACTAAGTTCATCAGTATATCTGAATCCCTGATCTAATGTGTGCTGCATCTGTTCAGTACGTTTTGTCCATCTCTGCTCTTCCTGCTCTTCATCCTCGGGCATTTGATCACCACCTTCAATATCCCCACCAAATGACTGGAAAAATACAGGAAAAATTAATATCACTAGTAACAATTACTGAATTGTATATTCATTTTTTCCCCATCAATATTTAGCTTAAAACTTTGATACAAGGGCATTTTAGTCACCAATAAAACTGCTCAATACATAAAAGATTGATTCAATGTTTCGAGCTTTGACTACAGTACCTGCTTAAACCTGAGATTTGGCAAACTTTTTGACATCAGGTGTCCCTTAACAGTACTGATATTTAATAGACTAGCTGAATAGCCTCTTTTTACAATAACTTAACATCCATAAAATATTCAAACCCCAAGAACTGATAAATTTTGAATTATGACATAATATTACAATAACTATTCACTTAGTAATACAGCAGAGAACACATATCAAACATGCAGTTGGTTTGTAAACTAAATTACTAAAGTACCTAACAGTTTCCGTCTACTTAGACCTTCATCAGGAACAGTTTTTATTAATGTATGAAATATTTTCATTAGTTAATATCCATGGGGAAATTATAAAATAAATAAAATCATTATATATGAGAGAAAACAACTTACAATAGGCCCAACTGAAGGAGGTCCAACTGAGGCTGGCCCCACAGAGAACGGCGCTATAGATGGTGGACCATCATCCTCATAATGTGGATGAATCAAACTTGGGACCTCTGGTAAATCAATGTGTGGTTCGAGGACTGACTGTCCAAATATGTCTGATACATTTGGATGCTGCTCATGAGCTGAAGAGCTGTGACGAGGAGTTTTTGGTGTGGGGGCTTCTGGAATAGGATCATCACTGCGACGCGACCGTTTAGATGTTTCAAGAATTGAGGATTCTTCCATGATGGTGCTAATTTCTGGCCGTATTGTTGACATACCAATTTTAGATTTTTCTGAAAATTGAAAAAATCAAATTATTAATTGCATGAGAAAATTTTTATTTGTGAAGTAACACAATGTGAACTCTTTCTGGATCTCTTTTTGACATACTCATAAAAAAGATTAACTACTGTTTTATTTTTTAATTCATCTAGTGCTTTTGTTAGCCTGAGCCTGCAATTGCTTGTAGTATTTCATGTGTCGACTTTATGTGCCAAAATATCAGACGCTTTAATTTCATCTCTGGCTAATTAAAAATCTTAAAAGACAACTTCAAACTTTACAAAAAGAATTTACTTGAAAGGAGAGCTTTGTTTAAAGTGTATAAATCTATATATTTGGTGTCTGTGAATTGTAAAATTATTGTTAAAGTGACATTATGCCCATTCAAGTGTATACAGTAAGTGAACAGGTCAAAGTCAAAATAAGTTTTTATATTGCCATAATTCCTTTTAATTTAATAATTTACTTCATATGAACAATAAATAACCCCAAGATCAAAACGTAATTTCTGTAAATATCAATCAGAAATTACCTGAAATGTTTATTTTATAAAAAGAGTGGGGCAGTCTTTTTATATTTTAGGCAGATTTTAAATTTTATCCTAAACATTTTCCAAAATAAACTTTTTGTCAAACACCATCTTATGAAATAAAAAGTCAATTCAGCCCAACTTGACTATGAAAATATGAGCATAGTGTCACTTTAATATTGTGATTAAAATGACCACATAATACAAGGAATAAAAGACACTTGTCTATTTTCTTACACTCACACTGAGTAGGGTACAAATGAAATCATTGCCAAACCTACTTAAATTTAACATTTTATTGTTTACTTAAAAATACTCATGTATATTAAATAACACAGAAATTCCTATGTAACAAAGCTTTCAAGAAATGACCATAAGGTAATGAAAACAACATCATTTTACTTTTTTTTTAACTTTTATGAAATATTTCATGATTTATAGCTTTTTACACTAATAAATGGCCTAAAACTGGTAACTTGTGTATTTTGGTTTTTCATACCTGCAAGAGATCTATCTTCTTCGCGAGATATTTCTGGGGCTTCTAAGTCCAATCTTTCCTCATTCTCGTCGAAATCTTCGCTTGGCCGTGTCTTCATGTTTCGTTTAAACATCTGCAGAGAAAAGATGTATAAAATCATTACAGTTTGTTTTAACAGTCTAAAAATTACTAGAAATGCTTTGAACAATGTTTTATCTCATTCATTCATGTCCATACACACACATAACACTTTATTGTGAATTGTCTAAAAAAAAAATGTTAATATTAGAGCCATAGTTAAAAACTGCTAATGTTGTAATCATGAAATGAAAATGAACTTCAATCATGTGAAATTTTTGGATAAATACTCTTCCCTTTGAAACCAATTAAGATTTGGACTTCAAATCAAAAGTGTAAAAGTATACAACAACAAATGGCAGCCGAAAATAAAAATAATACTTCAGAAAAAAATTGTAAGGAAGCTATGTGCTTTAACAATACCATGCCTGAAGCAAAATCAGGAACAAAAACACAAGGAGTGAGCAATTTGAAAAATCTAAATACTACATTTTCTCACTATTATATCGAGCCTTTTGTTTAAGCAGACACAGTATTATAACAGCAAATAAAGGTAAACACTTATTTTACAAATATGACGAAAAATATGGAAACTAACTTTTTTTTTATCTGATACTCTTAAAATTCCCAATTTTGACTTCTTATAAAATCTTTTCTAAATTCTAAGGGTTTTTTGGCATTCCGAAAATGTGTATAAAAGGCCTGTAAGTAACTAAAGATAAACCCTTAAACAACTCTATCTTTTATTCCAGGTCTGAATTTATCAGCATTTCACAAAACTACTCAAGACTTTAACATGATTACTCCACTTTTAACCATAAAAGAAAAATTGCGAGATAGAGACAAAAACATACTCCAGCGGTTTGTTCAAATATTTCAAATAGAGGTGGGGGAAAACATTTTTGTCATTCCACATTTTTTTCTTCTTTTAACAAAAATAAGCACTAATGTAGCCATTCAAACTGAATGAGTCTTTACTTTGTAAAATAAAAGATCATTCAAAAATCACAACAACATCAACACGATCACTACAGTAATAACATTACCGCCACCTCAGTCTGAAAATATTCACAACCTTCACTTTAGTTATACCATGGCCATGCAAAAACATCACTGTATATTAAAACTTAACCCTGTACGCTTGACCCCCCTCCTTAAGTATCTTACCCGTTTTCTTTTAATACTTTGCCTCTAAAAGTGTACTTAACCATAATACTATGACTCCCAGTTTATGTCTTCTTTAAGGTTTTTATAACTAAAATTATCTTTAATTTCAGTTTACTTTTTCGATAGCTAATTTAATGTTAGGAGAACATTTTCCGTAGCTATCACATAGCATAATTCTTTGACAAAAAAAAATATTGTGTAGTTTTCAAGAAAAACATTTTATATTTAAAACTATCAATATAAAAAAACATGCATCTATTAATGAATTAATGTCAATTCTGAAACCTTTTAAAAATTACAAAACAATCTTTTGTTGGCAACATTGTGAAGTATCTTGAACCTTTTTATAGATCTGCATTCCTGAATTCAAACACTCAATACATTTTGAAATCACAATAACAAGATCCATCACTCAGTGTTCAAACATGGACGACATGACCAAAAATAAAACCAGCACATTTTACAACACATAAGCAGCCATCTTTCACAAACCTTGAGGATATTTCTTGACCTAATTGCACATCCAGGAAGAGCAAATAATTTCTCGAATCCACCTGTCTCCTTCCATTGCATAAGTTTTTTTGTTGGTGGTGCAAGATCCAAGGTGGTTACAATATCAGATGTATCGGAGAGCTGCATCTTCATGGTCTCACTTGGGATACCCTGTTGTTCATCAACAATCAGCTTACGTTTCCTCTTTTTCCTTTCAACACCTGTTATATATACACGCAATATACCAATTATTTATAGTGTATGTTTCAGCAGTCTAAGCAAATAATGACTTGCAGTTTAGGTGCAAGTCAAGATTGTTCTGTATACAGAACCTTTAACCTATTTTCAGAATTATATTACATTTATGTGACACTATATATGTCAATAAAGGTTGTCTGCTGCAAAGAACGACCATTGAATGGTTATCAAACAAGTGGTCTTTATCTTTTTAATACCCGGACTGGACAATTAGAATGCCATTCTGCCACTTTACTTGCTAAACTAACAGTCTCAAGACTCTCCTACTTATTTCCTATTCAATAAGAGAACACCTCTAAACCGTAACATACCACTCCACTTCTATGAAAATCATTCTAGAATTCCTAAGAATTCCTGAAGTGTAATGAGGGCAATGTAAAATAATCCCCACACTACATGCCATCATGTCCCCATGTAGTGCGTCAAATATCACAGGGCAAGAAGACATGCAATCTGACTGAAAATTCAAACTCCTGACCTTAGAATTCTTTTATCATTCTAAAGCTATATCTAAGATTTTGCAGTCTGCTTTCCAAATTTGGAACTTTATGGAAGTACAGTAATAAAACTGTTACACAGTTGGCACTGTAAACTTAGAAGTATCTTTCTTACCTGGCATATGGGTAGTGTCTAGTGGTTCTAAAGCAAAGGCTTCATTCTCGTTAGTAATAAGCGTAGTTTGTTCGCCTGATGTGCCAGGAACTGGTGTGGCTGTCATCATAGAATCTAGTGGAGCAACTGGTTGTTGTTGCTCTATAAAAAATATAATATGTATATCTAAACATTGTTCTGTAAAAACATATATAATACATTTAATCATTGCTTTTGTGTCTTATATTTGATAAAAAGAATTCCAATGAATATTAGTTATGTGAACAAAAAATATTAAGTAATTCAACCCTGTAAAAATTCTGTAAACTATGACTGCCACACGTAACACAAGGATACCCTCTCACACCATTTTGTCAGTAATGTTTTAATTTAGACATAGTTTATTTACATTTTAGTTTAACCCATAATACATGTCAAAGATACATCATGATATAATTTTGAGTCATTTTTTTTTTCATTTTTGTACAAGGAAAATGCACAAGTTGTTCTGAGCGCAATAAGCAGTAAAATGAAGAAGAAACAGCCTACAATACCCAACAAAAGACATGTTTTAGTCCAGTAATCCAGTATGCTCCTTTCAAACTTTTGCAGGGATATGAAAAGTAACTATATAAATGTTACAGAAACTATAGAAAGGTTTATTTACCAGGTAAATCTTTTTGCTGTGGTAATGGGGTAGTCACTGGAAGCTCTGGGACTGCTGGTGTGTCTTCAAACAGATTCCCTCCTGCTATCAAATCTTCACCTACAAAACAAATAGTAAGTAACTTAGATTAAACTTGTTTCAGAACGTTTTTCTACAACACCATTATGAAAACACTAACTGTAGAATGGTTTCTAAGAAACATTAACAAGAGGGCCATGATGGCCCTGGGCCATGATGGCCCTGAGGTCGCTCACCTGTATATAGGCCCCCGGAGCGGGCCAGTTTAAACCCCAGGACTTTTATTTCAACAAACTTGGAAGACACCCATTAGAAGATGTTTCACGATGTTAAGTTTTACTACACACATAGAATGAAAAACAACGATCTACACTCCCCCCCCCCCCCCCCCCGGCAGGGCCAATTTTAATCCAAGGGCTTTTATTTGAACAAACTTGGTAGACACCAATAAGAGGATGTTTCATGCTAAACATCTAAGCTCTAGCTCATTGGGTTTTTTAAAAGAAGATTTTTTAAGTTTTTACTATACACTTATAGTTAAAATCAATGACACCCCTAGGCGGGCCAGTTTTGACCCCAGGGCTTTTATTTTAACAAACTTTGTAGACACTTACTAGAAGATGTTTCATGCTTAATATCTAAACTCTAGCTATTTGGGTTTTTTCAAAGAAGATTTTTAAGTTTTTGCTATACACATATAAGGAAAATCAATGACCCCCGGGGCGGGGCCAATTTTGACCCAAGGGCTTTTATTTGAACAAACTTGGTAGACACCCATTAGAACATGTTTCATGCTAAATATCTTAGCTCTAGCTCTTTCAGTTCTTTAAAAGTAGATTTTTTAAGTTTTTACTATATGCCTATAGGGAAAATCAATGACCAGGGTTCTCACTAGGACTTTAAAACATGGAGTCCATGGACTCCCAACCCTGAAAAAGTTGGAGTCCAAAAGCGTGTCGCAATTAATATGTTTACAGATTAGTCATTCAATGCTCACAATAGCATTGCTGATATTTTGAATCTTCATTATAGTTATTCAAAAGAAACTCTGAACTACATAGTATAATTATTGTTTTGTTGTTAGTATTTATTATGAAATTATTTCATTATAATGCATCAACACATGGAAATCGTTTTGTTTTTTTCAATTTTGTACCAAATCAAATTTTATTCTGGTTAAATAAGTCCACTCTAAAGACAACAAGTTTATATTTGTAAAAAAAAACGTAAATGTATATAGGCAGCGTTTAGCGGAATGAATAGGAAAATCGTGTACAGCTTCACACAGTGTGTAAGAGATTCATCCGATGGACAATTATTTTAGCAAAAATCTTCAAAAGGGGGCAAATTGAAGATCGATATTTAAAGATTTAATGTTGATTAAATAATAAAGGAACAATTCATTCGCATGTTTGGCTTGGAAACCAGGAATTTTTGCGAAATTTTAGGGGGTTTCTGGCGAACGTGAAATCGCCGATGTTCCGGATCAATTTTCGGTCAAAGAAAAGCGTATGTGTATTTTGGTTTGTTGTCCTGGCATTTCGGCACAATATCTTAAATTCTTAATACTCTTATAGAAAGTTTTTGCAAGAATGAAACTAAAGCAAAATTGTGCTTACAGTAGAAAATGCCGAAAATATTCGACAATCATTCAAAATTACACTCATTTGTAATTTGAGAAAACAGTCTTTAAATTTGCGGCGTAAATGGTCGATAATTTTATCCTTTTGTCGGTAAAATTTGCTAATTTCCAATCAACTGTTGATCAAAGATATAAAATTATCACCTCACGTGTTATATCTGGTAATTGCATGTACTGTACAGCGCGTGTATCACTATTGCGTGATAATGATCGGAAGCGTTATCGCTGATTGGCTAATCGCTTCACGGGTCGATGTGCATAGGACCGCCTACCTATAGACTGACACGCGCTGACGCATTTGTGTATTTGTAACTGTAAACAATCGGTAAAGTTTATGCGTCCCGAGGCAAAATTAAGCGTACGAGGAATCTTTGCTCTGAAATATTTGCGTCCAGCTGTAATAAACATGCGTACCGGGACGCCGAAATAAGCGTCCCCAAGAACCCTGATGACCCCCTGGGGCGGGCCAATTTTGACCCTTGGGCTTTATTTGAACAAACTTGGTAGACACTCATTAGAAGATGTTTCATGCTAAATATCTTAGCTCTAGCTCTTTGGGTTCTTTAAAAGAAGATTTTTTAAGTTTTTACTTTATGCATATAGGGAAAATCAATGACCCCCTGGGGCGAGGCCAATTTTGACCCCAGGGCTTTTATTTGAACAAACTTGGTAGACACTCATTAGAAGATGTTTCATGCTAAATATCTTAGCTCTAGCTCTTTGGGTTCTTTAAAAGAAGATGTTTTAAGTTTATACTATATGCATATAGGGAAAATCAAAGACCCCCTGGGGCCGGGCCAATTTTGACCCCAGGGCTTTTATTTGAACAAACTTGGTAGACACTTATTAGAAGATGTTTCATGCCAAATATCTAAGCTCTAGCTCTTAGGGTTTTTTAAAAGAAGATTTTTTAAGTTTTTTCTTTCGGTTGCCATGGCAACCAGAGTTCTGCATGGAATTAAATTCTTTGAACAATTTTTAAAGGTGACACACCAAAGGAACATTCCTGTGAAGTTTGGATGAAATTGGCTTAGTGGTTTATGAGGAGATGTCATTTAAAGTAAAAGTTTACGGACGGCCGGACGCTGGACGAAAAGCGATCACAAAAGCTCAAGCTGTCACTTTGTGACAGGTGAGCTAAAATTAAAACACAAATATGAACACACTAACTGTAGAACAACCAACAGAAAGATCAATAATCAAACTTTAACTTAAAATCAAATTCAATCTAATAACATGTTTAATAGTTGGATATATTCCATACAGTGGGCGGCAAAATCAATGGTCTGTAATGATCTAGTTGTCTTAAAGCCTGTAATTACAGCTGAGTTTTTTTCCAGAATTTTCTTTATAAATACCATATCCATGGTCAAGTAAAATAATGCATAAAACAGAAAAGTGAGTCAAAATCAGATTTTGCCAGCCTAGCTATCACAAGATAAAGTTTTCAGTTTCAATACAGTGCTACATCATTTCTTTTACAGTTTGTATTGAGCTTGTTTCTACCTAAGAATTCCTGATCAACACCACCTCCAAAACTGTCAGCATCATTGTCGTCGTCATCATCATCATTTCCTATATCTGAACAAGTAACAATAAATTATTAAACAGTCAACAGAATGGAAACTAAATGCATGTCTTCATCAACATAAAAGTTAAATCAGCCTGTAAAAGAGACCAATTTCTTACATTTCTGCAGAGAAAATGCTTCCTATACGCTGGAACATGTTTATTACCAAAACATGTTTTGTTCTTTTTTTCATATGATGAAAACAAGCAAAAAAACATTTCAAAACTTTCCAAACAAAACTAACTGCATGAAATAAATTAAGTGATCTTAACAGTAAGAACTTGAAAGAAGATCAGCAAAATATTCCTTAACAAATATGTCACTTCTCTATTCAATGCAGCTATGGATACTTTAATATGTCACTTCTCTATTTAATGCAGCTATGAATACTTCTTACAGTTATGCATTAAAAACATCATTTCTACGGACTTAACTTCTACATATCTATTTCAAATTATCGTCTTTACTTTAAAACTGACAGAAGTGCAACACCATCCTCAGAAATGATACATGTATATGGTCACATTTGGCACAGGTTAGGCAATACTTTGGTGCATTTAAACAGTCAATGTTCAAAAAGTATCCTATACCAACTTATTCTTGGCATAATTTGTAAATCATATGTTGAAATAATTTTAAAATAATTAAAGAAATGTATGGTATCCTACAGATTTTTGCACACACTACAAATAAGCTGCTATTTCTTAATTCGAAGAACAGAAATAAAAATTCAGATATCAAGTGATCATCAATTTACAAAAAAAAAATCTTTCCAACCCTGACAAAAAATAGCATTAAAACATACTAACATATTTTAATATATCTAAAATAATACAGAATATGAAACCAATTCATGCAAAAGTTGAACTGAACTCATAAAAAACTTTAATACAATACAATGCAATTCAAGTCTCTTTCAATGAAACATGTCAAAACTTACCCATAAATCCACCACCCCCAAAACCATCATCCAATGGTGGTAAATCTACATCCATGGCTGGGGCAGTTGAGGTTTCTGCAATCATTGAATGGGATTTCTCAATAGGCTGCATACTGATATCTTGTCTTGGACTCTTCAAGTATGACTCATCAAAATGGGCATCCCTGAGAAGCTCCCTTTCGTCAAAACCAACATCACCTTAAAAAAATTTCAATTTGGTCAGCATTAACATTTTTACACAACAACCACCTACTAATAAAAATAAAATAGAGAAGCTCAAGCTTTTTTTCAACATTTGGATAAAACAGAAGTTATCAAAACAAGAATTAGTTAACAAGATTAGTTTATCCACATGAAGATTGGGAAAATATCATTGAAAGCAAATTTGAATTTATACCTGATTATTGTCCTACAAGAGTGTTCTGTCTATTTTAATAAAATTTAAATTCACTCCTGAGGGAAGATGGGTGTGGCAATAAAAAAAATTGCCTACAGACAACCTGGGCAGAAATTTTTACTTGTACTTATCTGCAGTTTAACTTCACAAGCCAATATAAAAATACAAACCATTGGCCATATGTTTTAACAAGTTAATATGAGTTACAGTGTCCCATCACTGTGAGGTGTGGACTGATTTCCCTACATAAAGACAAGACATCATTTCTTAAGTTTTAGGAACATTCTGCAAATTTTATATGGCAATGAATCATGTTGGAACTATCATAATTTTGGTGCTTATTAAATCTGAACATAGATTTAAGCTTATGATCATTCTTTTTTCCCCCCGATGGATTAAGGTGAATGTTTTTCTGCTGGGACACTTACTGATTCTTTTGGTTATCACATTGCTAAGAAAAGCCAAATCTAATAACAAATGTGCAATCCAATATGTGCAATTGTAAAAATTTAAAGTTTACTTTAACAAGCAGTTGCCTCCATATGACCTATATGTATCAAGAAGCTTGCTTTCAGATGGCCTTCCTACAAAAGTCACACTGCGTGAAATTATTGATACAAAAGTGTATTTACTCATAGTTAACTAAGATTTCATAACATAACCCACTAAAATAAATGTCTCACATTGCAACAGGATAGAAAAACAGTATTTTTTACAGGCTCAGAATTTCACTTGTCCACCAACAAGTTCTAATGAAAAAATCTAATTGTTCACAGGCATAAAGTCCCGAGTTAGGTAGCCTGGCATAAGATTTCCACACACCCAGCCTGGAAGATTTGTGATGCTATTAATATAATCATATCTTTTTTTAAAATTTAAATATATAAATTATTAAAGATACAGATGTAGTATTTATTGTGAGTAGTGATGTCACGATGATCGAGTAGAATCGAATAATCGTCGCTGGCCGCTAATGTTAGCGACAATCAACTTCTTTACTGTAAAATCGATGTTGCTTCTTAAATTTCTTTGGGTTTTAAATACAAAATCACAAAGGGATGTTACTCTCATCGTAATGTCGGTTGAGAAAATTTTCAACTTCCCAGGGAAAACACGTTTGTCAGTTTGGTGGTTTTTTTTGGTTAAAAAAAAACACCATGACGGCCCGCCAGTCAAGCATAACGTTGACATGACGACAGTCATTTGCCGATTATGCATGAAGTCTTATGCAAACAAAGTTGATTTATTTCTTCCATTTTTTCGGATATAACCTGTTACCGGACATGTACTGATGTAGTTCTTGTACCAGTTTTTATCGTAGGCAATTGTCAACATGATAAAATGCTTTATAAATGATAATGTTTAACTTTTAATGTATCCCTGTAAGGTTAATTGAAAATGAATATTTTTGAAAACTAATCCACAGTCCAAAATATGATAAAACAAGAGCTGTCCGTAAGACAGCGCGCTCGACTTTTTTATTGCTTGCCAATAAAAAAAGTTTTTGCAGTAAAAGGCAATACAAGAATCTCTGTATTTTTAAAGTGAACAATGGCCATGAGCATTAAGATATTTAGTGAAGAATTATTTTACTGAATTGTGTGATACCCTTGAACACTGCAGCAAAGTTTGAAATGTTTAAGTCAAAAGAGGGCTGGTAAGAAAGAAAAAAAAACTGAGTTGAGCCTTAAATAAATTTAATAGTATTAAACCCACTTTGAGAGAATAAGGTATTTTTACGTCACTCAGAACACCTTGGTAAATGTATTTTCTAAGTCAAAAAGGGGCATAATTCTGTCAAAAACCTTGACAGAGTTATGTCCTCTTGTCTGTTGATGAAGGTCGTGATGGTAAACAAGTATGGTCAGTTTCAAAGCAATACCTCCAATGGTTTTGAAATAAAGTGAGGTGGTACAAAAAACTTAACCAAGCTCAATACACTTTCTAAGTCAAAAAAGGGCCATAATTCTGTCAAAAACCTTGACAGAGTTATGTACTCTTGTCTGTAGATGGAGGTTATGATGGTGAACAAGTATGGTAAGTTTCAAAGCCATACTTGTAATACTTCTGAAATAAAGTGGGGTGGTACGAAAAACTTAACCAAGGTGTGACGCCAACGCCGACGCCGACGCCGGGGCGAGTAGGATAGCTCCCCTTTTCATAGAAAAGTCGAGCTAAAAATTAAGTAGTGGTTTTCAAATGGAAAGTATGAACAGTGAATTTAAGTGAATTCAATAATTTTTCTTAAAATGAACATGGATTCTTTAATACTGGTAAACTTGTGCTTCTTCAAACTTAGTGCTAGTTAAAGTTCATTGTGAATTTAAAAAAGAGTTAAATTGCTATTGTTAAGGAGTTTATGCTTTGTCTCACTTGTTTTTTTAAGGTTTTACAAACAATTGATATGTTAATCTAGTCTGTGGTTTGTAATATAATTTTGATCATATATTATAAGCAATTCTAATAGACCCGCATTTTTCCCTATTGAACATAGAAGACCCGAAAGTGTGTGTTATTATGCTATATACCAGGGCTCATCCTGGGGGGAAATTTTAGGGAGAAGTGACTTCCTCGCGAAAATTAGGGAGAATGGAAACAACCCAATGTGTATGCATTAACATGCATGGCTATACATCCTTTAATTATGATATAAACACAATTAACATCACATATAATATTTCTCCAGTTTATTAATTAATAGTTATAGTAGATTAATTAATAGTAGTAGATATATTATTTAATAGTAGATTAATTAATAGTAGATCTGGCAATGGCATCTAAATGTTTTTGAGCTGCAAATATGAATAAAAAAATTATTTTTGATATCTATTGATCAGCTATTTATAAGCTTTCTCTAAATATGTGTTTATATATTTTCATGTAGTAGTTGATGTAGATATGTTGATAATAATGTGTAAGGAACAGATATGATGATAAAATCAATTTTATATTCTTTACTTTCCTCACTCTTTAACAGAAGATGAGGTCACATTGGATATTGATTAATAATATCTGTTCTATTCTGTTCTGGTGACAGAAATTTCTTTCAAATTCCTAAATGTTGTAATGTCACATTTATATGCATATAATTATGCTTATAAAACAATTGTCAAACATCAAATAATATGTAAAATATGTACTGCAAACATTTGTGCACATTATATTTGATCACTAAAATTACATACATTCATTTCTTATTGAAAACTTTGACTGAGAAATTGTAGAAAATTAATTTCTAATTACCTCCCTTTATTTTCATGAAATGTTAAATTCGGTAATATCTTTATAAATAATGCTTTTTAAAATTTACAATATTGATAAATCTTAATCTGAGCGTCATATTTACGACATTAAAACAAATATATATATTGAAACAAAAAGAACATTTCTTTCCTGACAAATTTTGTTGTTATATACGTTACATGATATACGACCGATATGTAGTTTAGCCATGATGTCGTGCCCCCGTCAAATTTGGCATTTCTACAAAGAAAACAATGCCAAACACCCCCACTGTCTACAACATACCAATCGCAAGATTTTTGCGAATTGGCTTTCTTAAATTTTCGCGTAGGTGTAACTATCATTCAGAATCAGTAATCATAACTTTCTCAAGTTGCTCGGTTTCAAGAACGGCATTTCGCCTTGTAGCCATGACGTGAGCGACATAACAATTTTACAGTAAAAATTGATGTTAACAGACTGAAATCATTCAAAACTATGATTAAGTTTTTAATCCTGTCGCTGATCATTAATGAAATTGATTATTTTTAATTGACTAACAGTTTTGTGATAGCCGTGAAAAATCCATTGCACATCGCCCTGTACTCAGGTTAAAAACCCACCATCGAAGTGCATCGTGTATATCAATTAGGGAAGATTGCACGTGTTTAGATAATCGGGAAAAAACAATCTATAATTATCGCCAACTCCCGTATTAAACTCACAAAACTATCACACAATTATACCGTTTCGGGCCGATGCTCTCATTATTTACTGTTTAGAGTAGGCGGTCTATCGCTTTGCTTACAGGTAGAAGGGTAGTATAAAGCGACGCTCTGATTGGATAATGATAATTAGCGGTCGTCATATGGGCGGATACAATCTCTGCTCTTTACATCGCTAAGTAATTACTATTTGGGAATTAAGATTTTATCGGCGATGTTGACTTCTCTTTGATCAATCGGGAGAGCGAAATTGGAATATACACGGCGAAGTTATCGCCTGAATCGCCCTTCCGGATGAGCCCTGTATACGTTATCATTATACATGTGACGTAACCACTATAAAATGCGACGCGCTGACAATTAGTACGGAAACAAATCAGGCTCAATTTTGCTTAATATCAAATACGGCAGCATTTATTTGTTGATGTCGTGTTAGAATCGAAATTATATATCCAATTTGGTGATTTTATCGCTGGATAACATCACTGTTTGTCGTTGGATGCGCATCATTATATCACTTGGGCTACCCCCTCGTGATATAATTCCTCGCATCCGAACTCCAAACAGTGATGTTATTGAGCGATAAAATCACAGTTTGGGATATATTATTTCTTAAATAAAAGAATAGATATTTGAAAAGATGTGTACTAGAGTAGTATTTCTAATTATAGCCAACTGGTAGATGAACCAGCATATTTACAAATAGTTTTCGAATATTTACCGATTTTAATTGATTAATTAAGTTTGATTCAATTCGATTATCGATTATGGTTTTGGTCCGATTCTCCATCACTAATAATTATTGTGAGTCATGTATTTTTTTGTAGCATAAAGTCACTGTTACAGATAGAACTTGCCAAAGAGCTTAACCATACCAACTTTCATTGTTACAAAGGAATATAACTTGAAAAAAAAAAAGGAAGCCTTGCCAAGATCATGAACCTTATGGATACAGTGTAACTTTATTGCCAATGGTATTGTACTTCAACTTTCAGGGCTCTTGGTTGGTAAAATTTTGGGCGGAATATCGGCTCCATTCCGCCATTAAAATAGTGTGTTTCTTCCCCCTAAAACCCAAAAAAAATCCTCCTCGAAAAGTAATAATTAACGGCCATAGATCAGGATCACGTTTTTAAGTTGAATTTTTATACAAAATATCAAAGATGTATTCAATTTGATTGGAAATAACCAAAATATTTCATGATAGCAGCTTATTGTTGATAATTTTGTTAACTGAATCTTGTTTTCACTTGTTTTTAATGAATTAATTTTCTTCTATTAAAATTCCCCTTGAATGAAATTTTTTTAAAAACCATGCGAAATCCAGCCTCAAAATGCTAACGAGAGCCTTGACTTTAGATATATTCAACTCACCAGTTTAGATTAAACTACATTTGAGACTGTCATATGTGACTTTCCAAGGGATCTTGAGAAAAAGGTCACATATGACAGGGAGTCTCTTAATACAGTCTCATAGAAAATTAAAATTTAAATACCATCTATCTGTCTATATATCATTGTGACTTAACATATATACTGTATAACTGTGTGAAGGAATAATATCTAACCAATTGCAAATACACATAGGTACTTTAAATATTTGATGTAAATAAAATAAGAATCCCTGTAAAGCAAATATAATAGTATGTATATCATATAAAATTTAATTTTATTTTTTGTATTAGTTTAATATTGAATCATTATGGTACAAAATAAACTTGAATTTGATGCATTCAAATCCTTAAAATAAATATCATACTTTTAAAAACATATCCATATTAGTCTGGTATCAACATTTTTCCGTATTATCCATGCAGCAATAGAAAGGTAAAATAAAAAAAAAATTCTGCCTAAAAAATCTTCACTCCATAATTTTTTTAAACACAAGTCTTAATCCAGTTTACTCAGTTCATTATGTTCATTACACCTGTGACCTCAATTTGTTAACACACATCGATTGCATCAGACGCTACGGACACTCCAGACGCTACGTCACTTGACACCTGCATATATACATGTAATCAGAGGTGTGTAGAGTTTGTTTGAAGAGTACTGACTACTGGATTATAATTGGACTTAATTATTTTGTCTCTCTGGGTGTTAAAACAGGTATTATTTATCCGATTAACGGACAATTAAAAGGTGTGAAAGTCGTTTAAATCAGACAAAGCAATGCATTGGGACCAGATAATTAGGGTTGCTTGTCACATATGACAGGGAGTCGTTTAATTCAGACCATTTATATAGGAAAATACGTTGGGAGGACTGAAACAAGGTCGGATAAGACAGGGAGTCGTTGAAACCAGGGGGTCGCTAAGGCAGTCTCGACTGTAGTAAAGATGGATTGACAAAGGAATCAATTACTATATGCCTTAGGAAATAACTGTGCACCTCTAAACAGCAGGTCATCAACTAACAAAACTGGGTTTTAAACATCAAATAAAGCACAAGAAAAAACAAGAGCTTGACTATTCTCACTGCTTGATATCAAAACAAAAAGTATGGACATGTAAAATTTTCTACGTTCAAAAAGGGCCATTATTGTCAAAATCCATGTTAGAATTAAAGGCCTTGGAAAGTAACCTCTTATAATGCTCTCATATAAGTGTATGAAGTAAACAATTCTCTTCAGTAGCTTTCCAGATGCCAATTTGCATACAAAAACTTAATTTGAAGTGAAGCCCACACATGGGCAAAACTGCAACTTTCCCTATTCTTCAAATAGTCAAGCTTAAAATGTGGCATAAAAAGTAACAGCATATTTGGGGTGGCATTTAACATTTCTCACCTCCTTTGAAGCTAAAAGCATTTATACCAGAGAAATGGCATTCATTTAAATCCATAAATGGTCCACCTATATAATAACAATTAGTATACCATAGACTTTGGGAATCCTATTATGATTTAGAGCATATACTAAGCAAAGTCAGCATGAAGTTAAATATACAACATGATTTTATAAATAATGCTACAAACATGAGATCTGAAACTTTTTTTATACTTGACAGGGCTTGTTTTCACAGATAGCGGAAGGGGTGCTATGAATTTAGGGGGAAATTTCATTTTCCTACTACCAGTACTGTGCAGTACACAAAGAAATGTATAGATTTTACTAACAACTGTCTCAAAATAAAAAAGGTAATGAAAAAAAAAACTAACATAAATCCAATGCCATCAAAAGAAACAACTTTCATCTGCATTCTTGCAGAAAACATACCAAAACTGTCATCACCAACGAAAGATATAGTGGTTAAATCTTCTTTCATTGTAATCTCTTCAGGGCGACTCTGGTTGACAGTAGAAAACTGGGCACTCATGTCAATATCACTGTAAAGAAAAAATTCATATGTCAAATGAGTTCATTCTTACAGATATCAATTCTATTGGAATCATAGCTTCTGTTGTGAAAGTTGCTTTATTCTTGTTATCCCTGATACCAACAGCTTATAAATTAACCATTTTAACCTGTGCATCAACCCCTAATAATCTTCTTTTCGGCAATGATCGCCTAAGTATGGACATAAATCAGAATCTGTTCACACTTGTCCAGAGCTTCATTGAAGCATCAAAGCGTTTCGATTCATAATTCCCGACTCAGTGTTTTAAACATCGTATTCCATGACAAACTGTGTGACACAACTTTTTTTTTATTGTTATAATTATTTTTATTTTCTTCTCTTTTTTTTTATTAAAAGGGAAAATGAATAAACAAACAAGAGCGATCAGTAATCACATGTGTCGCCTCATGATGGCCAATTTCATGTTGGGACAAATTTTGTGACAGACAGACGGACAGTGCACAACTAGACTGGGTTCTGATCATTCCTGTAAAGTTTGGATAAAATTGCACCAGTAGTTTATGAGGAGTAGTCCGGACAAGCTTTTGCGTATCTGGCAACACACAGAAAAAAAACACCTTTTTATCAAAGGGCCACAACTCGGCCAAAAATCATTCAACCAGAAAACCCGTGCAATATGCGCAAGGACTTGAGCTACAGATCAATCCTGTAAAGTTTCATTGAAATTGCATTAGTGGTATAAGAGAAGTAGTCCGGACAAACTTTAAAAATAAAAATTATTAAAGGGCCATAACTCTGACAAAAATCACTGAACCGGAAAATGCTGACAATATGCACAACTAGACTTGGTACCGATCATTCCTGTAAAGTTTGGATGAAATTGAACCAGTAGTTTATGAGTAGTCCGGACAAGCTTTTGTGTATCTGGCAACACACAGAAAAAAACACCTTTTTATCAAAGGGCCATAACTCGGCCAAAAATCATTCAACCGGAAAACCCGTGCAATATGCACAAGGACTTGAGCTACAGATCAATCCTGTAAAGTTTCATTGAAATTGCATTAGTGGTATAAGAGAAGTAGTCCGGACAAACTTTAAAATTAAAAATTATTAAAGGGCCATAACTCTGACAAAAATCATTGAACCGGAAAATGCTGACAATATGCACAACTAGACTTGGTACTGATCATTCCTGTAAAGTTTGGATGAAATCGCACCAGTAGTTTAAGAGGAGTAGTCCGGACAAGTTTTGTGACGGACGGACGGACAGACAGACAGACGACGGAGAAGTGATCCCTATATGTCGCCACTACTCCGTAGAGGCGACACAAAAACCAAGTAAAACCTTTTGAAAAATTATTAATTTAGATCAATTATGAACTTAAAAACATGCACTGATCATATAAAGTGAAATAATAAAGACGAAACTCCATCATGGAAAGGAATTAATATAAGTGTTATGCTTTTTGACCATTTTGATACAAATGCTTCAAATCAAATTTTCAAGTTTCAATGAAATTTTATTAAAAAATATATATCAACAGTTTGCATAACAATAATTAACAATGAAAATTTTACAAAAACATGGTCAACTACACTGTAAGCTAATAAGGAAAAAACTCACTGCAAATCCTCAAGAGCATCAAAATCATGAAAGTTTTCTTGTAATGTGATTGCAGCTACATTTGCTTCTCTATTATCCTCTGGCAAGTCAACAACACCAGGTCTAAAAGCCATCTTGATCTTCACAAATGCTTCATTGCAATCAGCCAACAGGTACTTAGCTTTACGAGAGTAAATTCTTACTACACCAAGTAAAAGATGACCAGAAGTTCTTAAAGCTAGCTTCACCTAGACAGAATAAATACAAGCAATTTTGTTGAACTGATATGATTATATGTAATATATGACATGCCTTATGACTCAAATCTGCTGATTGAAGTTCCTTAGAACTACCCTAGAATATTAAAGCTGCATGCCTCCAACAGAGCCAAAATGATCCAACAAAATCAAACTTGACAAAATGTACGAAAAGTAAAAAGATTCAATTAATAATTTACATGTAATGCACAATTTAATGATTGATTTCACAGTATTTATCATCTGAATTCTAATGCAGCAATGGCTATTTTTGCATATTTTCCTCCTTTTGGTAATTTATGTGGATTTTAAGTGTTGTTTACTTCTTTTGTTCACTTAATGCTGCTTTGAAAAAAGATAGTAATCAATAGTTAAAAACCCCCTATAAATTGGGTGATGTCAAAATGAAGTACATCCTTTTCTGATCACAAGTACATTATCAAATTTGGTGGACTATTTTCATTTAAAATATGTTACTTTTAAAGTTTATAAATTTCAATTTTAGGATTCAATATCAACTGTACAGAAAGCAATCAAAATTTTGCTGGGTTTCCTAACAACATTAATGTCATTAATTAACTACATAAATGACACTTAATAATAAATTGGTATTTTAGATCCACAATGGTGGTAAGAAAAACTATTGAAAACAATATAAGGAAGTTGTTATACAGTCATATATCAAAATAAAACATTATAGGAAATTCATATTTAGAATTCAAGCACATATTTCATTATTTCTTGTTGATCATATTTGTATGAAAAGACAGGCATTTTTAGCAATCTCAAAACCTTGTGGTTTCAGTTAATATTCAAGCAGCAATACTAAACTACTAACTTATATTTTCATCAATATAACATATATAACAAGGTTGAGTTCCCCTCCCCTCAACAAGTTTACATGGAATTACTGTGTTGACAGAAATTTTCTTTAAAGCTGATTCTTTACCTTTGGCTTCATAATTGCTTCAACACTGCTGTCTATATTGGTTTCAAACACATGAGCCTTGGTCAGCTTTTTGTCCCAGTGAGCTGCAAGCCAGATTCTAGCAAGTGGCCCTTTCTTTGTCAAGACAAAATGTGCATAAAACATGGTGGATCTTCAGTTACTAGGTTCACAACTAAACTGTAATGAAAGTGTAAAACATAAACTTGATGCAAAATGGAAATTAATATTGTGAATGAGTATTTTATTTACCATTAGATACAGCGATTTTTTCCCCCCGAGTTGTGAATGGGTCCGGTACCATAAAAATTGTGAAAAAAGCGTTGTTTCTTAACAAATTGTGAATTTTTTAATTAAGATTGTTAATATCTTATTAAGCAGTAAGAACATAAAATTTTTTTAACGTAATATTTACTGTTACGAGACATTTTGAATGATGTTTACAGAAATTACCAGACGCTTGTATTAGTATTGATTCGTCCCTAGAAGTTTCGTATTTAAACAGTACGAAAATTTAAAAGGCGAATGCACCGGAAATCATGGTTGGCTAAACGCATTTTAAGATAAACAAAGCATAACAGGCAAAATTTTAGCATCATTATGAGAAGAGAGGAAATAATATGTTATTAAAGGCTTAATTAATCAGAATTGTGAAATTTCATCAGAATTGTGAACGGCTCCGTCAGACCCATTCTGAAAATTGTGAAGGTCCGTTTGTGATTGTGAATGGGTCCGTTATTCGGTACCACTTATATAGGGGAAAAAATCGCTGTAGATAAAATAATTATTCATGATATATTTTTTATTCTACACGTCACTTCAAATCATTAGTGCCACTTTTACTTAATTTTAACTTTATCATAGGAAATATTACCGTTTTAAGATACAATAAAACTTTACTGTAGTATTATTAAAATTTAAATAGCAATTTTAAAACTTTTTTATGTTTATTGGTATGTGAAAAAAAAAAAAAAACAAATTATCTGCTCTTGTCACATTTTAATTTAACAAGATATGTTTGTAAAACATGTATGCCCCCTATCGTCAGCCAATTAGTTATGTGATCAAGTAATTATGACTGACTTAGCCTAGTGAACAAAAAATCAATAAGGGTTATCTACTAGTCATAACTAGTCACTAGGGACCGCATAGGTTGAGAGCAGCACTTTTATGACAAAGTTTGTCATAACCAATCATCATACCAAATTTGAAGTTCCTAGGCCTAAGCGTTCTTTTGTTAATGATCGGAAACCGTTTTTACTTACAAGGTCAATGTGACCTTGACCTTTGACTCCTTGACCCAAAAACCAATAGGGGTCATCAACTGGTCATGACCAATATCATCATACCAAGTTTGAAGTTCCTAGTCTAAGCGTTCTTTAGTTATTGATGCCATGGGAAACCGTTTTTACTTACAAGGTCAATGTGACCTTGACTTTTGACCCCAAAATCAATAGGGGTCATCTTCTGGTCATGACAAATCATCATACCAAGTTTGAAGTTCCTAGGTCAAAGCGTTCTTTAGTTATCACTCTGAAACCATTTGGTGTACCAACCGGCCAACAGACAGACAAATGCATTTTTAGCAATATACCCCTCTTCTTTGAAGTGGAGGCATAAATGTTGACATGTAAAACAGCCCTACAGAGAACATATGTTTTTGGAGCTAAAGTGCTGATTCCAGTGCCTTTTTAGAACCAACATTCCCCTCTCCAAAAAATATATCAAAAAATAAATATTTTCCTCTATTTCTCAAAGAATCCCCTCCAAAAGTATAAAAAAGTCACTCTTTTTGAAAATTCATCTCTTCATGAGTAGGACACAGAGAGGAATTGTAGTTTAAAAAGGTAAGGGTATATGATTACAAGTATTATAAAATGAACTATTTTATCAGTTTTCACATTTTCAGGACTGGACCTAATTACTATTACTAATTTTATATCATACGAACTTGGATTATACAACCATTTTTCTTTATAATTTTTTCCCTATGCTTTTTTCATTTTTAAAGGTGTTTAAAATTAAACTTATAAATTGACATTTTTAAAGGTGTTTAAAATTAAACTTATAAATTGAAACAAAAAATGTTCATGGTCTTCAACTGCAATTTAAAGCTTTTTATTCTCGCCATCTGAATATGAAAAAGATTGATATTTGTACTTTCTTAACTGTAGCCAATATGGCGATTATTCACTTTAGAAAGTAAACATACAGACAATTGCTGTTTCTTGGTTAAAATCCTCGTTTTCACATGCATTTTCGACTTTCATATAATTTTTAAAAATGTTGTTTTTGGTTAGACAATACAGTGTGCCCTGGCTAGCCATACATGACACATACAGCTTGAATTTTTGGCTAGTAGTACAGGCCTGTACAGAAAAAACAAACTTTCTGTTAGTTTGTAGTATTTTTAATGTCTAATACAAGCATGCATAACACCATGATCCCATTATGTATAACACATTTTTAAATCATAAAAGCACAATTAATTAAAGCCTATCCAGGGAATAGAATTTTAGAATGCATTTCACAGAACACGCAAACTTTCCTCAATGATGGACAAACTTTGATCTACTGTCAGTAATCGGTTACACGACTTACCGGAATCGGCCGAATTACCGGAATCGACCGGAATCGGCGGTGAATTACCGGAATCGACCTGTAACTTTGTAATAATTAAACTTTTTAAGTTTTTTCTTGCAATTTTATGAAATATAAACAATATCAATGATTTATGAAAAGATTTTTATAAATAAAATCGCTTTTGATTAATTTAACAAGAGATCTAATATCGGCGAGCTACTGCCAAACTGCCCGTGACCGGAATCGGCCTGTTATTTCGTTGTTTTTGCAACTTTTAATGTTCCTTTTGCATGTTTTTATAAAACCTAAATATTATCATTAATCTTCCTAGAGATTGTGAAAAAAAACGCTTTTAAATAATAATAATAATAAACAAATATTTATGATCTGCGAAAACGGGCAATCTGCCGGAATCGGCAAAGGATTACCGAAATCGGCCTGTAATATGCTTATCTTTATACTTTAAACAAAATGTTTGCACCCTTGATTATAAATAAACAATAGCAATGATATGTAATCAGATTATTGTCAATAAAATCACTTTTTATTAATTAAACAAGATATTTAATATCGGCGAGTTACTGCCATACTGTCGGAATCGACGAAGGATTACCGGAATCGACGTATAATTTAGTCTATTGTACATTTTTAACGTTTCTGTTGCATTGTTAATATTCGTCTTATAAAATATAAATATTATGAATGATATTTAAAAGTTTCTTTCATTCTTTTATTTTGTAAATTTCAATTCGCCTTTGGTTAATAAAGCAAGAGATCGAAGATCGGCGAGTTACATATACTGTCATACAGCCGAAATAGCCGAATGATTACCGGAATCGGCCTGTATTATTGTAATTTATGGACTTTGCAAGAAAAAAATGAAAACAATATCATTGATATCTAAAAAGATTTCTGAAAATGAAGAATCCTTATTAAATAATAAACTAGAGATCTAAGGTCGGCGAATTACTGCCATATCGCATATATGCAGTGTCAGGGCTATCGGACAATTACCGGAATCGGTCTGTTTTTTTCCCCACCAATATTTCAACGTTTAAAAAATAACCTTGAATTATTTTATTAAATACAAACACAATATAAACGATTTTTATAATGTTTATTGAAATCGGTATTAAATAAGAGGCAAAAGATTTATGAAAAATCGCTGTTATATAATAATGAAAAGATTAATATTGAAGATCGGCAAAAACGGGAAACCTGTCGGAATAGGCGATGGATTACCGGAATCGACCTGTAATTTGGTTATTTGTGAACTTTTTAAATATTTCTTTTGCATGTTTTTATAAGATATAAACATTTTCAACGATATTCATTTTTGTAAGTAAATTCGCTTTTATTTAATAAAACAAGAGACCTAAAATCGGCGAATTACTGTCATACTGCCGATATAGGGGAAGGATGGGCGGGATCAGCCTGTATACTATAGTTATTTTTATGTTATTTTATTAAATGCAAATAATATCATTGATATACAAAGATTTTTTATGAAATAAAGGCCACTTCTTATTATAAACTAGATGTCTAAGATAGACTAATTACTATCACAGTGCCTGAATTAACAGGTAAATACCGGAATTAGTCTTGTTATTTTGTTATATTTCAGCGTTTTAAAAATATCTTGCCATATTTTATTAAATACAAACAATTCAAATGATATTTAATAATATTTATTGTAATCGCTATTACATAATAAACAAGGTGATCTATGATTTCTTCCATACTACCGAATCGACGAGCGATTACCGGAATCGGCTTCACTTCGTCTAGGATTACTGGAATCGGTTCTAATTTTGTTATGAATGTGAACTCAATATTATTATTATCATTTATTTTTGCATGTATTTACAAACATTATCATTGATCTTTTATGGAATAATGCAATATCGTCTTTACATTATATTTTTCAGGACATTGCTAACAGAGGATTGTTTGAAATGACGGATAACAATGGGCCAGTTTAGTCTTTCTTTATGTTTGCAAAACTCAATTCTTGATTTCATAAAGTAGTCGATTTATAATTACATGCAATAATTTTTATTTGAATCTTTATTTAAACAATACAAACCTCATAAAATATTCACATGAAATCAATGTTTTACCAGGCAGTTACTTGACAGTTCATGGTCATTCTGGAGTATCAAATCAATTGTCGTCATTTGCGTTATTGGTGCACCATAAAAATATTACAAAGATTGCGAATAAGTCAATCGTTGAAACATAGATTATTTAGTCTTAAATAGTAAACAAATCATCTATACCCGTAAAGTGAACTTTTAAACTTTTATAAAATATAGACAATTAATGACATGTAATAAGATTTTTGATAAAAAAACACATTTGATTCATTAAACAAGAGATTTAATTATGATCAGCAAGTTACTATCATCTGGGACATACGATATATCGTATGTCCCAGCTGTCATACTGCTGGAATCGGGGAATTATTACCGGAATCGGCCAGTAATTTTACTTATGAACTTTTTAAGAATTATTAAATACAAACAATATGAATGACATGTACAAAGATTTTTATAAACAAAATCACGCTTTATTAATTAAACTAGATCAGCAAGTTACTGAACTTACTGTCATACTGTCGGAAGGATTGTTATTCGGGTAGTTTGGCAGTAGCTCGCCGATATTAGATCTCTTGTTAAATTAATCAAAAGCGATTTTATTTACATTTTTTTACATTTCATTGATATTGTATAAAGATGCAAGAACCCTTTTTTTTAATCTTCATTAATAACCAAATTATACGCCGATTTCGGTAATCCTTCGCCGATTCCGACAGTATGACAATAACTCGCCGATATTAAATATCTTGTTTAATTAATCATTTATCAATGAGATTTTATTTACAAAAATCTGATTACATATCATTGATATTGTTTATATTTAATCAAAGATGAAAAAATATATATACATCACATTAAAAAAATATTGTGTGTTTATTTGGGATGTTCGCGGAAAATGTCATTATTAATTCAGTGTCATAAGCCAGAGACATAGATAACTACATGTATATATCATAGTCCTTTACTTAAAGGATCTTCTTCCATTTTTTATTAATAATTAAATGGGTCAAACGGTTAGAAATTATGCTAAACTTTGAAAAGAATCTTTAGATCTATACAGGGTGTTTATATTGTTGTTTTGTTTTTACATTGACTAAATCTTAAGTCTTTAAAAATTATGAAGTTCAATAAATCCTATGACTTAATTCATCTACAGCTTGCTGAACAACAGGCATTCTCTAACAGATAGTCTCTCCCACTATGAAATATATCAGCATACCGTATATTGGCACCCCACTGTTTAGTAGTATATCACACTTCCCAATACACAGCTCCCAATATACAGCTCGTTTACTTCCAATAAAGTGACAGTATCATCTGTGATTATATAGTTAACATCCATATCTCACTGTTTTATACTTTACGGGTATAGATGATTTGTTTACTATTTAAGACTAAATAATCTATGTTTCAACGATTGACTTATTCGCAATCTTTGTAATATTTTTATGGTGCACCAATAACGCAAATGACGACAATTGATTTGATACTCCAGAATGACCATGAACTGTCAAGTAACTGCCTGGTAAAACATTGATTTCATGTGAATATTATTGCATGTAATTATAAATCGACTACTTTATGAAATCAAGAATTGAGTTTTGCAAACATAAAGAAAGACAAGACTGACCTATTGTTATCCGTCAATTCAAACAATCCTCTGTTAGCAATGTCCTGAAAAATATAATGTAAAGACAATATTGCATTATTCCAAAAAAGATCAATGATAATGTTTGTAAATACATGCAAAAATAAATGATAATAATAATATTGAGTTCACATTCATAACAAAATTAGAACCGATTCCAGTAATCCTAGACGAAGTGAAGCCGATTCCGGTAATCGCTCGTCGATTTCGGTAGTATGGAAGAAATCATAGATCACCTTGTTTATTATGTAAAAGCAATTGCAATAAATATTTTCAAATATCATTTGAATTGTTTGTATGGCAAGATATTTTTAAAACGCTGAAATATAACAAAACAAAAAAAAACAGACTAATTCCGGTATTTACCTGTTAATTCAGGCACTGTGATAGTAATTAGTCTATCTTAGACATCTAGTTTATAGTAAAAAAGTGATCTTTATTTCTCAAAAAAATATTCGTATATCAATGATATTATTTGCATTTAATAAAATAACATAAAAATAACTATAGTATACAGGCTGATCCCGCCCATCCTTCCCCTATATCGGCAGTATGACAGTAATTCGCCGATCTTAGGTCTCTTGTTTTATTAATCAAAAGCGAATTTATTTACAAAAATGAATATCGTTGAAAATGTTTATATCTTATAAAAACATGCAAAAGAAATATTAAAAAAAATCACAAATAACCAAATTACAGGTCGATTCCGGTAATCTATCGCCTATTCCGACAGGTTTCCCGTTTTTGCCGATCTTCAATATTAATCTTTTTATTATTTATAACAGCAATTTTTCATAAATCTTTTGCCTCTTATTTAATACCGATTTCAATAAACATTATTAAAAATCTTTTAAATTGTTTGTATTTAATAAAATAAGTCAAGGTTATTTTTTAAACGTTGAAATATTGGTGGGGGAAAACAGACCGATTCCGGTAATTGTCCGATAGCCCTGACACTGCATATAATTATGCGATATGGCAGTAATTCGCCGACCTTAGATCTCTAGTTTATTATTTAATAAGGATTCTTCATTTACAGAAATCTTTTTAGATATCTATTATATTGTTTGCATTTTTTTCTTGCAAAGTCCATAAATTACAATAATACAGGCCGATTCCGGTAATCATTCGGCTATTTCGGCTGTATGACAGTATATGTAACTCGCCGATCTTCGATCTCTTGCTTTATTAACCGAAGGCGAATTGAAATTTACAAAATAAAAGAATGAAAGAAACTTTTAAATATCATTCATAATATTTATATTTTACAAGACGAATATTAACAATGCAACAGAAACGTTAAAAAGTACAATAGACTAAATTATACGTCGATTCCGGTAATCCTTCGTCGATTCCGACAGTATGGCAGTAACTCGCCGATATTAAATGTCTTGTTTAATTAATAAAAAGTGATTTTATTGACAATAATCTGATTACATATCATTGCTATTGTTTATTTAATATCAAGGGTGCAAACATTTTGTTAAAAGTATAAAAAATAAGCAAATTACAGGCCGATTTCGGTAATCCTTTGCCGATTCCGGCAGTTTGCCCGTTTTCGCTGATCATAAATATTTGTTTATTATTATTATTTAAAAGCGATTTTTTTCACAATCTCTAGGAAGATTAATGATAATATTTAGGTTTTATAAAAACATGCAAAAGGAACATTAAAAGTTGCATAAACAACGAAATAACAGGCCGATTCCGGTCACGGGCAGTTTGGCAGTAGCTCGCCGATATTAGATCTCTTGTTAAATTAATCAAAAGCGATTTTATTTATAAAAATCTTTTCATAAATCATTGATATTGTTTATATTTCATAAAATTGCAAGAAAAAACTTAAAAAGTTTAATTATTACAAAGTTACAGGTCGATTCCGGTAATTCACCGCCGATTCCGGTCGATTCCGGTAATTCGGCCGATTCCGGTAAGTCGTGTAACCCGTCAGTAATGGACGCAATTATCAGAGACCAACAACAATTATTTTCGGTGCTTTTTTCATTTTTAAAGGTGCTGAAAATTTAACTTATTGAAACAAAAAAGGATCACTATCACAATTTTCTAACTTTTCCTATTGATTTATTCAAATGCAACCAAAACGCTTTTTTATTTTTTCGCCATCTGGAGAGGACAAAGATCGATATCATTCATACCACAGGGGGCCCACACAGTGTTTGGATGGTATATACTGCTTGATAGTGACCTTAAAATGAGATTTTAGTCATAACCTTATAATATGTATATAAATATAGACAAGGGGCATTACTCGGTAAATAGAGAATTTTCGATCACCTTCAAATTCATGCGAGATTTTCCACTAATTAAATAAAAAAAATCCAAAAACTATACTGCGTTGCATAGCTTATATAATCCACAATTGATAAACACTAACTTTATTTTGATTCCCTTAGCCCATTTTAAGAAATTTATTCAAAACCGTTCACTTCTGTCACAAAATTGCTTAGTCGTACGAGATGTCGCAACACCAAATTCCACGGGTAAAATATCAATTTTAAAAGGGTGAGGTACAAATAAACGCATGCAAACAATAACACAACATAGTTTCTATTACCTACCTGCGCAAATAGTCGTGAAGCGCTCTATATTCGTCTGTTTCGAACGAAATCTTCAAATCAGTGCAGAAATCTGCTTCGGCGAATACATGTTGGAAATTCTGGCCATGGTGTATGGAAACCTTTCATTGGTTGTCGTTATAAACAAAGTTCCTACCGAACCAATGAAAGGTCTCGGTACACCGGCTGGTCACGTGACCGGGGTTTCCCCAAGATGTCTACGTCGAAGCAGATTCTGCTCTGATTTGAAGATTTCGTTCGAAACAGACGAATATAGAGCGCTTCACGACTATTTGCGCAGGTAGGTAATAGAAACTATGTTGTGTTATTGTTTGCATGCGTTTATTTGTACCTCACCCTTTTAAAATTGATATTTTACCCGTGGAATTTGGTGTTGCGACATCTCGTACGACTAAGCAATTTTGTGACAGAAGTGAACGGTTTTGAATAAATTTCTTAAAATGGGCTAAGGGAATCAAAATAAAGTTAGTGTTTATCAATTGTGGATTATATAAGCTATGCAACGCAGTATAGTTTTTGGATTTTTTTTATTTAATTATTGGAAAATCTCGCATGAATTTGAAGGTGATCGAAAATTCTCTATTTACCGAGTAATGCCCCTTGTCTATATTTATATACATATTATAAGGTTATGACTAAAATCTCATTTTAAGGTCACTATCAAGCAGTATATACCATCCAAACACTGTGTGGGCCCCCTGTGATTCATACTTTCTTTATGCCTTGTTCTCATATTTTCGGGGGTTCTCATATTTTCGTGGCGTTATGTCCAGTTGTGAATGACAGCTCGTGCGATTGATTGGACTCTCCAAAAAGCATCAAGTTTTCGCCGACACTTATTTCTATAAATTACTACCATAAGAATTCGTACTAAACATATTAAACACATAAATATAAATCTGTCAATGCCATTTCAATTATAATTACTTCTTTTCTCTTTTTTATACGTTATTTTCAACTACACAGCAACAAAAAAGAACAAAAAACGTATCTTCGCCTTAAGATTCATCACCGGAACTTATACCTTACTTAAACCAATGTCCCGAAATATATTGAGTGCAGTATAGAATTTGTGGGCGCGCATCGTAACTACCGAAACGAGGCCATCCAATCAAAATCCCCGAAAATATGAGACAGCTTCCGAGCGACACAGACTACCGATAGTGAAAGTAGAAAGATTAGTATTTCTTACTGAAATAGTTTATTTTCGTATTTTAAACGGTTCCTTTTTTGTTTGTAATAGTTTTTACTCACTGTTGATGTTTTTTGTCTTCCATTTACTATTAATTTAAAAACGGTGGCTTTAATTTAAAACATTAAACCCCCGAAAATACGGGTCAACGGCATATGCCCTTTTCTCATACATTCGTGCCTCTTAAGCGGTAAATCAGCGCATGCGCAGTAAATGTTTATTACATGAAAGTAATTTTTGGTCAATCATGTATACTCAACTCTCATTTTTGTTATTTTAATTCAATAAACATGAAAAACAATTATCTATTTTTAGTATCTTACCTTTTTATGACGACCTTGACCATCTGAATCTATCAAACGCTTTCTCATACATTTCGTGCTTTTTGATTGGTCCTCCGTGTTACGGTGTATTATTTAACCCCAAGGTCAGTATACTAAGTTCAATTAAAAAAGTGTCCATTTACTGGCATATATTCATAAAACTTGTGTCAGTGGTGTGTCTTGCTATAGAACAACAGCCTTTTAAAAATCATATCCATACTAGTGTTTATGAACATTTTTAATGTTGTTTTCTGATTTCTTCTAACAAGGTAAGTAAACTATCAATCAAAATGTTTTCAAATTTCATTTAACAAGGTAAGAAAACTATGTTAATAAAATGTTAACTTTAACAAGGAACATAAACAGTTTATTTCATTATCTATGGACTTTCTATGCTTCACAATGTGGACACAGGAATGTACTGTGTCTCCTCACTACATGGACATTTGTACACAGTGCAAGGTGCACCCAGTGATCACATTTATCACATTGAGCCCAGTTAACTATTTTAAGAAATGGCAAATCTTTTAGCTTTGGTGGTGAGATCTTTTTACAAACACAACATAATTCTTCGTCGTTTACATCAGATTCAATTTCAGAATCTTCTGAAAGGACCTGCCTCATAGAATGATTTGTGTTTCGGACACCACTAGTTGAAGGGACTGGGTTGTGCATTGTTATTGAAATGTCCATATAATTGGACTTATCATTGGATTTATTTTGTTTGCTTTGTTTTGATGTTGTTGCTTCTTTAGTGTTAGTAGTTTTTGTTTTTTCATATTCAACCAATTCTTTATAATATTCATCTTCTGTTATTGCTTGCCCTCCTGCTTTAGGTTTTGTTTTTATAGCCTTTTTCATGCATTCACATTTTTCATTTTTTTCATCATTATTTGTTTGGTTTTCATACTTTTGTTTGAAAAATTCCTCTACAGCATGTTTTCCTTCTTTCAGTGCCTTTGCTTTTTGCAGTGGCTTATTTTCTCTAAAACTTTCACACGGAAGCAACTTTTGCATAGGTACTTCTTCTGGAGAAAGTGGAAATATTCCAGTTTTTCTTGAAACCTGACAATATATTGATTGGAGTCATGGATTTCAAGTAAGCCTTACAAGCCAGCTGGCAGATTTCATATCGAGTGATAGTTTTACCCATGTATTTATTCATATAGATTGCACATTCTGTGTAATAAAATGATTTCAGTGGGCCAAACATGCCAACATCTAGAGGCTGCAGTATACGTGATGTGTGTGCAGGGAGAACAAAAAGTATGATGTTCTGTTCTCTTGCCCATTTGACCAGTGGTTCATTAATGTGAGAGGCATGACCATCATACAGAACTAGTACAGGGTTATCAACACTTAATTGACCTCTCACATGTGGAAGGAAATGGTCTTCAAGATATGTTCTGAAGATGACAGCATTTGACCATCCACTGTCTGACATTGAGTAACCTGTGCCTACTGTAGCTCCTTTCATCAAGTCAGGGTTATATCTTTTTCCTTTAAATACAAAATACGGTGGCAGAGAATTACCAGCTGCATTTGCACAGCCAATCAATGTAGTAGTTGTAGACCTTGGAGAAGTTATAGCTTGTGGTTTACTATTTGTAGGAGCAATTACATTAGGTGGTCTATGGTCTGGTTGTAACCCAGTCTCATCAATGTTATAAATGTTTTGTGGCTTTGTGTGTAGGTTATATTTATTAAAAATAGCAGCAAGGTTTTCATAATACTTCTTAACACATTCAGGTGTGGTGGACCTTGCACGGTTGCTGTCAAGTTTTGATGGTTTCAATGTACTTAATCTGTTACGCCATCTTTTAAGAAAGCCATATAGCCAATTGTTACTAAGTGGTTTATTGGTACTCTTTTTCCCCAGGTCAAATGCTAATTCACCAGCAGCATGCTGTAGCTGAGTATTACTATATCCATACCCAAGCTCAGCCATGGTCTCAACATGTTCAACAAGGGTCAGTTCCTCATCATCTCTAAAACAAGTTTCCTTTGTTTTCTTAAAATGAACAGGGTCAATGTAACCTTTAACTCTGTCTCTCAAAGTTTGTACTGGTATCCCAAACTGTAGAGCTGCTCTCTTAACAGCTACACCTTGATCTTTAACAGCCTTGTAAGCATTTAATAATGATTCTGCTGAATAGGCTCTGTATTTCTTCTGCCAATGTCTAGGAGAAGTCTGGAATTATGACAATTATTTTATGCTAAAACATGTTCAGATTAGGAATGATACTGCAGGAAAACCTAATAGAGTATCTGACCTATAGATGCAATATAGTAACATTTGACCTAAATATTTTGATTCTAGAAGCCTTAATTTATATGCTTATTTTGTTTCTGTGTGTGTAGATATAAATTAATTTGCTCCCTAGAACAAAAGGATGCACAACACAAAGATATAATTAAACAAATTGCAAATGTTAATTGAATGTTAATTGGTCATTATTTTTTGTCGTGTCACTTTTTAAGAATAGTATATAATGATAAATCTAACACGGAGCAAAGGAAATTTCGTCACGTGACATTAAAAAAATGGACGCCGGCAAATATGAAACAGGAAAATTTTACGAAAAAGTTGGATTTTTTGCAAATTATGAATAAAAGTGAGTGTTTTTTTTGTGTTAAATAGCAGAAGTAACAATGTTTGGATACGATTTAGCAATATATTCATGGATTAATACCTGTTTTTTTCTCATTTTCTGTTGATGAGTGCTAGCCTGCAAGTTGTCAAAACAGTTGCATAGTAATCGGATACGCACGCGATGCGCACGAGCGTATTTTCTGTAAGCACGAAATGTATGAGAAGGCACGAATGAATGAGAAATGGGCATACTGTTTTATTGTACTTTTCTGTACAGTAGCCAACATGGTGATTAATATTTAAAAGGCAAACATTCAAAGACAATTACTGTTTCTTGGTTAAAATCCTGGCATAAAGTCATAAAATATCATATGCATTTTGGACTTTTGATCTATGATATGATTTTCGTCCTCAAAATTACGAAACAACTTGGTACGAAACGAGTATCAACAGAATCAAAAATAATATGCAAGACGTCAGATTGTTCAAGAGCCATATAAGCACATTGTTAAAACATCTCTACTAATAAAATACCGTCTCAATTTCGACAACTAAATCCAAACTTCTGTCTTCAGCAGAAACAAAAAATATCACGAAGCCAACAGCGGCGTCCCTCATTTATTTTCCCAAATTCAAATAGTATATGGTTACAGATCACATTTACCCTAGATGCAAAAACAAATATAACATTTTCTTTCCTCTTATAATTCCAATTTGGAGTATTTACCAAGATCTTTGGGCAATAAAGATGATTTGAATTCCTACTGTTTACATCGCTCGTTTCAAAATGGCGTCTCTACCCTTTCCCGCTCAAACAATTTGCATTAATGACCATGCGAATTAAAACATAGTCCAAATATCTATAAGGAACCAATCAAAATATTTTGCAACACATTATCTCGTATAACCTGATTTTTGGTCAAGATACCTTTATTTATTTATAAAATAAATATTTTCATATGTTTTTAAATTTTTTAATTCTACTTAAATGGTTATTTCACGCCCCAGACTTTTTAGCGGAGTAATTTCGAATAACTGGGTCATGTCTGTGACAAAATTCAATGGCGCGTGAACACGTAATTAACAGGTGCTTTAGGTCGTAATCATATTGAATAGATGTCAAAGTTGCACAAACTTTAACTTCTAATAATATAAGTCAGCACGTGCTGAATTATAGACATATTGCATCATATTCCAAAACTGACAGAAGGGTATGCCCCTGAAACTATGACGCATCAGTTTGCTTGTCACGTTGACAGTAAAAATGGCGATGTCAGAGTAACACACTCGAATTCCATTGCTCAACATGTGATGCAAAAATATTTGTGGAATTTAAAAGGATCAATGATAAATTCCTGACACATCATTGCATCTAGTTTTATCCTTGATTGTGATAAACATGGATAATGATGAAACTAAGGAGGAATCGACCTGCGAGGAAGAAAATGACCAAAACCTTGGTGAGCATGATACTGTCACGAAACGTCATTTACACTGTCACATGACTCATAATGTTTGTAAACTTTTGAACGCCCTAATCATTCAGATTATTCTGTTCACTGTTGCAGACATTTTAGAATTAAACTATTGTGTTGTTTTTAGGGTAATTGACAAGGATACTTTATAACTCCAAAAGCATTGTCTTTAGCTGAACCCCATCACTCGGGCTTCAGACCATCAGGTCTTTATAACAAAACCAATAGAAGATGAATGTCATTTTCGAGTTTTCCTTCTAAAATAAAACGGAATGTATGAATGACAGAACGATTACCCAGTATTTCATACTGTTATGAATCTTGAAGATGCATGTCATTTTAAAATATCATGGGTGTGGCATGTTCATATAGATTACTGTAATACATGAAATATTAAGATGAGAAATATAGAATAAGTACTTATCCTTGTCCCTCAAATAATGTCAGCCCTTTACAAACTAAGCGCGGGCCAGCTCAGTCCACTTCTATACTTAGACTATAATTATTTGTTTTGCATTTACTCAATACCCTAATTACATACAGTAGTATAGTTATAAATATATATATTTTTATAAATAAACATCTTTAATAAAACTGATGAATTATCTTACTTTTGTATTTGGAAAATATGAAATATTAGGTAGGACTAGTAGAAGGTAAACAGCATAGTTTTTTTGTAGTTGAGCTTATTTTTCACACAGATTTCATTACATCCCAGTTGCTTGTTTGTTTTTTCTTAATATTTTTTTGACATCAGTTTTTTTTTACTTTTTAGAGTACAGTAATTTTAACTGTAGAAAAAATGGATATATGAGTGTTGAATAAAGATACATAGTCCAAAGTTAACTAGATATATAATTTTTCCTTTTTCTTGCTGCTTTTGTATCCGAAATTAAAGTTTATCCGAAATCCCATACAATGTCATAAGTAAAAATGGTGATTTTTATGCAGTACTACCGCCATTTGAATGAATTTTTCAAGTAAATTCTTGCAAAGACTTAAGGTAAAAATGGATTAGTTAATAAGAACTGTGATTTCACCAATGAGATCATGAATGAATATATACAATTACATGGACAAATACATTTTAAATTGTCTGTTGCTTAAATCGAAATTCTCCCAGATGAGACATGCATCAATCAGAATGTTCAGTGGTTTGACAGACCAGCTGCTTGGCACCACTAATGTGGAGGCCTGAAATTTTAGAAAAACATAATAATGATATGAAAGCAAGAGCAATCAAGTCAGATTTTTCTTTGTTAATTTATGTATTAAGTTAACAGTTATAGTCATAACTTTGAAAAAGGATCTGGAAAACCAAATAATTATAAAGTGTTCATTTTGAACTAGCTGGTTCATTCAAGTTAGATAAATTAGATTTCTAATAGTAGATTAAATGAATGTTATTGAATAAAGGTACAATGTAGATGTTTCTGAGGGATCACTTTGTTTCCAGATTTTTATGCTTCACAACAGCAGGTGTCAAGTGCCGTGTGGCAGCCGTAAAAAGTTGATTTGTACTTCACTTCAGTATTGTTATATTTTTCTGGTCCTTAGGGATCATTGATGCCAGCACTATTAAGTATTAAGTGTTCAACTGTTGAGAATTGAGTACTGCTCAAGCTGGTGCTAGGGGGAGTGAGGGATGTTGCACTTAATCATTATCCCTCATGAACAGACTCAATCAAACCAAGTCTGCAATTTTCATGTATTAATTTTGTTGTGATTAATGCTTCCGAGGGATCACTTTGTTTCCAGATCTTTAAAAACTTTTAATTTAAAAGGTTGATGTTAAGATATTTGGAATATTATGTCTAGTGCTCTAGATATGAATCAAAGTACTGGTAGCTTCTAAACTGGTTTATGTCTTATCTGTCCCATTTTAATATCCTCTTTTCTAACGTTATATTTTAACATAACGCTTTTTTAAAAGGAAGGAATGTAATTTTATCCTATTTCTAAGCTTTCTTTAGCAAAAGCTTGCCATGAGTAGTGATATATATAAATCATGTAACTGATTCTTTGTGCCTATTGAAATACTCTTCTGATGCAATTCCCATTGAATTGCCTATCACAATAGTGATCAGAAGTCCAGCTCCTAGTAGCCACATATAAATGTATTATAAAACATACATACAAAAGTATAATACATATATATACCTTATATTTCTACTTTAAATTTTATGTAATTCTTTCTTTGATGTATACGGATCAGCCTGTTATAGTCATCAGACTCATGTAGTCGGACCAGGCTCTTTGCTCAGCTTTAAATTTTTATCTTGATATCCCCCAAAATTTGGTAATTGGCAGGTCCAAAAATGGAAACTAGGGTTTGGCAAGTCCATTTAAGAAAATTTAGCCGATTAAAGGTAGAATTGATATGGAAGGATAAAGGTTCTAAATGCTATTAAAATGATATAAAGATATGCAAACAATAATATACTTTTTGCAGGCCTGCTTTTTGTATTATTAAGAATGCCTCATTTGTTCAGTTCATAAAACCAACACAGTTTATGAATACATGTTAAGACTAAAGCTTTAATAAGGTTCTTCTGTTGATATGATAAATAACATCTTAGTTTCTTTATTGTGGATCTTTATTTTGTTCTGTTCTGTATATATTATATTCCCTAAAGTTTATTCTTACTGTAAACTTCTTGATTGACATGAAAATGTTTGCAGAAGGTGATTAATGGGCACAATCATGTAAATTTCAATATTGATCTGATAGTTGTTTTTAGATATAAAAAAAAAAAGTTTTAGATGACAGAATTCCATATTTTGTTTACAAGGTTAAAGTTTGACTGCAGTTTAACAGGACAATGGTTGATCCAAGGTTACAAGTTGGTTTGTTTTTGTTACCAGTGGCATGACAGGAATGCTGTGGTTTATTTTGTCTGATAAGATTTCTTTCTCAGTTCCGTGTACTTGTTCAACTTTCACTCCAGTGTTCAGTGTCATACTTCTCCGTGGACAATTCACTGTCTGAATTTATATTATGTCATAGAGAATGAAGTTTTATTACTATTTAAAAATAGAAATACCTTTTCAATAAAGGACAAAGGAAACTAGTTTAGAGGTTGCTGCATGTGTTTTATAGAGACAAGAGTTGTGATTTTAAAACAAAATAACCTCTTTGTTTTCTTTCTTTCAAAAATCAAACATAATTTTGACTTGTAATCCCTTGAAATCTTCAGAATATGCATTCACTCATTCAGTGTACCCTTGTCACATTTGCATTCCCCATGGTAAAAAATCTAATTCAAATGAGCCTTTAACATAAATTATCATTATTTTTTGGTTACAAGTACATTTATTTACCAATCTTCTTGTTAAGTGCATGTTAGGTGTTTACTCAATGAAATGGGATAATGTTAATTGTATATCTAAGAATTCCGAAATAATTATAAAAAATTTTAAGTGGTAAACTTATCAATTTTAATGTCCCCATAATTATTGGAAGAGTTGTTTCATTGAGTGTCACTATAATGTTATGCTTCTATTTTGAATATGGTATTTAATTGTTTAACCAAAGATTGATTCTTAGACAATATAGCACCTTGTCACTTTGGTGCATACAGGTACTATGGAAGTATTTTTTTTGCAGAATTTAAATTACAATTTTTTGCTGTAGATATATAGCTTCATAGTTTATACACTTAAAGCAAGTGCCTGTTTTACAGAGGCCCTCTCTTTAACCATTACCTTGCCCCTACTTATTTAGCTAGTGCAGACCAATATCAGCTAGCTCGATCATTATATCACTGAGATCAGTTTATAGATCAGTGCTTTCTGAACGTTTGTGCTGTCTGATTATAGTCTGTACTGTATACTATCCAGTCAGTACTTGTTTTTGAAATTTTACCTGAAAATATTGAATGGGATTGTCCACATTGAAAAATATGTCTATTTTTAAATATTTAGCATGGTATTAAGGGTTAAATTTGTCAGTACTGTTTTCAAGCTGACTGCCATTATAATACAGTACCCCCCATTTAATATTTAGTACTGGTATATGGTATTACTTATCTCAGAGCTAAAAGGTTTCAAGGTCAAATTAAATGCCTGATGCAATCTTCACAATAAGTCAAGTAAACAGGTCATGTAGAGAGCTATAGATAATATACGTGTCCCTTACTATTTATAAACATGATGATAGAAAGCAGTGCATAGTAGTAAAAAAAAGAAGAAAATTTATGCAAATAAATTGCTGAATCGGCCATTTAATGTACATCATTGTTAACCACATGTTATATTACCAATAATTGGTTTGTTACAATATTGACATATGTTAGGGATGATATTATAAACATTATCAATACAGTCTTACTGTTGAAAATACTCTGATTACAATTTAGAAATTTGTCATTAGTTCATTTTGATAAATGATTTTGTCACTTTCATTCTTTTAGCTGGAAGGTTAATTTTCTGAAACAACAGGATTTCTATTAGATGTTCACAAGGTAATTCCCATTAAAATTCAGTTGAAATATATAATGTACAATCTCATTACATTGTCAAATTGTATATAATATTGGCAAACAGGAGGGAATACAGTTACAGACAAATACACTTGTAATAGTAACTTTATATGACTGAACTATGTTCTTGCATGTATTAAATACAGTTATATATGTATATATAAAGATCTGAAAGCTGAAACTATTGGAAAGTTATCGGGACTGTTGCTAATGAAGATTGTGTAATGTTCCTGTTATGTAAACAGTATCTACCCTGGTTTATAACTTATTCAATACTGGTTCAAGTGATTAAACAATAAGTCTTACAAATTCAAGGTTAAGGTATATGGGAGATTCTAGATTGTGACATGTTATAGTTTTTCAGCTTTTTGTAGCCTGTATTTATATTAAACAAGGAAGTGAAGTCTCAGGTATGTGGAGAAATAAAATCTTGCCTGTTTTTACATGAAATTTACAATGCATGTCAGGGGTATGTGTGTGATATGCCTGATATTGATGATCACTTTTCATTTCTATCCCCATGTGTTTATGTTTTAGGAAGTTTATAACCCTGCAACCTCACCCCCACCTCTGGGGCTGTGCCTGGGGATAGTATTCTAAAAATTGAAATGTGAATGAAATTTTGAAAATTTATTTGTCACAAGTCACAATCAAACTAGGCTAGGACATGTTTCATAACGCTTTGTTAATAAATGTATGCCACTTTTTTTAATTAGAAAAATGTTCTTAAATTGTGCCTAACATATTTCAAGCCTCCTCACTTGAAACATGTGATGAAATGTCACTATAGTCAAATTCAGCATGCCATCTTTGTATTTGATTTTACCTAAGTTATGCCAGAAGGTCACATATGTACATAATTATGCCCCCATTTCGAAGAAAAGGGGGTATATTGCTTTGCACTTGTCGGTCCGTCGGTCCGTAGACCAAATGGTTTCCGAGTGATAACTAAAGAACCCTTAGGCCTAAGAACTTCAAACTTGGTATGGTGATTGGTCATGACCAGTAGATGACCCCTATTGATTTTGGGGTCAAGGGGTCAAAGGTCAAGGTCACATTGACCTTGTAAGCAAAAAACGGTTTCCGATCAATAACTAAAGAACCTTAAGGCCTAGAACTTCAAACTTGGTATGGTGATTGGTCATGACCAGTAGATGACCCCTATTGATTTTGGGGGTCAAAGGGTCAAAGGTCAAGGTCACATTGACCTTGTAAGCAAAAACGGTTTCCGATCAATAACTGAAGAACCTTAAGGCCTAGGAACTTCAAACTTGTATGGTGATTGGTCATGATCAGTAGATGATTCTTCCTATTGATTTTGGGGTCAAGGGGTCAAAGGTCAAGGTCACATTGACCTTGTAAGCAATAACAGTTTCCGATCAATAACTAAAGAAACTTTAAGGCCTAGGAACTTCAAACTTGGTATGGTGATTGGTTCATGATCAGTAGATGACCCCAATTGATTTTTTGGGTCAAGGGGTCAAAGGTCAAGGTCACATTGACCTTGTAAGCAATAACGGTTTTCTGATCAATAACTAAAGAACTTTAAGCCTTAGGAACTTCCAAACTTGGCATGGTGATTGGTCATGATCAGTAGATGACCCCTATTGATTTTGGGTCAAGGAGTCAAAGGTCAAGGTCACATTGACCCTCTTGGGTAAAAACGGTTTCTGATCATTAACAAAAGAACCCTTAGGCCTAGGAACTTTCAAAACTTTGTTGGTGATTGGTCATGACCAGCAGATGACCCCTATTGATTTTTGGGGTTAAGGGGTCAAAGGTCAAGGTCACATTGACCTTGGTAGGTAAAAACTATTTCCGATCAATAACGAAAGAACCCTTAGGCCTAGGAACTTCAAACTCGGTATGGTGATTTGTCATGACCAGCAAAATGACCTATTTATTTGGGGTCAAGGGGTCAAAGGTCAAGGTCACATTGACCTTGTACATGTAGGTATAAAACGGTTTCCGATCAATAACGAAAGAACCCTTAGGCCTAGGGACTTCAAATTTGATATGGTGATTGGTCATGATCAGTAGATTTGACCCTATTGATTTTGGGGTCAAGGGGTCAAAGGTCAAGGTCACATTTACCTCTTAGGTAAAAACGGTTTTTCCGATCAATTAACTAAAGAACCCTTAGGCCTAGGAACTTCAAACTTTGTATGGTGATTGGTCATGACCCAGTAGATGACCCCTATTGATATTGGGGTTAAGGGGTCAAAGGGCAAGGTCACATTGACCTTGTAGGTAAAAATGCTTTCAAATGCAATTTAACTTAAGAACCTTTTGGCCTAAGAACTTCAAACATGGTATGGTGATTGGTCATGACAGCAGCAAATGACCTATTTTTTTGGGGTCAAGGGGGTCAAAGGTCAAGGGGTCACATTGGCACCTTGTTATGTTAAAACGGTTTCCCGATCAATTAACTAAAAAACCGCTTTAGGCTATTAGGAACTTCAAACTTTGTAATGATGATTGGTTTCGTTGACCAGCAGATGACCCCTATTGACGTTTTGGGGTCAATGGGGTCAAAGGTTTTAAGGGGTCATACCAGTAGATACTTGATAACCCTTATTAATTGTTTGATCACTGGGTCAGAAGTCATGCATAATAACCTTTTCACATGACTAATTGGCTGCTGATAGGGGGCATACATGTTTTACAAACATATCTTGTTTATTTTAATATCTTTCAACCAAAACTGGTATAATCTTGAAACAAGTGTTAGTTTAACTAAACAGGCCACATTTTATACAACTCATAACATTGTGACAATCTAATACCCTTTTGTTGACTTCTTTAATATCTCTTAAAGAGAACAATTATACTCCTGGCATTGTAAATATGATTAAAAGGTCACAGGCAGGCTCAATATTCATTGCCTTTAAGCCCCTTACTAAGTCATCGGTAGAGGAGACTAAAGTTTTTCCGACTCTTTCTTTGGATTGTACTGGATTCTACATTTAATTCATAAAAACACTTTGAAATTGAACTGTAGATAGATGGCAATATGGATATTTTAATTATAAAAAATTGTTTAGATTTATATTGGTTAAAGTGTATAAAGCTATTTATTTAACACCTTTTAAAATATAACCAATAAACTTTCAATGTTTGAACCATTGTGATGTTCCAATAGAAATGAAAAAAAAAAATGAAATGGGTATTATAATTATGGCAAGCACCTCATTCAATAAAATTAAGTATTTGTAGTCAACAATGTTTAATAACTGCTTGTAGTTTATTTATTTTTTGAAAGAGATTACCTGTAAAAAAGAAATAACTGAATATTTCCGTATGAGCGAATGATGCATATAATTATGAAGTCATTACTAAATGGGAAAGACCCGTCTTATAATGGCAGAATAATATTTTATTCCAGATTACGTACAATAATCATATGTGTTAAATAAGAGACACATTCTGTGTAACAACTGTTTCAAGAATCAACCAACATGATAATTTTGCATATGGTATATAAATTTTAAAAAAATCGTAAGATAATAATCTTGATGTTTCAGCATAAATTTAGGTGACATGGTGTTTAAATTATTTACTCAATTTCATATCAGGGCTGATAAGAATGTTCATATTTTAATCTCAAGGAGTGGCTTACATTGATACATACTTTAATAATGTTTGTTGTCAAATTCTGGTAGTTCGAATTAAGCTAATAAATTTCCAGAACAAGTATCCTTATATAATACTGTCTGAAAGAAATGCAAAGTACCGGTAGTTGGCATGAAAGGCTGCATACACATGCATATATATATAATGTACTTTGAAAGTTGAAAGAGCATATGTACATTGAAATTGGGTTACAGTTGATTGATATTATTGAGTCTGGGGGTTTATACTCCCATTTATTTTATATAACAAAGGTTAATTACAACTTTTCCTGTACAAAAAAGGGGCCGCAGAACCATGCCTCAGGACTTGTAAGAAACTAGTCTGTATTTTTTTTGTAGCCAAAGGGCCTTTTTAAAATTTACCTGAGTCAGATTTATTTTTAGTAACAAAAACTACTTTTTAAGATTTAAGCCACTAAAGGGTTTCTAAACATACAAATGTGGTTTGGTATTACCAGAGCTGAAGAGTTTAAAACCACGTAATAGGTTTGAAGATTTAAATTGTATTTTCCGTTGCTTTCAGAAAGGTAAATTAAATGTTTATTAAAAAAATCAGTTAAAGTGGTATTTTTAAAAACTAAGTTACTTCTTTCTCCGATGGTATCAAACCTGTATTGAAAAAAGGCGTGTTTTTTAAAGTCAAACGATTTTAAAGTTTTAAATTTGGTTATCAGCTGGATAATGCCCTTGAATAATTTTTTTATATTCTTAACCTTGATCAATTGTAAAAAAACATGTTTTCTTCATAAACAAGAAAACCGACCATGTATATTGTTGGCATTAATATGACATTTTAGGGTAGTAAAACAGATTGTTAACTTAATTTGACAAAGTCCTAATTTCCTTTTACCTGTTGATACATTATTTAAATAATGTAATTTTTTAAATAAAAAACCCCAAACCACTAGTAAAGCTGGAAAGTCACCATTTTGACTTTTTAACAGTGTTTATGTCACTCTATAAAAACAACAATAAAAAAAGAAGAAAAAAAGATTATTGATTAAAAAAGATAAAAGATATTTAATTAATTAAAAAAAATATATAAAAGATAAATAATTAATTTCAGATTTGTTACCGGCAAGCTTCTTCATTTGTCCATCTTTGTCATCATCAACAAGATCCTACGGCCGGTCAGATGAAATCGACCAAACAAAAGAAGTATGAAGAGGAGGATGCGGGGGAGCTACAGAAGTTGATTCGTTGCCAAGGAAAAGCCGAAATCGTGAGTTCAATAGCCCAGTGATATTTAACGTAAACCCTTAAAACTTAAAGTTAAAAAATCATTAAGTGGTTGAGTCCATTATTTCAATTTGGAAAAAAAAAAAAAACATTCATTTTTTTTGGGTGGGAGAAGCTTCAGAATATGTATGAACTAAAATAGCTTGGTTTTGGATTTCATTCCATGTGAGAAAGTTACCCATTAGCTTAAGGAATGTTGGAATGTCCACCCATTAGTTAATATGCACATATTTTATGTCTTTTGTTTATGTAAGATTAGTGATTTATATATATAATCAGTTTCAATAAGAAATTAAGTGAAGGTTTCATTAAATATCATTAATTTTCTTTGAAAAATAATTTTCATTCAACTGTGTCTGTTCAACTTACCTCAGTCCACTTTGCTGTTTTTCAATGTAAAGGCCTGATAGGCCCTCCCATAGCTAGTGACATTAAATTCTTACTGTTAAGAAACCTATTTCAGTTAGTTTTTGGGAATGGCATTTAAACTGTGTATCTTAGAATTTTCCACCATATCCTTTAATTATAATGAGCAACAAGATTTTTTTTGCCTGTAGGGAAAACTTCCAGGTAATTGCAAATCCAGATGCTTTCTCCAGTACAACCCGAAGCTCCCGAGCCTGAAAAAGAGGCAGCTAAATTAACAAGCGTAAGAAACTAGACCCAAGATTTGAGGGCTGGAATGAAAAATCAAGAAAAAAGGTATGCGTTTTGTGGAAGGAAAAAAGTAGTGCTATTGTCATTGACCTTCTGTCTGCATTGATGTCTGCATTAGCTAACCGTTTTTAAGATACATTTCCCTGAAATTGTCAAAGCTTTTTCCCCAACTAGGTATTACATTGTATTTAGCCTTTTTTGCACGAAACCAATTTGTTTTACTGTCAATCATTGAGTTGCTCGGGACAAGCTTCCTAAAACTGATTTTATTGTAGACATTGTAAAAAAAA